>NC_133337.1:30494810-30811060 GCF_030506205.2 Paramisgurnus dabryanus | reverse complement strand
ATAATGTTTGGCTCAGAAATCAATACACAATAGTACGCGACTTTTGATCATTTTAATTGCATATTACTACAGTGGGTGCACAGTCAGCTTGCTGTCGAGTACTCACGCACCGGCTGGGCAGGATAGCAACCAAATCTATTCCAATGACCCTTTCCAGAATATACTGTAAAAGACTTGTGTATAGCATCCCATAGAAACAGCTGCTAATGAGACATCTGTGTTTATATATATTAATGAGATAAAAGCTGTGTATATGTTGCTGATTGGCTGAAATTCTGTATTTGTTGTTAATTGCCTGACAGCTCCGTATCTGCTCCTGTAATTACTGGGAGTGTCTGAGTAAGGCTGCCGAATCCCAGTACCAGCAAACCATTATTATTTTCAATTATTCATGCAGTCACATCCAGAAAAAATAACAGCATATTTTGCCCGCAGGATTATTACGAGATAATCTGCAGGCTGCGGTCACATCTGTTGGAAATTGGAATTGATTTGAATGTTTAACTTGAATAAACCTCACCTGACATACATGAGAAAGCTTTTAATCAGTCGATCTTATTGTAATTTATAACATCAGAAGTTATTGGAATTACTATAATTATTGGAATTGCTCTCCGTGGTTCCCATATCTGTTCATTAAAGCTTTGGCATGCTTTCATGATAATTAAATCCTTAGCAATGAGCAACGTTGTAGGCATAATAAGATGTTTTGTCATTTACATGAAAGCTACCAGTCATTAGTTGTCGAAACCCCCAAAATTGTAATGGAGGTAATAAGTCTCTCTCTCTCTCTCTCTCTCTCTCTCTCTCTCTCTCTCTCTCTTTATATCTCTCTCCCATGTGACACCTCATTAGTTCTTCATGATCAGTCGGTAGATGTTAATCTTTAAAAGGATGTTAGTCTCCAATCAGCTCTTTAATGTGCTGTTCTGGACAGCGTTGTCGGTGTAAATGTGTCTTCAAAAGGCTGGTCTACGAAATATCACCTCCGTTGTCATGGGTAGCTCATGCAGCATACTGTCATCTTTTATTTATTTAATCCATTGTCATGCCAAACCGGCATATTCTTTCTTATAGTAAGTTAAACCGAACAAGTTCTATGCCACAGCTTTTCATAAAATTAAACTGAATGAGGACCGGGGTGCACAGGGATCATAAAAGTGATCTATACGATCCTAATGCAATCCTTAGCTATATGATGGCCTTGTGTGAGGAACAGACTGAGATTTAGGAGATTATTCTGGTGAAATATGACGGGCACGTTCACCATTCACTTTTGTAAGAAGCAGCTTGGACGTACTGTCATAAATGTTTAATCTGTGTTCTCTATAGGAGAAAGAAAGTTATACAGTTTTCAAAATGAATAATAAATGATTTTAAGAACGATTTCGTCAGCTTGCGCTACCTCAAAGTTTTAAAATCAGCTCGATGACTATTTGAATCCCAAAGCCGGATCAGATACGATACTCTTTTCTGTCTTTAGTTCAGTTTGAATGGAAGCTCAGAGTAATTACGTGATATTTGTTAGTGAAGGATCTTTGGCTGGTTCGGCTGGTAATGCATCATGAGATGTTCATAGATGAGGAATCCCGGCATAAAAAGACCCAGCCAATCAGCATCATTCATCAGTTAAAGAGCATTTTAATGAGATGATTTAATGAAATTTCCAATGAGATTTTAATGAGACTCCAAGATCGATTTCAGGCAATTCCTAGATCTGTGTTGTAAGATTTATGACTGAAGTTGATTAGACAGTTTTGGTTCACTGGAGGATGAGTTTGTGAAGATGGAGCGTAGATACACCACACCAGACAGACCTGATGATCGAAAGAGAAATGAAAGATCTTGTTTTCCAGTTTAGAACAGCTAAATCTGTAAAACAAGATAAATATACTTATTTCAAAATAGCACAAACAAATGATATAACTATATACTGTAAATATTATAAATAGTAACATGACCAAAAAAGCAAATGACAAATTTTATTTTAATAACCCCCTGTGGGGTTTGCTATTTTTCTTGTTAAGAAATCTAGTCAGGTTTCTACTTATACATCTGTTTTAGTTTGTCCTAAATGTTCTTTTAAATTGTTTAGAAAATCAGGTTTAGTTGTTTTTTTGTCGTACACCAAAATGTTACAAAATAATATTGTGATGTTTATACCTAAACAACAAACACATTTTTTTGGTAATGCAATAATTTAAATAAAAATATTCCAATATGTGACCCTGGACCATAAGACCAGTCATAGGACAATATTTAGCTGAGATATAACTATTTGAAAATCTGGAATCTGATCTGGAAAAAAATTAGTATAGAGAAAATATATTTATGCAACATGATCTTTGAAAATAAAAAGATAATTTTGATCCATACCATGTATTGGCTATTGGTAATATACACGTGCGACTTATTACTGGTTTTGTGGTCCAGCATCACATATATATTTTACCCTATACCCTTTTAAAATGTTGTAATATTTACCATTTAGGTACAGATATGTATAAAATTTGTACCAATATGTACCTCTGAGATACTAATATGAACTCTTTATGTGCAAATGTGTACTTTTTTGAAAGGGTACAGTTACAATGGCAGCTTGGCGCCATTTTTTTCTGACAGTATAAGTACATTTGATAGTTTAGATTTTTAAAATATACTTCATATATACTTAAAGGGATAGTTCACCCACAAAATGAAAATAATGTCATTAATGACTCCAAACGTTTCAAACTCGTAAGACCTCCGTTTGTCTTCGGAACACAGTTTAAGATGTTTTATATTTAGTCCGAGAGCTTGTTGATCCTTCATTGAAACTAAAGTCACGTGACTGCAGTGACGCGGTTGACGTACGACGCGGCTGACGTACGACGCGACTGACATGTTATCTGGTGCGCCCCAGCTGTTTGTTTTTTTTTGTGCGCCCGGGCTTCGTTTACAGTCTGATGGAGACGCACGCTGTAAGTTGCAACGTTGCAAACATGTCTGAGGATAACAAGTCATCTCGCGCATGCGCTTCACAACAGACGCGGAAGAGAAGACAATGCTGAATAAAGTTTTAATTTTTGTAATTTTTGGACCAAAATGTATTTTTCGACGCTTCAACACATTCTAACTGACCCACTGATGTCACATGGACTACTTTGATGATGTTTTTATTACCTTTCTGGACATGGACAGTATACCATACATAGATTTTCAATGAAGGATCAACAAGCTCTCTGTGTAAATCTAAAACATCTGAAACTGTGTCCCGAAGATGAATGTCTTTGTAACGACATGAGGGTGAGTCATTAATGACATTATTTTTATTTTTGGATGAACTATCCCTTTAAATATATCTAAGTTATATCTGTATAAATATGAATGATTACTGCAACTGTGAGAGAGAGATAGAGTCACTTTGTGTTTTTCACCTGGTGGATCCTTCGTGGCCAGATCTGAGTCACAGCGAGTGAATATGTGTGAAAGAGAAGGAGAAAACAGCTTTAGTGTGTTAATGTGAGTATTCAGAAAGATAATTGATGTCACTTTAGCTGTTACAGACAGATGAGCTTACACCCAGAGCACATGAGAAATTACACAAACACAAAACCTCTTCTCTTGGCATGAGTGTAATATCACTGATTGAGATAAACAGAGCCGGCAACGGGGGGTGATGAAGATTAATATTGGACAGAATTGTTTATTGGCCTAAACTTTTATTCCCGATGGGTCTTTACTTTTTTTCATATATACTGTAGATAAACAAAAACAAATTTAGCTCAATGTTACGTCTCTGTTATCCATTAGTCGTTTATTACATAGACAAATACATTAATAATACATTTATGGAGATCACCGATTTTTTTACCTGTTTGCATGGCCTTGCATGGCAAGTGCAAGGTTTGGGAAAGTTTTCTCCCAAGGTGAAATACACATGAGGACATTTTACCAGCTATGTTTCCAACCCCTTGCTTTTATGCGCATTTTGAAGTATTGCATCAGACAAGTGATGGAAATGCCAAATTTCAAATAAAATCCCTTAATTCGCGAAAAAGTTTTTTTTTCACTCGCTTGAGGTGCTTTTTTTCTAAAATAATACAGCCTGATCTCACGGGAATTTGTACGTACTTTACAATTCGTATAAATTCATATGAAGTGAATCGTACAAATACGTATGATTATTAAAAAACAATAAAGAACTAACACCAACGTCACGGGGCGAAAGCAAATTGCACAAAACCATACGAATTTGTTTGTACGAATTTATTAAAAATAGCCACTTTGTAAATTGTGTGAATTGTGCACATTTTGAGGTATCGCATCAGAAACGAGTGATGGAAACGCCAAATTTAGGAAAAAATCTCTTAATTCGCAAAAATGTTTTTAAACTATTGAGGTGCTTTTGTTTTGTGTATGGCTCGAAATGATCAAATATACAAAAATTATTCAGCCTGAACTCACGGGAACTTGTACATACAGTATTTCACGTTTCGTATCAATTCGTACAAGGTAAATCGTATAAAAACGTATGAAAAAAACAATAATGAAACCCCTCCCTCAACCCAAAAACACCAACGTTACAGGGGCGAAAGCAAATTGCACAAAAACATACAATGTAGTGGTACGAACTTATTAAAACTGGGAACCTCGTAAAATGCATACGAATTGTCATGAGATTGCATTGAATGATATTGAATTGCATTCCAACCCCTTTGCTTTTATGCGCATTTTGAAGTATCGCATTATAAATAAGTACTGGAAATGCTAAATTTAGAAAAAAAATTATAAATTCGCAAAATAGGCTTGAGGTTCTTTTTCTTCTGTTTATGGCTCGAAGTAATCAAAAACCCTAAAAATTATGCAGCCTAAGCTCAAGGGAATTCGTATGTGCAGTATTTAACGTATGAATTCGTACAAAGTAAATCGTACAAAAACATATGATTATTAAAAAAAATAACACCCTTGCCCTAACATCAACATACCAGGGGCGAAAGCAAATCGCACAAAAACATACGAATGTAGTCGTAGGAATTTATAAAAAATAGCCACCTGGTATGCATACGAATTGTCAAGAGATTGCGTTGAATGATGTGGTATATATAGTTTTATATAGTTTCATATAGTTTCCATAAAACTGAATATTTACCAACTCATTGTAGTCCAATACAACAAAATAACCCAGTATGTGAAACTTTGAGCCTTTGCCTTTCATTTATAGTGGGGCTACAATATACTGTAAGTGCAAAAAGTCTGACAGCACCTCAGATGTGCAGACAACCTTCCACAAAGACTTCCATATTGTTTCAGTACGACAGTGCCAGCTATTCCCTAAGCACTGTGTTCATACACATCTGACACAAATCACTTTCAGTCTTTTTATTCTCTTTTCTTCTACCTGTTTGCATGGCAGAAATGTATTCCCACAGAGATGAGCCGCAAGCTAGAAGGAACAAGAATGCAGATCATGTGAAAAGTTTATTAAAAGTGTGCAAACCACACTCACTGACTCCCATTCCTTATATTTTTCGTTTGTTTGTTTGTTTGTCTTTAAGAGAGAGACGAGTGTGTGCATGGAATAAACACCTGTGATGAAAACGCCCTTTGCTTCAATACGGTTGGTGGACACAGCTGCTCCTGTAAGCCGGGGTACGTGGGTAACGGCACGGTCTGTAAAGGTGAGGTCAAACATAAAAAACAAACCAACTTTTTAGTACTCCATACCAACACTAGTAAAATGTTGTGATTTACAATACCAATTACCAAGCACTATTAGGTCTATATTAGTGGTCAATTTTATTTGATCATTCTCTTTGTATGAAAATACTGTGAATTTTGACATCCAAGCACGTTTACACATTTATTAATTCCTCATCAGAAACCTTAAGTATGCAGAATTTCATTTTATAATTAGAAAAGCATTTTGCTTATGCTTCTTGTGATTGGTTCCCAGCTCTTTGCGAGGGCCAGTGTCTCAATGGTGGCTCCTGCGTCTCTCCTGATACCTGTGTATGCCAGCAAGGCTTCACCGGAAAAATATGCGAGACAGGTAAGATCCATTCAGGTACAAGTGTACAAAATATTTGTGATACTGGTCCATGACTGTTTACAGCTGTGTTAACCAGGCAGAAGGTTTTAAAGTGTAAAGCTACAATGTGACCTATCCAATCCGAAATTTAAGTCAGTATAATCCTTTAAAAGGTGCATTGTGCAGATTTTTAGCGCCATCTTGCAGTGAGACTGTGAATTTCAACCAACGGCTCAGTCTACAGCTAACCCCTCCCTTTCGAAACGCATAGAGGAGGACAAACATGTCGGGCGTAATAATCAAGGACTTTGCTGCCGTAACATGGCTGCAGGATTTGCTGCCGTAACATGGATGCAATGATATTACACACTGCCTGAAAATAGTCCCCTGCTATTGAAAGTTACTATGCCAGAATGAGAGTATAGTTCCTAGACATATCGGCTTAGAAAATTGCATCTTTTAATTTTCCGTCACTCTTAGCACACTACAGAAAGAGTCAAGTTGTAAATAGGAAAAATATCGAATCTCTTTGGTTACTTTTTAGTGCGATGCTAATGGTCTAATCAGATTCAATGGATTATGCTAAGCTATGCTAAAAGTGGCACCGCCAGACCTGGAGATCTGCTGAATGGATTCCAAAACGGTAAAAAACAAACTCTAGGGGAGCTGGAAAATGAGCATATTTTCAAAAAAAGTGGAGTGTCCTTTTAAATGAAAAAACTCATCTCTTCTAGCCCCGCCCACATTGAAATCCCACTGCCCCAAAATCATGCTCCACATATCGGTGTGAGTATATGTGATTTTTACCAGGTTTTTTTTACTATCAGCAATGTCCAAATGCTGGAAGGCACTGTAAGTCCTTCTATGGAAAAGATTCAGTGTATTATGGCTCTCGAGATCAATGTGTGTGTGTCTCCGACTGTGTGATAGAGACTTCAGGGCATTTTTGCACACTATTAGCCAGTAGGGCATCTGCACACCACCCACTTGTTCCTGTGTGAATGACAGAGGGATGGTGAACGGATGGAGAGGAAGTGAGGAGGTATGGGACTAAAAGAGACAGCTGGTGAAGAGATGGAGAGAGAGAGAGAGAGAGAGAGAGAGAAAGAAGGAAGGAAAAAATGTGTAGTTTGCTCACTGTTTTTGGAGAGAATACAGGTTGACACACACAGATTCATGGCTATGTTGTATTTGTGAACTAGTGTTTGTAATTTACGCTAATGCAGAAAGTACGGATGCGTTGTTAAGTTTTTGACAGTGTTGCCAACTTGGCAAACTTGTCGCTACATTTAGCGACTTTTCAGACCCCTTTAGCGACTTATTTTCAAAAAAGCGACTAGCGACATATCTACATATATCGTTTTATGAGAACAGTAGCAGATAAACGAACGAGAAAACATTTTTACGCATTCATGTGTACTAAAATTACATTTGTGACCGTTCAGAGAGAAAGGGAACGTGAAAAAGCCAATGTAGTAAGAATGCAAATACGACGTGATGATGTCACTGTTATGCTAATTACGCAATGACGTAATCTAGCGACATTTAGCGACTTTTCAAGCAAGCTTTAGCTTACTTTCCATAGAAAATAGTTGGCAACACTGGTTTTTGAAGAGGTACGCAGAGCTACGCGTAGGGAGGGTGTAGGTCTTACGCAGAAGTATAAATCACATTTTAGGGTTATATCGCCACCAGCTGGTTTGGCATGCTCTCGACATTGCTACATAGCGTGTTTTTGCTTGAGATTTATTTTTTAACCCTGTTTGTGTGGATGAGATTTTTTTTAATTAAAGACATGTGTGAACTACACCTTAATTTGCAAAGTAGCATAACATCCCTCCCCATCTCCCAACCATGACATTTTAAGTGTGTCGTAAAACTGTATGGATGTTATATGTGAAATTATACGAGAACCTGCTGATTCAGATGATATCAGCTCTGTCGTTTAACATCCATTAACATGATTGCCAATCCAATTATAACCGTTTTTACTTTCTTATCTCTCCTAATATTAACTTTAAATTGTTTTTGAGTCTTACAGATTCCCTTAGGAGGGTTTTAGGCACGCACAACAGTGATTTTACCCTTAAGCTGATTTCGACTCAGTTAAACGGATGGTTTTACGGCTCTTATATATGTTTAAGAGAGAGATATATTGTGTATGCCTCATAGTTGTTTTGTGCACGGCTGTAATCTCTCACTGTTTCTCCCTTGTGAGTCTGTCTTTCTCTGAGGGCAAATGTAATGTTATGACAAAAGCACAGCGAGGATAAATGTTACACAAACAAACATTAGAAGAAAAAGAAAAGACTTTGAAACCCTGTATGCCTCACCAGAGGAATTTCGTTATTAAACTCTTCGTCTTTGTCAGTAAGTCTCTCTCTCTTGCTTTCTCTCACTATGTACCTACTTAACGTTGGAGCATGCGGGCAACTTTTCTATAATGTTCCCTACCAGTTAGGTATATACAAAGTAATCCATTAGTTCAGGGAATATTATACTCCTGGTAAAAAAAAATGGTTTGATAACTGCAGTGTGTTTTTATTGGTATTCTGTGCTTTAATGAGAGTAATCGAGTGAACCACGGAGAGCGGGAATTATCTTCTCTATCAAATATCCTGCTGTAGAGACTTTCTGAATAGAAATGCTGCAAAGCTCTTTTTATCTTCCCTTGAAAGGAAGCTGTAGGGAGTCGCTTACTTTTTATATTTTAGCATTTACTTCTTAGAAGATGGGCATCCATCGGATTGGCTCCGATCCTTAACGCTCTGTGTTCACAAAGGAAAACCCAATTACAGCGGGTCCTTGGGGGTTAAACGCCCCAGGCTCGGGGGTCCTTCCTCTTAAACAAGACTTTTCTGCAGGCTACTTGTTAATACTTTATGTGATGGGTGAATATCAAGGGCATGTAAGCACCTTCAACTTGCAGTCTTGCAGAAATAAAGTGGGTGCAATCTCCGAACACCTTAAAGGAACAGTGCTCTTAAAAATGAAAAATTATTTATTCACACTCATGTTTTTGCATATTTGTATGATTTTCTTTCATTTTCTTTCTGATTCTGATTGCTCTTGTTGATATGCATGAAAGTGAATACGAACCAGAAGCTTCAAAATGGATGCACGAGCACAAAATCATAAAAGTGGTCCATATGACATGCACTCGGTTCAGTGTCATGGGATATTTATGGTTATGACTTCACAGTACCCAATATGAGGCTATATAAATGATGGGAGCATTTTTATTTTGGATGAGCTGTTTTTTTATATGTCATTCTTCAGTAGTATTTATTCATAATAAATGCGAGATTGGGACTCTAGCCATATAAATTTTGAATGAGAATTTCTTGACATGCTTTAGTGGTGAGGAGAGGAGGAGCATACAGTAAAAGTGTGAGATTTCAAACTGCTAGTGCTTTTACTCTCGATGGATACAATGTTTATTTAGGCGGTCTGATTATATCTGCTTTGTTGGGTTTTGTGTATTCCAAAGCCGTTTCTCATCATGTTTAATGAGGTAAAGCTAATTAGCATTTAGCTGTTAAACGTCTACCCTTATTGTGAAACACAAGACCTCTATTTTATCCTGATTAAGATGCCAAAGCAATTTCTCCAAAGCTTTCTTCTCATTAAAATTGTTTTCGGCTGAATTTGCACTCTCGGTCAAATAAAAATCTTGAAGAACGTTTTAAAATTGATTTAAAAACTATCATAAATACTTGATAGCTTTAAATGATAAATTATAGCTTTATAAATTCAACATCACTTTTAAACATTGTAATAATGCATTTAAAAATAACTTAAAAAAATATTGACAAACTTATTTTTTTTTACAATAATATAAAATATATATGAAAGCCTTTCACTAATATTAAAAATTGTATGTTGTTATAAATAATAAAAAATATATAATGATACACTTAAAGGGCATGTAAACCAAGGCGTTTACGCTGGCATATGTTTTCAATTATTTTCCATGTAAGCACCGCGCTTTTTAAAAATGCCAGCAGCTGGCGGGTTTTGTCCACACTGAGCGGCGTCATTTTTTCCATGCCCAGTGCTGAGCGCCCAGAGTTAAAAAATGTCAACTGTGGGGGAAACGCTCGCCTTGTCAATGTCACTTTTTATTCAGCCGTCCAATCACAGTGGAGGAGGGGCGGGACAAAATCCACAACAACCAACCGGCGTATCGTAAAACTACTGATAAACAGAACAGAAGTATCATAGCAACCTGAACGCTTACCTGAAGAAACGCTGGTGTTTTCAGTCGCGTTTAAACAACTTTGTGTACATGCCCCCTTAAAGTGCACTTATTTAATTGCTAAAAAACGATTTATTTTGTGTATTTGGTATAGTACAATGTGTTCGCATAGTTTATTGTTTTAAAAAACACATTACTTTCGACATACCGTAAATTTTTGTTGCTCCAGATTTCACTCTCTTCCTGAAACGCACGGATTTGAAAAGATCTGTGTCCCTGATTGGCCAGCTTATCTGTACGTTGTGATTAGCCTGAATACCTTGGACATCAGCAGGAAATGTGACGCTCCTTACCTTGTTTGAAAGATTCGGTTGTGAACAGGAGTAAACTTACAGGCTGTGAGTCAAAGCGGGAGGAATTATGATAATGGCCCTGTCCCAAATAGCACACTCCGGACTTGTGGTCCTCCTCAGAGTACACACTTTGATGACATCATGTAGTCCAGACTTTAGGGACCCTTGATGCGAGTCCACGCGGGTACACCGGATTCGTATTTTGGGACAGACTCGAGCGTCACACCGGAAATAGGTAGAGAAGTTGCCTGTCAGTGTGAACTCCTCCCTTCCGTCGTCTGATTGGTCTGATTGCTCTTTCGCAAGGACTTCTGGGTTGGTAAAGTGCGCAAAGCCTGCTGCAGTGCGGGCTTCGCTGAAGACCGCATCAAGGGGGCAAAGGAGGCGCTGATGAGCACACTTCAAAGTGTAAAAATGACAGACCTTACGGACTTGTACACTAAGCGAGCACGTGTAATTTAAGGCCACGAGACCGAAAGTCCACATGAAGTGCGCCATTTGGGACAGGGCCAATGTCGTTCTTGTCTACATTACCAATCCTAGGAAGTAAACTGTTGCCTACAATCTGTGTGTTTGTTGTAGTCCAAGAAAAGAGATTTACTTTGGAGACGATAACTCGTTTCATCGTTTACTCTGGGGTTTGGACCCTTTTTGCATATCGTTAAAATGTACTAATACACACTTATACACCAAAGGTAATTTAAAATTGTGAATTGGACCAATGGTGCTCCTTAATGAATTTCCCTTTGATTGTGGTGCAACACTGTGTCCTTTTTTTGAAATTTGAATTGAAGTTTTGTGCATCATTTAGTTGCAGAAGGGGCAACCTAAATCATTTTAAAGACCACAGGCATCTACTGTTCTATTGTTTTAGTGCACTAGTAAATGCTTTTCCACCCCATTTTAATCAACGCAATCTCAAAATGTGCAGTGCTTTCTCAATACAGAAAAGTGTGTTTCCTATTTTAAGCATTAGATTCGTGTACGACAAGCTTTACGAGCACACAAACATGCTCAGAGTCCTTCTTTTGAATCTTAAGTCCGCGCTGAGCTCCCCGGTGAGACACAGCAGCGGGTGTGAATCTGTTCATTAGCGTTACCATGAGGGTGGGAGGGGGGTAACGAAAGTAAAAAGCGAAAGCAGAGCAGATGAAGGAGATACCAGGGTTGTCTAGGTGTTTAGGGACTGAGTAGATTGATGACTTGCCAGTTGAAAATTCATCCCTGTTGAAATAGACTGTCGGATTCCACAGAGGACTCGTAACTATTCTAGTCTACTCACACAGGATTGCATAATCGCTCATACTTATCACTTTCCTGCTGTTCGGTTGTGACATTTAAAGCTTTCTGGGTCTTTTTCTGGGTTCTAGGTTGAACCTTTTCGTCGCTTGAAAATATGAAGAGCTCAGATGCAACCCTAAAGAAAAATGTAAAAGTGTAGTAACCATGTTTTCGTGATGTATTGATTACTGTTAGCAAAACAAAATGGTTTTACTACAGTAAACATGGTTTTAACTGTAGTAAAACCAAAGTTCATTTACGTAAAGGAAAAGTCGCAAAACGCCACCACTGTCAAAAATGAAATGATGATACGAATGCTCCTGGTACATATTATACGTTCATCAAAAACTTTCACTTCAAATCCGCTTAATCCCAGCCTCAGATCATTCAGAAATATCATTTTGTTGGCTAAATCTGTTAAACGTCACAAAAAGTTTACAGCAAAGTCCTCTAAGTGTACGGAAGAAGAAATCAATTAACGTAGAGATGCAAAATGTTCAAGAGACTTACTTTTTTCTGTGTTGATTTACTCAGTTGCATGTTCTGGTATAATCAGCTTCTAACAGATATTTTGCTACACCTGCTCATACCAGGTTATTTAAGAAAATGTACTGGCCTTGACCTGAAACATATCTTACATTCTTTGAAAAGCAATTTTTATTTTTAAAAATGTGTCCTAACTGTGCGTTCACCACAGACGCAAAAGATGCGGCAAAAACATGTTATTTGCGCGTAGTTCGACGCTTGAATATTTTGAGTTTACTCGCTTCATTTTCGCATGAAGTTCTAGTCATTCCAGACATTCACACGTACATTCGCGTCATGGGAGGAGCTTATATAGCTCAAATTGAGGAAACTTACCAGATTGTTCGACCTCCTTGCTCACTTTCTTCAAACAAGATCCTTTTTATTCCTGTAAAAGTACGAAGATGTCTCATGTAGAGATGATGATTGTCCTTCTTTGTTGTTTTGTTTTTCTGCCTCTGCTAGCTCCTGATTGGTTAACGCGGCTGGAAGTTCAGATTTTTTTCAACTCGCGCGGATCACGCGGCAACACTCAACTCACTCGGAAGGCGCCATTTGTGCCTTCCGCGTCACGTCATACGCGCTTACCGCGCCGCAGGATGCCTATTCACGTCTTTGCATTGACTTAACATGTAAATCACTCGCGCTTGCCGCCTCTTCTGCCTCTGGTGTGAATGCATCATAAGAAATGCTGGGTTATTTTCAATTCAGAGTTTGGTCAAAAGGGACAAACCCAACTTGTTGGGTTGTAATTCAACCTGTGCTGGGTTGTTTTAACCAGAGGCGTCATGTGCACGTGCCCCCTCAGATTTTTTAAACCAAGTGGATTTTACATGCAACCTAAAAATATGCAAAATATGACAAGTTATTCACTTCACTCAGAGATTTTCACTGTTTTAGTCCCTTGCTTCATTCTGGACGCAATGAATTATTAAGTAATTATATAAACCCAGATGCAACAGAACAGCGGTGGTGCCATCATTGTGCACGGGCGCGGACCAAAACACCATCACAAACGCTCGCAACACTTTCAAAACACAGCAGCTACTGCGATGTTCAGGTAACCCTACTTGTTGTGCACAAAGATAATTGTTCAAAGTCCATTTCTTAATATATGGATCTATATTTACCCCTAGAGGGGGCGTGGACATGTGTTCTGACTGTGAGGTCAAATATCATGCATCCCTTACTTATTTAATATAAATGTTTTTATAGACAAGTTTTTTTTAAGTTGCATGCAATTAAATTAAAATGTACAATTAAAAATTACAGCATCATAGATCTATACAGCATAAGATCTATGTGCATCAAAGGTTTGTTTTTATTCCCTGTTTTTGAAGTGTTGATCATTAAAGCCATTCACAGACTTGGTTGATGAGTGCATCAATGTAACATTTAAATGAGTTGATGGTTTAAAACTGTGTTTTTCACTAATGTGTACACTGTAAAAAAATCCGTAGAAATTACAATGTTATTGCAGCTGGGTTGCCGGTAATTTACCGCAGATTTAAATTTATGTTATTTACTTGCAAGTCTTTATGTTTACAGAATAAAACTATACAATAACAGCCTCATGCAAAGCATTCTGGGAACCAGGAATCATCATCAACCTTTTTCTTTTTTTTGCTTCAGATTTTGTTTCCCAGAATGTTTTGCTTGATGCTGTTTTTTTGTTTTATTCTATAAAGACAAAGACTTGTAAATGTTTAATGTTCATTTAACTTTGAACAAAATGTTGCCAGTAAAAAACATACAAAGAACAATTCCCGCACACTATCTGCTTGCTGAAAAAATGTATTTAATGAAAGTTGCGTTGCAACTTTTCGATCAACTGATCTTCATCAGTTGCCTGATGAAGATCAGTTGATCGAAACGTTGCAACACAACTTTCATTAAATACATTTTTTCAGCAAGCAGATAGTGTGCGGGAATTGTTCTTTGTATATTTTGAGACTTTTTGTCGTCTTATCCTACGCACCCATCTATTGACTTCAGGTGTGCGACGCTAATTTGTTTGTGCCAGTAAAAAACATAAATTTAAATCTACGGTAAGTTACCGGCAACCCAGCTGCAATTTCTACGGAATTTTGTTACAGTGTAAAATAGCAATTACATTATTTTTTGTCTATGTAGTCCATGGGAATATCGCCTGTAAAAACGATCTAAAGGGCACCTATTATGGCCTTTTTACAAGATGTAATATAATTTACAGGTGTTCCCAGAATGTCTCTGTGAAGTTTCAGCTCAAAATACCCAACAGATCATTTATTATAGCATGTCCAAAACGCGCTGTTTTAATGTCTGTACTTTTAAATGCAAATGAGCCACGGCTCCTCCCTCCCTTACAAACAGCTATAGATTTGATTAAAACAGTCTGAGACAATAGTATCTAGTGTACAAAGTTCAACTCGCTGAAGGTGGAAACTATGGTAAGGCAGGACTATAAGTGGGTGGGGCTTTATCATTGTGACCTCACATTGATAAGAGAATCAAAACGGCATGTCAATGAGACTGCTTTGCTTAATGAAGATTAAAAAACAAATTTTATATCATAGGGTGGTTGTGTTCACACACTGCCAACATTTGGTGCATGACGCCCTGGTTTTAACCCATTGTTGGATGAAATATAAAAATCTTCTGGGTTAATTTAATCCAACGGCTAGTTTTGTCCCTTTTCAAACACACGCTGGGATGAATGTAACCCAGCATTTTTAGACTGTACAGTTTATGACAATGAGATTATTTATCTGTTTTTGTATACTGTGCCACTAGCAGCATATATGAGATGATGTAGTAGTAAAATTGCACCTGCCACAAAAATGCATGGCCTAATGTGAGGAATATTGCACATGTGTCTGAGACGTTTACAGATAAAAGCTATTAGAAGATGAGTTATGACAAATGTTTGTACATTTTAATAGTTCAGATTGGAAAAGAGTCAAAGCATTGATCTTATAATTAGATAAAAAGGATGTATTATGTTGCCGTTTCTAAAAAAAATACCAACCAAAAATGGTTCTTCTATGGCACTGCTGTGAAGAACTTTTTAAGCACCTGCGTGTACATTTTGGGTAAAATATTTCTTTTAAAAAGTTGAAACAGTGCCTTCAATCTGACTTTTCCTGGTGCAAACCCACCGCTTGAAGTATCAGAATTCCAAATATTGAGGAAAAGACATAAATGAGATGGAGATATGCATTGTGCAGGCTGCCCGTGACATTCGTGACAAATTAGTGGCAGGTCTGCAGGAGCGCGGGAGCTCGGGGGGTTTGCCCCTGAATATACGGTCAATCAATACTCACTCCTGCTTACTGACAGCACAAATGCCAGATTTCCCTCGGAGGAAGATGAGTGGGGTGGCTGTTTGTGCTTCGGGAGGAATACGAATAAATGTCATCAGTGCTGCATACGTCTATGTATTATTCAGCATCGTTCGTGTTGTTCTCATTGTTTGTGGCCTTCATCAATTTTCCTTTAATTTTTAATGGATATGAAAGATACATCGAATACTTACATGACACATTCCCTCATATCAGACGTAAAAAAAAAATTTAAAGGGACGGATAGACAAATACCAAATGGGTTTGATCTTTGATGCCAATAAACGGCTTTACGCGCCACATTTGAATATACAGAATTATGCATGAGGTGTGAGAGCTGAGAGAGGAGAAATAACCCCTGAATAACTAAATGAATTTCTGTCTGTTCCTCACACAAAGCTATAGGGGTTTGACACACAGTATTTTGGACTGTAGTTCTGCAGGAGTAAATAATGATAACATTTTTATTTCTTTTTTATTTTAAAAGCTGTTTTGAAGGTCTTTAAAGCACTTTCTCATGTTCTGCCAAGAGTCTCAAGGCTACACAGCAAAATTGACATTGACGTGCAATACAATACACAATTTTTCTTCTTAAAAGTTTTGGTTAACCTGTATTTGGCAAAGGTTAGTCTCTAGACAATTCAGTCCCTCATGCCATGGTTTGCCAAGCAGTCATTAAATCGGCTGACGTTCTGTACACATTTTTAAAAGCGTATAATTCAAGGACATAGATAGTTGAATAGATTTTGAAGAGGTTCTTTATCAACAGCTGTACGTTCCTTTGAGATATCATTAACCAAACGACCGCGCTAAAGCACAATTTATCTCACTTCCTTTGTGTTTGGTGTGAGGACAGAAATCAAATTTTGTGTGTAGGAAGATTTGTATTCATTAAGGAAATTGGAAAGATGAAAAACTATACAGTCTACCATAACACGACATGAGCATTTCTTTGTATAGTTTATGTGTACTGTATTCACACTGAATCATGATGGTGCAATTAAAGGGGTCATATGATGTGATTTCATGTTTTCCTTTGTCTTTGGAGTTTTGAAAACGGTTTGTGCGTATAGACGATCTGTAAAGTTGCAAAGTCTCAAAGAGATATTCTTTCTAAAAGTAAAGTCACATCCAAACCTTCTTAAAATGCCTCTTTATCTACGTCACTGTGTGGAAAGATTTTTGCATGACACCACCCAAATGTATATGCAAAAAAAGAAGGCACAACTTTTATTTTTCGCTGTTGCCAACATCGCCGTGTCGTGGAGACGCTGTGCTTTGGGAGCTGATATTCAATATGGTAACATTTCCGTCACACCCTTGAGATATTTGGCCAATCATAGCTCACTGGATAGCTGGCAAATCAGAGCAAGCCTCGCTTTTCAGAACAATGAGCTTTGTAAAAATCTATGCATTTTAGAAAGGTGGGGCATAGAAGAGCAACAATAATGTACGGAAAATTAAATTTAAATGAAATAAAAACTTATAGATTATTTGGGTAAAATATGTTTTCTAAACCAAGAAAGTGACAAGATGAAAAACACTATTTTTTGTTACAAACTTTCACATAGCATCTTTATAATAACATAAAAAAATCAAATCCCTAATTTGATTTTCAAAGATTTATTATAAAAACGGATTATTTTTTCCGTAAAATGCAATAAATCCAAGTTTTTTTTTTTTGAAAATGCTATAATCTATTGAATCAATTTAAAAATGTGCATTCATCTTTGCCATGTTATATACACTGATTAAAAAATAAACATTAATGGCATTAATCAAAACACTTACTTTGTCATATTAAGAACACTGTCATTGTTGCTGTCATGCTTGGGACGTCGTCGCTGAACTTTTTTGACAGTGATCAGCTGTAAAATGTTTTGGTCCTGCTCGATTTTTTTTTACTTTGAGTTAAATAATGGAAAGTTTTTCATAAGATCCCCTGGGGTCAATGTGTTAGCATGACAGAAGCTTGCAGCTGTCGTTTGAGAACAAGCAACAGCCGGCATTTTTCCTTCGGCCGAGTGCCTCTTTTTATGTTGTTTATTGGGTTTTGGAACCAAACTCTTCATATATTTTATGTTACACTGCAAAAAAAATCATTTTCAAGGAAAAATGTTCTCAGTATTTTTGTCTTGTTTTCAGTAAATTCTTAAATTAGGATGCGTTTTCTTGATGAGCAGAACGACCCAAGAAAATAAGTCTAGGTTTTAGACCAAAAATATCAAATTTAAGTGATTTTGTGCATAAAACAAGCAAAAAAATCTGCCAATGGGGTAAGCAAATTTTTTGATCTTTAGCATTTTTTTTAAACACTAAATTTAAGAAAAATTCAAGAAAAATTTACTTACCCCATTGGCAGATTTTTTTGCTTGTTTTATGCACAAAATCACTTAAATTTTATATTTTTGGTCTAAAAACAAGACTTATTTTCTTGGGTCGTTTTGCTCATCAAGAAAAAGCATATTAATTTAAGATTTTTTTAGATATTTTACTGAAAACAAGACAGAAATACCAAGAATTTTTTTCCTTCAAAATTTTTTTTTGAGTGTACTTTAACTTAAAACATTAAGTTAAACAATTTCAACTTGATTTTATAAGTTATGTCAACTTTTACAAGCCAAAACTTAAAATTGTAGCTTACATTTACTTTTATTTATAAATCACTGACTGCAAATAGGAATTGGATATTAATATAACTAATAGTTTTTGTTGTTTTTATTTGTCAGGATTTTCACTCCAGTAGGATAAAAACTTCAACACTCTCCCAAATGTATCTGTAAAAACTGTAAAAATTAAATACAGTAAATTAAAGATATCGTAAACACTTTGCTTCTGTATAGCTCAGTGGTACAGCACAAAAGGTTATGGGTTCGAACCAAGGGAACACACATAAAAAATGTATATCTTGTAAGTCACTTTGGATGAAAGCGTCTGCCAAATGCATAAATGTAATGTTAAGCTATCTATAGGCTACTGTAAAGAGCAGGGGTTTTCAATCGGTGGGTCAGAACCCACTAGTGGGTCGCACAGTTGGATAAATTGCGTCACGCAAAGACACTTGGCTCTGTTGTAGTGAATGACACAAAAGCAGTTTTGTCCTATTATTGACATTTAATAAAAATGGTTTTGATATCTGGTATTTTGCAATTGCAATTAAACTTAAAATTAATTTATACAATGGCAATAAAAATAAACAAATTTCTGCATATTTTATTTATAGTTTTATATTTATATTTCAGCATATTTTGTATATTTCTGCATCTATTAAAAAATATTTTGGTGGGTCCTGAGATAGACTATACCGGCCTAAGTGGGTCGCGAAATGAAAAGCTTTGGAACCCCTGGTATGTGAGTAACACGGCAAGTTTTTTGTGAGACAAGTTGTGTTGTTTCTTACCGCATCAAATTCATGATAGTTGACAGGTGCAGTGCGCTCACCGCCATTTAGAAAACAGTTGGTCCGAGTAAATCTAGCTTTCTTAGCCATGTCTCCAAATTATTTCCTTAGACATCGACGAGTGCTTAGACGGATTCGTGGAATGTGACAGCCGAGCCACTTGCATAAACCTGCCGGGTTGGTACCACTGCGAGTGCCGCGATGGTTACCATGACAATGGGATGTTCTCCGCCAATGGAGAATCATGTGAAGGTAACTTCTGTATAATGACTGCTTGTAAGAAAAGTATATCTATATGTAAATTTTAATTTAATCAGATAGCACTAGTAGTGGCTACCATGAACTGTGATGTTAAAGCAGCTGCAAGGAAAGATATGCATGCAGATCCCTCCAAACTATAACATAATAATAAATTTGAATGTATAACATCATAATACATTAAATTGCAGTCAGTGGAAAACTATGTTTTGTTTCCCTAAAATGTACTTACAGCATTTACCAGCGGAAGCTAACTAAACCCTCAACCTGTTGGATTCAATCAGAGAGGATTGAACCGTAACTAAATCAAATTTAATTATGTAAATTTCATTCCGGTAGACATTGACGAATGCGAGTCGGGGAGGCACAGCTGTGCGAACGACACCGTGTGCTTCAACGTGGATGGAGGTTTCGACTGCCGGTGTCCTCACGGCAAGAACTGCACGGGCGACTGCGCCCACGACGGGAAAGTGAAACACAACGGGCAGATCTGGGTGTTGGATGACGACAGGTGCTCGGTCTGCTCCTGCCAGGTGAGCCAAGAAAGCCCCAAGCTATATGAACTCGGGAAATGTAGTCAACTGTAATTCACTGTAAAACACCCTCTGTATCTCTCTCCTCTTTTAGTCAGGGTTGGTGATGTGTAGAAGAATGGTATGCGACTGTGAGAATCCCACAGTGGATGTGATGTGCTGTCCTGAATGCGATCCCCGCCTGAGTTCCCAGTGCTTGCACCAGAACGGTCTGTTGGCTTACAGCAATGGAGAAACCTGGGTGGAAAACTGCCAGCAGTGTCAATGCATGGTGAGTGGAAACACGCTGTGTGTTGCGTAATGCAGTACTGCAGTAATGCACTATGGTTACCAGTTTAGCTAAGATAAATCTGAGTATCGTTGCCTGGTCTGTACTGAATGCTATGACGAACGGTACTGCCTAGTGGATAGTTACATGCATATCTAAAATCATTTTCAAGTCTTGTTGATCTGATAGTTGCATTTACATTTATGCATTTTATGCAAATATGTAGTTTTATCAGTATGTATGATCCCTGGAACTCGATCCGATTACCTTTTGCACTGCTAATGCAATGCTCTATTAATTGAGCAACAGGAATTTTTACAACAGGAAGTTTCCCAAACCCCTGGTGGTTCGCATGGGAATTGCAGGGGTTTTGTGAGTTGATTAAAAAATAGGGTTGCATATCCATTAATCGCGATTAATCGTTTGCAGAATAAAAGTTTTTGTTTACATCATATATGTGTGTGTACTGTGTGTAATAATTATGCATAAATAAATACACTTGCATGTAGGTATTTAAGGCGTATTTACATGTGTATATAAATTTTTATATTTATATATAATTTAAATTATATATACATATTTATTCTATAAATATTTTTTCTTAAAATTATACATGCATGTGTGTATATTTATTTATACATAATTATTATACACAGTACACACATATATATGATGTAAACAAAAACTTTTATTCTGCAAACGATTAATCGTTATGCAGCCCTATTAAAAAATTAATCAATTACAATTAAAGGGGACATATCATTAAAAAATCTGACTTTTTCCATGTTTAAGTGTAATAATTGGGTCCCTAGTGCTTATATCAACCTAGCAAATATTAAAAAGATCAACCCAGTAACTTTTAACCATTCTCTGCAAGCATGTAAAAAATAGGTAATTGAAATTTGGCTCCCTTTGGGGCTGTTTTCACTTGGTATTAAGAATATTGTGTTTTCGTCGATCGGATAACAAGTGGACGAGAGAGAGACATCACGTTTACACCTGGTATTTAAATCTGTTTCTTTTGTCCACTTTTGACCGCTTTTGTCCTGAATACTGTAAGGGGGTGGTCTATCGAGACTGTGGGAGAGTCTCTCTGTTGTCATTTAAACGCGAGCGGGAGTAATGACGAGATTAAATGGATGCACGAATTTTATGTAATAGTCCACTGCTTGTGTTGTAAGTAAACATGCTGCACAGTGTTTTGTACATGTATATGTTAGAGCTTTCTCTGATATTTTAGCGCAATTGATGAAATAAGATCGCGCAACTTTCACACACTTGCAAAATGAAACTTAGGAGATCAGCCGCTTTAGTTTTATGAATGAAAGGCTACAAATAGTGCTGTACAAGTTTTTTTTGCTTACCCCTTTGGCAGATTTTTTTGCTTGTTTTATGCACAAAATTACTTAAATTTGATATTTTTTGGTCTAAAAACTAGACTAATTTTCTTGGGTCGTTTTGCTTATCAAGAAGAAGCATCTTAATTTAAGAATTTACTGAAAAGAAGACAAAAATACTAAGAGTTTTTTTCTTAACTTCTTACACCCTGAAGCTATTTTGGGGATTTTCGCCTGGATTTGGCCTACCCAATTTCAAAAGCATCCCATACCCACATGCAGAGGTTTACATACAAAAGTTTGGTATCATTTTACAGGTAACCCTTTGAAATTACATAAAACACTGTTAAAAGTGGTAAACATGGTTGTATGTGATATCAGTCCTCTAATAAACACAAAAATAAATAGGCGCTTTTTGATGTTTTTTTCTAAAGTTTTTATTTGAAAGTATATAACTCTGGCCCTGGGTATCTCAGGTCCCTGCAGACAGTTTTGTTTGATTCCAGCAATTGTCAGCTTACAGAGGAAAAAGGAATTTTTTCTCTATCATAATCTATGCAAAAGTTATTTTACTCCAACTGAAGGGAGGAATAATACCCTTTTTGTATACAATTTCTGCCTAAGAACATTTGAAGTGTCCCCATAACCACATACAGTGGAATAAATGTAATTTCTTTATATCATTTTAAAGAAAACCCTTTGAAGTTACATAAAAAGCTGCTGTTTGTGACAAATATTGTTATTTATGTTGTTTTCCATATGATGAAACACCAAATTTTCTTTTTTATGTTGTAAACACTGTCTTTGATAGTGTATAACTCTGGTTCTGGGTGCTCTAGCAGACTGCAGACAGTTCTGGTTGTTACCAGCAGCAGACAGTAAACACATAAAAAAAGAATGAACTCTTTAGCATGTTGCATTCAAAAGTTATTCTCATTTTACTAAAGGGTGTGAAAATACATTTTTCATATAAATATTAATTTTTTGTTTTGCACATATAATAAATAGCAAGGGATTAATTATGCACACAACCAAAGAAAATGCTGTGAATGGACTCATTGTTTAGAGTAGGACCTAAAATAAAAGATGGTGTATCATTTGTGGCTATATGTGCTATCTGAGGCAGTCCACACTCAAGTTTCCCATATGTTTACAAAAGACAATTTTTTACCTCATTATTCATTCGATGATTGTTGGATATTTGTTGATATTAGAACAAATATAACGCTGTAGCCTTATTCCTGAGAGTGAGAGCTTTCATTTGATATAAGACTTGCCCATGTTTGTCATTTTTGAAAAATATGAAATATGTAAATATTAAATGATATAATAAAATATTGGGGGGGTGATAGTGTAAATTAAGTGTAAATAACTTTCTTACAGTAAAAGATGTGTCAAAGTGATTCATATCTGCAGAAAGTAGAGAGTCTAAGCTTTCAAACAGTATCTCATATGTGTTACTGGGGTCCATGACGGAGTATCAAAGATTAAAAGAATATTTTATATTAAGTCAAAATACGAAATTCTGGACCCGGGACAGGGTCCTCAGGGTTGAAGAGGTTAAAAATAATTTTTTGCAGTGCAGTACCTCAGATTAGATAAATGGGCGGAGAGAAGGCGGTCCATGTGGCTGTTCGAACACATTCATGTGCGTTTACACTACAAAAGCAATCTGATCGGAAGGGTTTTCGATTACCTCTGAATGTGGTTGAAAGTGGTCGAAAGTGGACGAGCTCAAAACACCTGTTTTTTTGAACATCGTTTACACCTGGCATTAACGTTGTCCACTTGTGATCCGATCGACGAAAACGCATGTTAATGCCAAGTGTAAACAGCCTCCTTGTGATGTCAGAAGGGGATAATACCACCCCTTAATCTGGATTATCCAACCATGACACTGCAATTTAGTGCCATTCATTTGCATTTAACAGAACACACCCAAAAAGGCACATTTTTGCTCACACCTACAAAGTGGCAATTTTAACATGATATAATAAATTATCAAAATGATATTTTGAGCTAGAACTTTACATACGTTCATATGGGGACACCAAAGATTTATTTGACATCTTAAAAAGTCTTCTGAAATTGACTAGATCGGTGCTACCCAATTCTGGTCCTCGAGGACCCCCTCCCTTGAGGACCAGGATTGGGAAGCACTGGACTAGATAACTCATCAATGGCGGGGAAAGTGTTAAATAGTGCACTATTTGAAGGAAAATCCTTTTTAAGTGGTTTCCGAAATGATAGTGGACATTATTGGGTGCACTCATTCAACCCCACAATGCACTGTAATAATGAGTGTACGACCGACCGATGTGGCTGTGTCCTATTCCAGACACAGCATGTACATAAGTTCAGTATAAATAGTTTAATACTTTATAGCTCAGTGGCATTATAGCATTAAATTTGCAGCGCAAAAGGTCATGGGTTTGAACCCAGGGAACTCAAGTACTCATAAAAATGTATATCTTGTAATGCACTTTGGATAAATGTGTTCGGCAAATGCATGAATATATATAAATATAAATACTGTCAGTGTGCGCATTACATTCTGGTGCATTCTAGCGATCAGTTCTCCAAAATATCCAGTCAGGACATTTTGAGCTAAACCTTGCAGTATTTTACCTCTATGGTGTCTTATTTCCCACCTGCAACTTTCATCCAATACCAGTTTTTCTTTCCTCACGATTTTTGTTCAAGAACTGAATTATAAAGTCCACCAACTCTGTTTTGCTCTCTTCACTGAGATGACAGCGGCTCAGAAACCTGTCAGAGGTTCCCGGTGACCCGCCGGGTGACCTTCACGCTTAAATTTTTCTCTGCTTGAGAGGTTTTTACACTACAAACGTATGAAGCTTGGCCTGTTTTGCTGAAGATTTTTCATGCGGTTGTGAACGACGTGACGGACTTAAGGCTTTATTCGGTGGGGTGATGCTAAAGCTAAGCTCTGGATTAATTGCTGGATAACTGACTTTTAATTGAAAGCCCTTTTTAATCCCGGACCACACTGTAAAAAATTACTCTGGAGGGTGTTAAATTTAACCCATGAAAATTAGTTATAATTTAATTAAGTATATAAGCTAGCAAGTAAAATAAAAAATAATGGGTATATTCTACCTTCACTATCCAATTTTTAACAGTAATAACTGCAATACTAAAAAAATAAGTAACATATACCCCAAAATATTGGCCTTAGCACCGCAAAGTGCGCATGAATCAACATCCAGGCGGGACTCGAGTCACCATTTTTTCATATCATATCGGCGGGAGAACTGCGGTTTGTTGACAGGTAAGTTTTTATTTAACTTGTTGATATCATCATGAATGGAAATGTTAAGTTGGTTAACTGTAAAATCTACCAGAAGTTTAGTCATTTGCGTGCTTCTCTGTCTCTGTTGTTGACAGATTGATAGGTTAGAATATGTCAGTCAGGTTAGCTTTGAATGAAACATCGCCCAGTTCTTGCACCTGCGAATACGAATAAATATCCATATTTATGATTAAAATATTAACTTCCATTATTATTATTTACATGTCTGAATCTCGTGAACAGCGGAGCTGCTCAATATGAGTGGTTGAACTTGAGCAAGCCACGTGACGAGAGAGAGCAGCGGACGGTTGATGTACGATACAGACGGGAGGGCGTCGAGCAGACAAACAAACAACGGTAAAGCTGTCGATGCTAGATAATTACTGTAAAAGTTTTCTTGCATTTATCTGTTAATATATTGAGTTTTGTTTTAGAAGGGATCCATTTATGAAGCCATTTTATTATTATTATTATTATTATCATTTAAGGATATATACTTAACATTGCCTTTCGCTTTTTAATGTCTGTTCAAAAAAGTATTTCGGAGTTCATATGTTATATATGAGACTTGTATATGAAGTTGAATCACTTAAAATTGAATGTAAGTACTTCTTGTTAGTGTTCAATGTTTTATGCACGTGTACTGTGAGTTATAGCATAATATGAAGTTGTATTTTTGCACTTAATAAGTTTTAAATGAAGTTGAAATGTTTGTTTGTATCGATATAGCATGCTAGTCTACTGAGGTAAATGAGATCAATTTTTCCTCTCATATTATTGTCTTCTTTAATTTTCTAATGATAACGTGAAGAACAGTATTTAGGAATCTTGCTTTTAATGGTTTTTTAACATCTCATGAAGCCTTGGTTTATTTTGTTTTATGAAATAATATGTTCAAGAAGCTTTATGTAAAACTATTATATGTTGTATTTCACTTGAAATGTATTGGGGTTATTATACGTCCAATAATTAGTTTTAAATGTTTACAGAATGTTATTTGGTCAATAAAGCAAGCAATTTATGCAATCTTGTGCATGACTATTTTCTTATTCAACCCTCTCTGAATAAGTAATTTGTAATGTTTCTTAATGGCTTATCATTATTAATAATAATTTAATAGATCTGTGCCTTAATACCAATAGGGTTAATGTTATTCATTTTTTTATAAGTAATTAGTTATGAAAAAATAGGTAGACCTTACCTAATTTTTTTTACTTTATCATAGTAATTAAATTTAGGTACTTTTTAATCAAATATATAGGATATAATTTACTCAAACAAAGTGAGTGCAAATTGTTACAACAATTTTTTTGAGTAAATTCTATAGGTTGTTTTTTACAGTGCAGGAATAATCTACATCCATTAAACCAGCTTTAAGACAGGAACATAATCAGAACAACAAGGCCGTATTGAAACTTCTGTAGTCGTTAGGTTTCAGCACATCCATTTTTCTTGCTTTCTTTCATGTTGTTTTTGAATGTGATGTTATCTCATACACTTTCAGTCAGGCTTTCTTTCATCACTTTGAAATCCCCTTCTCATCAATTTTTCCTCGTTCACTGTAAAGAAACCCAGAACTTGAAAGAGTAAAGGAGACGAGGAGAAATAAAGATCGAGGAAAGAGGCGTGCTTTGTGTTTTAAAAAAAAGTGTCAGGAGTGAAAGAACAAAAGAAGTTTTTGGAACCAACTTGAAGACACTGTTGTAGTCAAGGTCTGTGTAACCTTTCAGCAAGCAATAGCCGTCATTTCACCATCTATAGATTCGGATACGAGTGACCCACTTAAATCTGAATTTGGTTACATTATAACTTGCGAGATTAGTTTCTTTTGTTCTGTACATTTTGCTTGGAGTGACCTTCAAACGCTTTAACGTTGGGATTTTAAGCACAACATCATTTTGTCCATTTGTGGAAGCCGTTCAAGAAAAAATCAAAGGCTTGATATATTTTGACACATCACCTGCTTTTCAACTGATGTTCTCTTGAGAAGCAGGACAGAGAGAATAAATTAAACCCTACGCCGACCCTTTGTATGTCATATTGATCCTTCATTACGCGGTCTTCTATGGTTCACCGAGCACTGTACGCCATCCCTTGCAAGATCTTTTATGCATTTTAAGATGCCTTTTTTCTGGACTGCACTTACCAACTGTGGAGGGCGGATTACATGAGCTTCACTCGGGGTCAGATTTATGGTCCCATGAGCTTCCCGGGACCACCCCCTCTCCAAATCTACCTCTAATAGCTCTTATATAGGATAAGGTTATGATTTGTGTTCATTATTGATTAATAATGGGGACCCTGGTCTTCATTGTGCACTGTATGCATCAGTTATTATGGCATCATTTTTCTCTATTACACTAGCACTCCAAAAATATTATATATCGGCTTGTGCACCCTATATGCTCCATTGTCGCTAAGTCGCATCGCCTATGGCCGCTCTCTTTAAAAAATGCAAAGCCCCATTTACCAATATTTCATTTTTAGCACTCCTAAAGTCATATTTAATTAAACCATCTTATTGTAATGATCTAGTTGTTTATAATGGGAACATATTTATTATGTGTGTGTGTTTTTTTCAGCATGGAGAGGTGGACTGCTGGCCGGTATCGTGTTCTCCGGTGTCGGACTGCGAGTTTACTGTGGTTCCAGAGGGCGAGTGCTGTCCGCGATGCGTCACGGACCCGTGCCTGGCCGACACTGTCCGAAATGACATGACCAAGACCTGCGTGGATGAGTACGAAATCACTCGCTTCAGCGGCTCCGCTTGGACCAAACACGGCACCGAATGTTCCCTGTGCCAGTGCAAGGTAAAGTAACCACCCACAGACACAGACTTTATTAATTGTTGGCCACATACATGCTAAATACAGTTAAACTTAACCATTTCCCTGCCAACATTTTTTTTAAAGTGGCCAGCCAGTGCCATAAAATCATTTTTCATGATTTTCACAAAAGTTAAATGACTTGCACAAATGTTCTTCTTTAAATATATGAACATACAATATGAAAGAACAGACCTTCTGCTTTCAAAAAAAAAAAAAAAGTTTGATCCTACCTTCATTTGTTTTCTTTTATCACATCTCAAATGTGTGTAGTTTTCTTCAAAAATACCAAATTCTGAGCAAAAAAGCTGAGATAATTGCATTTTTGTGAAGGACTTTTGATAGAGATCAGATACAGAGATTATCAAAACATGCACAGACATACAGCTCTAGGCTGATACTTCCGGGTTTTATAAGTTGCCACTTGGTGGATAATAGCGATATTACAAATTGCCGGATATACTCGTCATTGGCAAGGAAGCGTTTTCTCTTAATAAATGGCGGGGAAAGAGTTAATAGAGAGCATTATCCTGTTCTGTTCACAGAAAGGTTATTTACACGAGTGACAACTGAATTGTACACAATTGTAAAGCAGGGTTTTTGTTAGCTGAACCCCTTTACCTAAATTATTTACATGAGGTACCCCCTAAGATTTTAAGTAAATATTTGAATAGTTTAATAGCACATTTGCATATTTAACTTAATTTTATTCATTTATTTATTTTTCATACATTCTAAAGTTTTATCAGTGGTATTTTACATAGTTATTGTTATTGTTACAATCATCTGGTAATATGTTGTAGTGTAATAGTCACATGACATGCAGATTAAACAAATAAAATATCTTTAAAAAATTAAAAATATCTTTATTTTTAATTAGTAAAAATCTACTTTGTTAGTAATTGTTTTATTTAAATTTAATTTGAAATTAATTTATTAATTTATTATTAATTAGAAATTCATTCATTTAATTTTTTTTATTTAAAATATTTTATTGATTTAATTGATTTTATTGAGCATTTTATGATATAAATGTAAGTAATTCATTAAATGTTTTTCATCCCCTCACCAACTCCCGGCAATTCCCTCACTAACCACTTGGCCCTTAAATGTTCGTTTACACGACATCAATTTCAACCGTAAACTAAAATGTTTTTATGTGGTTTGGCCATAGGTGTCATTTACACTGGGGAAGCTGGAGACATGTCCCCACCACTTTTTAAAATGGCTGATTTTGTCCCACCACTTTTTGAATTGCATTTGGTTAAAATGTTATGAAAATTCAAGCGAACCAAGAAATATTAAAGGTTTAATTGCACAAAATAAAACATACAATGCAGTTTAGATACAGAAAGAAACAATGTACATTATCCACAGAAAGTAACTTAAACATAATAACTATTACTTTTTCTAAAATGAACCAAAACAAAATTTTCTTAGTATTCAGTAAACTTGTTTTCAGTAAAAATATCAAAAAATTCTTAAATTATGATGCTTTTCTTGATGAGCAAAACGACCCAAGAAAATAAGTCCAGTTTTTAGACCAATTAGATTTTGTGCATAAAACAAGCAAAAAATCTGCCAATCTGAATTTTTTTTTTTTGAATTTAGTGTATAAGAATCTGCCAATCTACCAATCTGAATTTTTTTTTTGCATTTAGTGTATAAGAAAAATTTCAAGATTTTTTTGCTTACCCCATTGGCAGATTTTTTTGCTTGTTTTATGCATAAAATCACTTAAATTTTATATTTTTGGTCTAAAAACTGGACTTATTTTCTTGGGTCGTTTTGCTCATCAAGAAAAGCATCATCATTTAAGAATTTTTAGATTGTTTTTTTTATCTAATCTTTTGTCCCCACCACTTTTCAACACAAACTGACACCCCTGGGTTTGGCTGTTCATTTACACAACGCCTGCACTTTGGGGATTTGAATATGCAAACGTTTGCAGACAGGTTTCAAAGTGCATGTTTTCTGATAACGACGCCTTGTTGCCTCAATGTAAACGACGTAAACGCGAATCCGTGATATGCGCGAGTACAACTGAAACAACAATGCCGTTTATTAAATTGAGTTTACTAACGATTCAATTAGGCTGACTATAATTGCCATTTTTCCCAGACACACCTGGTCAGGATTTTGGGTGCATTCGAATTGCATTGGTCAACTGCATACGTCATCGAGTTTTAATATTTCAGAAAAGCAACCATTACATTCAAGGTAAAAATACAACTTAAGAGAAATAAATCTTGTTAACTGAAATGTGAGTACCTCGATGACGTATGCGGTCGACAAATGCGACTTCCGGAGGACACACCCCTAAAATCCTGGCCAGGACGTGTCCGGGAAAAAATGCACGTATGGTCACCCTAGCTCCAATAAACTTGTTGGTGCAAAAAATGTTGGTGCTTTATATCTTGTCTGATTGAAAAGCAGTTGTCACTCCCAAACATTTGCCGTGTACATGTGGCCAATGAATATTTTGTCACTTCTATCGTTGTTTCTGTGTATTAACGAAACCCTATCAATAAAACGTCTACAGATTTCACAGGGCCTCTGTGTTTCATGGACATCTGGCTAATTAGATTTAAATATTTTAATACCAAATCAGTCAAGGACAATAGCTTTGGTTGTGTGCCCGTGCACAGCTTTGATTTTGATTGTTTCAGCACACATAAATGGTGTCCATTAAACAAAACCTTGCAGTTTGATAGCTCGCACGCAATCATATCTCTGCATTTTTAGACAAAGACATTAAAAGATGGAGTAAAAACATGGACAGATTGCAGAATGTCTAACTGGGTACAGAGTTGTTAAAGTCTCGATAAATATATATATATATATATATATATATATATATATATATATATATATATATATATATATATATATATATATATATATATATATATATATATATATATATATATATATATATGTATATATATTCAGAGTCAGAAAAGGATTCATCTGCTTAAAGCACACATCGTCTCGCTAGCCAATGATAACCATATGAGCTAAAAGATGAATCGAGAGTATTGATGTTTGTTTCATGCTACACACACACACACACACACACACACACACACACACACACACACACACACACACACACACACACACATGTGCATAGGACAGAAATGCCTTGAATATGTAAGTGTCAGATTGGCTACTTTTCCCTTCGACTAATGTCTTCTTTTCTGTCATCTTTATTCTGCTTACAGAACGGTCACATCTGTTGCTCGGTGGATCCTCTGTGCCTCTAATCTGATTCAAAGGCAAAATGTTTGACCTGCTATCTCCCTAATTCTCTCTCTATGTCTCTCTTCCTCTCTCTCTCTCTCCCGGTCTTGACTCTCTGTACAGTTTCAGCCCCATAAGAAGAATGTTTTATACCAAATCTTCATGTGTATTATACCATAATCTCAGTAAACAGATAGCTGACACTAAAGCACTCTTATCAGCCTTTATAACATCACATCACAGCATCATTTTAGCTTCAAACAGTGTTTCAAATTTGCGTGATGCATTCATTTATTGATATTTTATCAACAGTTTCACTGGAAATCATAACACACTTTTCACACTTTTTCACATACATTTTCATGTTTCAATGTTGAAACTGCATTGACAAAATAATGGTTAACTTATTGTTGATCGCAGTGTTTTTTGCTTGACGCGACAAACTGTGTCTTAACCAGACCGTGATGAAACGATAAGCGCTGTCACTTTTGTGCAAATCCTAACCAGCCACGACAAGCGTTTCGTCAAACGCTTAATTTCTATTTTTTGTGCTGTTTATGTTCTGCTTGTTAGCCCCACCCACTGTGAGATGTCATTGGTCAAAAATAATAATAGCTACTTTTTTATATGTATGTAATATGACGCACAACAGTTCAGCTTGAACAGAATAATTGCTTGTTGCTGAATCACATCTGGTTAAGACACGGTGTTAAAGCGTACTTTGTAAATGACCTGCAGGCGTTAGCAGGTGCAGCGTTTACGACTTTCAGTATTAATAATTGCTCAGCTTCCTTCGAGGACAGATATGATCTTGATGTTGTGAATAGTTTATTTAATGTGTTTGTTTTTCACGTCTTATGAAATCTGTCTTTGTTTTAACGCTTTACGTCGCACCTTTCGTCAAATTGATGTTTTGTTGTTTCATTTAGTGGCTTGTTACACTTTTGTGTCATTATAGTGAAATAAAAGATTAACATTGAAAAAATTGCCAGATGCGTCATTGTATTTTTTATTTGTGTAAAAACTTTAAAGGTAAATTCTCACATTTCAAGTTGATTTTTTATGTTAAGAATGATGTTTTTATGAACAGTTCAGTGGACAGTAGCATTATTTTAATTTTTACAGGATTTTTTTTTACAATTTTTACAGAATTACAGGATTTAATACTGTAATTACGAATATGTTCAAGTTAAAGAGACACTTGCTTGTAAATTTCATTTTATTACTTGTAATCTTGTTTAATATGTCTTGGTGGTTAAATGGTTGGCCTCATCTCTCATTATCTTTCTCTCTTTCATACCCAGCTTTCACACAGGGGATTACTGCAGTCTGATGGGTCTCATTTCTGCAGTTTTACAGATTAGACACCATACTGCACTTCTGATGTCAATGTGCCAACCATATGTCAACATTTATCTGACCTATGGTGTGTCTCTTTGACCCTGGGCATAAGAAATGTGTGGGAACAACACTGTTCATCTGTTCTCATTTTTCACCTCTCAAATATGGGTAGGTTTCTTCAAATTTTGAACAAAACGCTGAGATAATTGCATTTTTCTTTGATACATTTTTCTTGGACTTTTCTTAGAGATCAGATTCAGAACGATGATCAAAACATACACTGAGTATTTACTGTTTTTGAATCCATAGATGCTTTAGTGTTTTATAAGTTGGGTTAGAGCGCCATCTTGTGGGTAATATGGATTGCCGTAAAAACTCGTCATTGGCAGGGAAACGTTTTTTTTTACTGACGAGATAACTTATCAATGGCGGAAAAGAGTTAATTATGGAGAAAACTTAAAGGGACACTCCACTTTTTTGGAAATCTGCTCATTTTCCAGCTCCCGTAGAGTTTAACATTCGATTTTTACAGTTTTGATATACATTCAGCTGATCTGCGGGTCTGGCTGTACAACTTTTAGCATAGCTTAGCATAATCCATTGAATCTGATTAGACCATTTAGCATCGCGCTAAAAAATAACCAAAGAGTTTTGATATATTTCCTATTTAAAACTTGACTCTTCTGTAGTTACATTGTGTACTAAGACCGACAGAAAATTAAAAGTTGCGATTTTCTAGGCAGATATGGCTAGGAACTATACTCTCATTCTGGCCTAATAATCAAGGACTTTGCTGTTGTAACATGACTGCTGGAGGCGCAATGATATTATGCAGCAGCCAAAAATTATCCCCTTAGTAACTTTCAATAGCAGGGGACAATTTTCGGGCACTGAGTAATATCTTTGCGCCTCCTGGTTATTTTTAGCACGATGCTAATGGTCCAATCAGATTCAATGGATTATGCTAAGCTATGCTAAAAGTGGTAGCGCCAGACCCGGAGATCAGCTGAATGGATTCCAAAACTGTAAAAATCAAATGTTTAACTGTAGGGGAGCTGGAAAATGAGTCTATTTTTAAAAATAGTGGAGTGTCCCTTTAAAGGGATAGTTTGGCCAAAAATGATATTAAACCCATGATTTACTCACCCCCAAGCTGTCCGAGTTGCATATGTCCATCGTTTTTCAGACAAACACATTTTCGGATATTTTAGAAAATATTTTAGATCTTTCAGTTGATTAAATGTAATGTTACGGGGTCCACCCATAGTCCACAACCTTCAAGTCCAAAAAAAGTGTGTCCATCCTTCACAAATTAAATCCAAACGGCTCCAGGATTATAAACAAAGGTCTTCTGAGGGTAATCCGCGCGGTGTTGTTGTAGAAATATCCATATTTAAAACTTTATTTACGAAAATAAATACCTTCCGGTAGCGCCGCCATCTTAGACTCCTCTGTATTCAGGAGAGAGTATTAGCGTAGTGTACGCACTTTTCTTAGTGACGTATGACAAATTCGGAGGGCGGGGGCACAGAGCAGCAGCAGAGTAGCCTCCGTAGGCTGCGTAAGCTCTCATCCTGAATGCGGACGCGACCAAGATGGCGGCGCTACCGGAAGGTAGTTATTTTTGTTAATAAAGTTTTAAATATGGATATTTCTACAACAACACCGCACAGATTACCCTCAGAAGACCTTTGATTATCATCCTGGAGCCATTTGGATTTAATTTGTGAAGGATGGACGCACTTTTTTGGAATTGAAGGTCGTGGACTATGGGTGGACCCCGTAACATTACATTTAATCAACTGAAAGATCTAAAACATTTTCTAAAATATCCGAAAATGTGTTTGTCTGAAAAACGATGGACATATGCAACTCGGACAGCTTGGGGGTGAGTAAATCATGGGTTTAATATCATTTTTGGTCGAACTATCCCTTTAAACCTGCACTCCGTAACTTTTGCCTCTCTATCGCCATCTCTGTTTAAAGCATAAAATTGCAGTTAATTGAAAGTTTGAAGTACATCCTAAAAGTCATATATCTGAAAAACTCCCTTTTTCTGCGAGAACAGTCCCGGATGATTAAATTACACAACATTATTCGTAGTTTTCCATTGTGAACCGGGCAAAGGTAACAGACACTTAACACTGTTCATTAAAGTACTTGCGCAAAAATAGATTTTCGTTCATTTTACCCCTAAAAAGTTACGGATTGCAGCTTTAAAAAATAGTGACCTAGCATATACACTTTCCTTTGTGTTCCTATATACTTAAATTGAAATAGTTTTTTTCTGTTTACATAGCATTGGTCAATTATAGCTGTGTCATGCAGTTGCAGAGGTTTTAAATTACCAATGGCATCTAGAAAAATCAGCCATAATTAATTAAATCTATGAGCAAATGTGATTAAAAATAGGGATGAGCAAACTATACGACTGTGGGTGTGACCTTGAGATGCCACGCCCCATAAAACAGCATTTATTAGGTTTCTGATATAATTGGATCTCCCGTGAGAATACGGTACATCAATTTAAAACCTTTTTCAAATGGCTATTAATTTCTCGATCTATAATTAGACAAAAATATACAGCCGTTAACCCAATCTTCATACTGATTAAAAAAACTCCAGTATTGTGCATCAGCATCCCATTTATTTTATATATGTGCTATTCTCACCGAGAGCTTATTTCGTCCTTTTCAGCACAGTGTGTAATCTTGCTGAAGAGGTGAATGAGTTTCCTGCCAACACTCACTGGCAATATTTCGTTCCCTGTTGCTGTTGGATACTTTGGCTCTATATTTGTCGTCTTGTTCTGGCTAATGGAGAGTCTGAGCGGTGCTTCCTCATGCCTGTGAAGAAGAGAGAGCGAGAGAGGGCAGGGGAGGCAGAACGCTGCCCGGTTATCCAGCTGGCTCTGAAATACCCGTAGCAGAGACCAGCACCACCACGCTTCAGTGAAAAATCAGCACCGTGGAGAGATCCTTTGAGACATCCACTTACGTCAGCGCTTTTGACTGTAGAAAGAGGAAAGATCTGCTCCTTGATGCCTAATGAGAGTCTAGTTCGGTCATAGCACATAAGTTAGAATTTAAGGTATAGTTCACCCGAATAAGGGATCGGCCGTTTTGAGAGTATGAGCTGCTTAGATAGTGTGCTACTCATATTTAGTAGTGAAATTCTTATACGATAGTGTTATATAGTATAGTTTTTTAACCTTAGTAGCAGTCCTTAAAGGGATAGTTTACCCAAAAATGAAAATTTTGTTTACTGTTAGTAACCTGTATTCATTTTTTTGTTCTCATTAATACAAATGAAGATACTTTGAGGGATGTTTGTTACCAAACCGATCAGAAACCCCATTGACTTCCATAGTAGGAAAAAAATAATGTACTACAATTTAATAAAGTTAACTAAAGTAAATAGTATACTATAGTATTGTTCATGTGGTATACTAAATTGTCAGTATTAAGTGAATACATAATACTATGGTATACATTAATAAAGTGCAGTAATAATAAATTGTAGTATACTGTAGGAAATTACGTAGTATTCACTTTAGTGAATTAATAAACTGTAGGAAATACTGTAGTATACTATATGAAAAATACTATAGTAAATTGTATACTTCAGTATTTTTCATGCAATATACTAGAGTATTTTTAATATAGTATAAAACAGTACTAGTTTATCAATTCACTAAAGTGAATATCAAGATACTATAGTATTACATAGTAACGTGTAGTAACTGCTATAACATCCTACAGTATACTACAATATACAAAAGTTTACTATAGTAAATAAATAGTATACTTCAGTATTTTTCTTGCAATAAAGTAAGTATAGCTTTGGATAAAAGTGTCAGCTAAATGAATAAGTAAGTAAACTGTAAATTGTAGTATACATTAGGATGTTAAAGTTAACTAGTAAATAGTATACTACAGTTTATACTATAGTAAATTGTAATATGTATGATGTTATTGCATTTAATACGCTTTATTACTGCATGCTATATTACGTAGTATTCACTTTATTGAATTGATTAACTGCAGTAAATACTGTTGCAGACTACATGAAAAATACTGTAGCATACTATTTATTATAGTAAAGTTTTGAAAATTGTAGTATACTGTAGGATGTTAAAGTTTACTAGTAAATAGTATACTACAGTGTGTACTAAAATATTTTTCATGTGGTATACTTCATTGTTTTAGTATCAAGTGAATACAGAATACTATAGTATGCATTAATAAAGTGCAGTAATTGCTATAGTAAATTGTAGTATGCTTTAGGATGTTATAACAGTATTACAATGTATTACTGTATACTATAGTATTACATTGTATTCACTTTAGTGAATTTATAAACTGTAGTAAATACTGTAGTATACTTCATAAAAATCCTGTAGTGTACTATTTATTATAGTAACGTTTTGTAAATTGTAGTATAATGTAGGATGTTAAAGTTTACTAGTAAATAGTATACTACAGTGTATACTAAAATATTTTTCATGTGGTATACTTCATTGTTTTAGTATCAAGTGAATACAGAATACTATAGTATGCATTAATAAAGTGCAGTAATTGCTATAGTAAATTGTAGTACGCTGTAGTAGGATGTTATAGCATTTAATACACTTTATTAATGTATACTATATTACATAGTATTCACTTTAGTGAATTAATAAACTGTAGTAAATACTGTAGTATACACTACATAAACAATACTGTAGTGTACTATTTACTATAGTAAACTTTTGTAAATTGTAGTATACTGTAGGATAGCAGTACTAAAATATATTAATGTATACTATAGTATTACGCAGTATTCACTTTAGTAAATTGATTAACTGCACTACATACTGTTGCATACTACATCAAAAAAAATGTTGCATACTATTTATTATAGTAAAGTTTTGTAAATTGTAGTTTACTGTAGGATGTTATAGCATTTAATACACTTTATTAATGTATACTATATTACATAGTATTCACTTTAGTGAATTAATAAACTGTAGTAAATACTGTAGTTTACACTACATAAACAATACAACTATTTACTATAGTAAACTTTTGTAAATTGTAGTACACTGTAGGATAGCAGTACTACAATATATTAATGTATACTATAGTATTACGTAGTATTCACTTCAGTAAATTGATTAACTGCAGTAAATACTGTTGCATACTACATGAAAAATACTGTAGTATACTATTTATTATAGTACATTTTTGTAAATTTTTGTATTCTGTAGGATGTTAAAGTTTACTAGTAAATAGTATACTACAGTGTTTATTTATTGTGTATTTTTTATGTGGTATACTACATTGTTTTAGTATCAAGTGAATACAGAATACTATAGTATGCATTAATAAAGTGCAGTAATTGCTATAGTAAATTGTAGTATACTGTAGGATGTTATAGTATTTAATACACGTTATTAATGTATACTATATTACATAGTATTCACTTTAGTAAATTAATAAACTGTAGTAAATACTGTAGTGTGCTACAAAAAATATTGTAGTGTACTATTTATTATAGTAAAGTTTTGTAAATTGTAGTGTACTGTAGGATGTTAAAGTTTACTAGTAAATAGTATACTACAGTGTATATTTATTGTGTATTTTTTATGTGGTATACTACATTGTTTTAGTATCAAGTGAATACAGAATACTACAGTATAGTATGCATTAATAAAGTGCAGTAATTGCTATAGTAAATTGTAGTAGCCTATACTGTAGGATGTTATAGTATTTAATACACGTTATTAATGTATACTATATTACATAGTATTCACTTTAGTAAATTAATAAACTGTAGTAAATACTGTAGTGTGCTACATAAAATATTGTAGTGTACTATTTATTATAGTAGAGTTTTGTAAATTGTAGTGTACTGTAGGATGTTAAAGTTTACTAGTAAATAGTATACTACAGTGTACACTACAATATTTTTAATGTGGTATACTACATTGTTTAAGTATCAAGTGAATACACAATACTATAGTATACATTAAGTAAGGAATAATTGACGATGGGCCATTGAATTATAAGAAAATAATGCACACCCAAGGTGCAATGCGGCAAGAGGCGAAGTGAAGTGTTTTAAATAATTCAAAGGACCGGATTCAATTATTCCTCTTATACCACAGTTACCACAAACATTGCTCTGGTGCCTATGACATTTGACAAGTAAGGTGTGCGGTTATCAGAAATTAATGCATACCCACTGAACATTTGTCAGCCAATCAGAATACAGCATTCAACAGACCGGTGGTATAAAGTGTAGTAATCGCTGTAGTAAATTGTAGTATACTGTAGGATGTTAATGTATATTACATAGTATTCACTTTATTGAATTAATAAACTGTTGTAAATACTGTAGTACACTACAGGAAAAATACTGTAATATATTGCATGACAAATAATAAACTTTAGTAAATTGTAGTACTGTAGGATTTTAACGTTTACTATCGTAAAATGCAGTATTTTTATGTGCGTTTTAAACTTTTCACAGGAAAAATGGTAGCACTTTATTGTATAATCCTGTTCTATGTACTTACTATGTTACTGGCCCTGAACCTAACCCATATCAAGTACATGTCAACTTATATTAAGTATACTCTAAGTGTACAAGCTGCATAGTTTATTTTTACATTTTGTGTCATCGTAACACGTAAAAAAGGCTTTGAAATGAAGTGTCGGTGTGTGTTTTATAATGTAGTGATTGTCTAGGACAGAAGGAAGTGTTCACTGAGGTTAGAGAAGGGTGAGATGTTTTAACCAGCCACATCCAGTGCACCATATGACGGTGCTTTATAGAGAAAAGTATTATAAACCTCTGATCCGGGAGAAGAAAAGGAATCACGTTGCCTTTGATCTTCACTGAATGAAGAAAGTCACTGTGTGAAATTTCTGTCCATGACTTCAAAGCCGAATGAAATAAAGAGCGGCAGCCAGTTTCATTCTCTCAAATATCCATATAGGAGCGGTACGGATCTAAAGGAACTGGTTGTCTTTTACCTGAGCATTAACACTTCAATTGTTACATTAACACTCCCCAAATAGTTTATAATGATTTGCAAATGAACCATTTCAACGGCAGAGAACCTTACTTTGAATTTATTTAATGACTTTAAACCACCCAAGCACTCGACGTGTGAAATCATTACTGCGTTCACTGTTTTGAAACGTCTGCGGTTCTCAGCCAGGCCTTTCCTTTAATGTGTGTGCCATCCAGCATATTCATGCACTAATGAACTTCTTTATTGCGTGAATAGTTCGAGCTGGCGCTTTTATTTTATTATTTATTGTCAATTAATAGCTCTTCGCCATACACTAGGGTCCTAATGCAGAAATAAATCCTGCGAAAAGCCGATTTCGGTAAAGATTTATTTTCAATTTACGGCTTGAATAAATTAGGCCTAATAGGCTTCATCATTCATTCATTGTTCTGTATTCGGTGGAAAAAATGGATTCCAATTATAGACCCGTAATGAGAGGTGGTGCCGCGGTGAGATTCAAACAAACCCCTAATAGATGTACACCTGAACGTTTATGGTTATTAATAAGACTTAATAATCGTTATGAACTCTCACAATGAGTGTCAACGTGAGGTGGGTGTGATGGAGTGGGGTCTGGGGTTGCCAGCTCGGGTGTCTCGTGGTTCACTTCTGTTAGTGGATTTCTAAGCTATGCACGCTGATATACATATTTCGTGCACATGCATAAATAGACAGAGATTATGCTGATCTATCACATAATACTGTGATTGTATTCTGGGGAAAGAAGGTTGAAAAAGTGAAGGCGTGAGAGAATAGTGCTTTTAGTTTTATCATTGCAGTAAGATTGAACAGAGCTATTTATAGAAATATCAGTGGCGGCTCATCTCTTCCGAATGGCGCAAATTTAAATATGTGTTTGTCGCGTCATGTGAACCATGGACATCACGTGTTTTGTCAAAATAAGTGCCTGCTGCACACGCGTCAAAACCGTTCACAATACACGCTAGACACTCCCTTAACAGTAAACACTGAATACGCAGAGATTATGAGAGTATATGGCAATGCGAGCGTCTCTTTTATCATAAACCCTTTAGACGGGTCAGCAGCAGGCACTTATTTTGACAAAACATGTGATGCACACAGGTTCACTCCACGCGCCAAACACATATTTTGAAATTACGAACCACACACAACTTCGCATTGTGCGCTCTCAAAAAAAGAAGTCACAGACCGCCACTGAAAAATATATAACATCAAAAACCCCTGTGATGTTTCTGAAAAAATATGCATGATGTATGCCGTTACTATTTTTAATTATACCGAAGCACTTCTTATATTAATTCTTTACCTGCCGTTGACGGGTTAACTCATCAATTAAGAGAAAACGCTTCCCTGCCAATGATGAGTTTTTCTGGCAATCCATATTTCTGCTATTATCCACCAGGTGGCGCTCTTACCCCATTTATAAAACCCAGAAGCAAACTGTAAGAACTCAGAGTATGTTTTTATAACCGGTCTGAATCGAATCTCTATCAAAAGTCCTTCACAAAAATGCCCTTAATCTCAGCTTTTGGTCAAAATGTTGTATTTTTGAAGAAAACTACCCATATTTGAGAGGTGATAAAAAGAGAACGAATGAAGGTAGAATAGAAAATCAAAAAAAAAAAAACCGCTGGCAGGGAAAGGGTTAATTACTTAAAACTAATGCCGTATTTTTGCTTTGTTACTATATCACCTGTTAAAACAATTTGGTTATGCAAGTCAATTCAACCTAGTATTTTAAGGTTTGACTTGCGTTAAGTTGCCATTACTTATAAAAACAAGTTGAAATTGTTAATCTTTATTTGTTAAGTTAACGTAACTAAGTTAAAGTAATATATATGTTATGTAAGGGATAATGTAGAGGCAGCTGGTAGTTATCGGGAAATAAGCCCCGACAGTGTGATCAGGACCCGACGCGAAGCGGAGGGTCTTGTATCACACTGAAGGGGCTTATTTCCCGATAACTACCGGCTGCCTCTACATTATCCCGCTTATTACACGGCTACTTGCCACATAAGAAAAAAAACGGACATGAATATGAATTTGAAACATTTTATTGGCATATTTGTTTTAAATTAACATTTTTATCCTTCCGCAAAACTTTGCACAGATGCATAAAATGATCGTAATACCTTATTAAGATCCTCTGCTTCATACTTGTCTGTCTCCATTTTTTTCTCTTTAACCAGTCTTTGAGAAGTTTTAATGCCCATTCTGTATTTTTTTGTGGGTTGGCTTCGTAGCTGTCATGCTCTATTTTGTCAAGTTCAGTCTCAGTAAGCTGTCTGTGTCTTGTCGTGGTTGTCCAGTGTTTGTCACAAGATGGCGCCAAACAGACAGTAATCTTTATTGATCTTTATTGGCGCGGAGCGATTTTACTCGTACAAGTAGTACCGGCTATGCGTTATTACTTTGGTTATTATTTGAAAAGAAAAAACCTGCAAATGCCTCAACTGACCAATCAGAATCAAGCATTCCAGAGAGCCGTGTAATAAGACTACATAATGTTAACTTGCTGTCAGTGGCGGCCTGTGACTTTTTTTGAGGGCGTCACAACACATATGTAGCCCATTATGTGTGGTTCGTAATTTCATAATATGTGTTCGGCGCATTGAGTGAACCTATGTGCATCACGTGTCTTGTCAAAATAAGTGCCTGCTGCAGATGCGTCTAAAGGGTTTATGATAAAAGAGACGCTCGCGTTTGCCAGATACTCACATAATCTCATGCATAATCAGAGTTTACTGTTAAAGGAGTGTCTTGCGTGTATTTTGTGAAAGTGAGCGTCTCTTTTATCATAAACAGTTTTGACGCGTGTGCAACAGGCACTTATTTTGACAAAACACGTAATGCACATGGTTCACATGACGCAACAAACACATATTTTGAAAACACGAGCCACACACATGACACTCCGAACACTTATTTTGAATTTGCGCCCCTCAGATGTGCAGTCATGAGCTGCCACTGCTTTCTGTATGTAGTAATGTTGAACACAAACCTGTGTTATTATACATGTGCATCTATTGTGTATGAAATTTAGTTTACTTGGATTAAATTCTGTTTTCCCATTGTTGGAAAACAATGTCCTGTGTCGCAAATATGGATGGATTCTCTTGGTTTTGTCTGATCCTTTGAAATACTAGAGGACATTTACTTTATCTGACAGTTTGTAGAGGACGACTGTCAAACTATTGATATTAATGTCTGTCAGGAGTGTCTGGACTGATATAAATTATCTGTACAGTCCAGGACTCCCGAGACGGGACTTTTACGAAGACTAAATGAATTCCCAGTAATAATGTTTTAAACCTTATCAATCTCACATAGGATTAAGTTCAGTTTGACAGCTGTAACATCAGTGCATAAGTTGCTGTTTTTTACCCATGGGTTAGTAGAGTAGTTCTGTGAAATAGTGATGGATAAATCGGTTCATTTATTCAGTCATTAATGAATGTGTTGAGTTTATCTTTGGAGTCGAGATTCCGTGCAATACATCATGCTATAGTGCATGCTGTTCTTTCAGGAAAACTGTATTTGTAAGTAACCAGCTTTATCTAGTTTTCATATAAATAAACCATTGCGCAAAATCTGTTTTAACTGTGAGGAAACCAAGCGCTGTGAAAACTACCCGGCAATTTTTATCTATTGAAATGCCAATAAACCCCGAGAACAAAGACTCAGCACCAAATGTTTATTTTCCCCCGAGGACAAAATGTGTCCGGGTGTGTGCGTATGCGGTGAGTCGAGTGAATTTTCCCACAGAAAGACCACTTTTGAATAATTTGTGCTTAAAAAGCCTTCTTGTAATATCAGCAGGATTCAGCAGTCTCTTCTGCCCCTACATGCATTCTCTCTCTGCCCATTGAATACTAATGCAAGAACTGTCAGGCACACTTTCTCCAGCCTGCGATCAGATAGCTGGAAGACTGCAGTGGAAGGTCTTGACAGATGGCTGCTCTCTCTCTCTCTCTCTCTCTCTCTCTCTCTCTCTTTCTGTTGAAGAGAGCAGAAAGGGTCTTTTAAAAGGACACTGTCAAAGCCCTTTCAAAATCAACACAAGTCGGACTCATCATTATCCCTCTAGCCCATCCCTCCGAATGTCACCCCTCGCTCTTCTTTTCTTTATCTCGCACCCATTTGTCACTCCACCCCTTCTACTTCTCTCCAACTTCTCCTTGACCTTAAGGCATCTAATATTCTTCCTTCTTTTCCTGTCGCTCTTTTATGATTGGTCTGTTGCTTCCTATTGTGGAGCTAAACGTTGCACCTGCCCAGCGCCTGTTTGTTTCATCACATTATCAACTGTCTTGCTAAAGGGATATAATCTTGTAACATCAGAGCTAATTTATATAGAAAAGCATTTTGTAACTTTTAGAATGATATATTTACAGAAATGCAATATAATATTAGTAGTGTTGTAAAAAGACCTTGCAAAATAAACAGTATTATTTTTATTAGCTTAGAATGAGCCATTTTTACTATCCAGTCTCACAAGGTTTCTTGATATAGTCACGTAAATTTTGTATTCTTTTTACGTGATCGTATAACGAATTCCTGTTTTCGTGACATTATCACATATTGGTAACTCAACAATCTATCCCTAAACTAAAGCGACAATGGTAAGAAAATAGGACAAAACTGTTGAGTAACCAATACGTGATAATCACACGAAAACAGGAATTTGTTATACGATCAAGAAAAAAACTTGATTTTCGTGATAATACAACCCAGTCTCACCCCATTTCATCAATATTTGACGACACTTGACCATTCGTCATATGTTGACGTGAAGGGTATACCTTTCGCGTCATTTTTTGACGAACTGGGGACTTCAATACTATTACGTCCGTTGTATTCTCTTTCCTATTTTATTACCATTTGCGCGTCGGTTTAGGGTTAGATTTACATAATGACATCCCTACCCAAACCTAACTCTAACCCCAACGCCAGGTGACAACTGTTTCTAACCCCAACGCCAGGTGACAACTGTTTAATTTCGCGTACACTGTTTAATTTCGCGTACACTGTTTAATTTTGCGTAATCTAACCCTAAACCGACTCGCAAATGGTAATAAAATAGGAAAGAGAATGCAACGGACGTAATAGTATTGAAGTCCCCAGTTCGTCAAAAAATGACGCGAAAGGTATACCCTTCACGTCAACATATGACGAATGGTCAAGTGTCGTCAAATATTGACGAAATGGGGTGAGACTGTGTTACATAATATTGTTAAAAAAATAAAAAAATACATGACTATATAACGAAATTTTGTGAGAATGGCTGCATTTTTGTCTACATACACCGCAGGTCTTCTTATATGGAAGCCGCCATTTTATGCCGTCATGTTTCTACAGTAGCCCTAAATTGACAAACTGCTCTATACATGAATCAGATGACTTCAACAGCGTACTTCACTCAATTCTCAAATTTCTTCTCAAATGCCATCTTGAGTACCTGATTCGGCAAGATCGATACATCAGTACTTTGTTTTACATCAAATATTCAATCAACAATTGAAAGCTTAAACACTCAAGATTCATGTTCTGAGCTTGTTTTTGCCATCAATACACTGGAGTGAAAAGGGTTAAATGAAATCCAGATGGACTGCATATTAATATGAATGTCGGTACTTACATATCTTGCCATATGGTTCTGATCATTTCTGACAAATCCACAAACCTTCAGTGTACATTGCCACGTAAGGGTCCACTCATCAAAATGCACCCCACATTTTAATTCAAAACAATGAAAAATAGGGAATAATCACGCAAGATCCTCATTTGTTTACATGTGCGCTTATGGTCGATCATGTTTATTTTCTATCAAATATCAATTCTTATCACTGAAAATGCATCTCTTCCTGCTTCATTAGACTTTTCTGATGAATATTCCGCCTTATTTTTCTGTTTTGTCCAATCGGATAAGGTTTGACAACTTAAAATGTCCTGGAAGTGCACATTGGGTAAGCGAGGTGTTATTTTTTGCGCACCTTCGCTTTTGACTGAATAAAGCCAAAATGAAGCCTATCCAGCAAAGTTTTGAATGATGGAGGTAGTAACCAATCATGAAAACTATGGAGCTAGAAGAGTCTCAATAAAGATAAATGCACACACTACATTCACATATGCACACACAGGATTCATAAATACACATGCAGGATACACAAATGCACACAAAATTCACAAATGCACACACAAAATTTAAGAAGCACAGAAGATTCACAAATGCACACAAAATTCAGAAATGCACACAAAATTCATAAATACACAACCAATTCAGAAATGCAAACAACATTTACAAATGCACTCAAGATTCACAAATGCACAGGACAAGATTCAGAAATGTATTTCTGATGCACACACAAATATATCTTGATTTACAAACTGTTTTTGGTCTGTGAACTTTACTGCATTTGTGTGTGAATTTTGAGACTCCCCTGACTTGGCTCAACACACAAATGCCTTTTTTTAAACAGGGAATGATCTGCAACCAATCAGATATCTCCTCCTTGTTTTAGCCAATCACAATCTTTTTCGGTTTTATTGGCGGTTGGCAAACCAGCTTAAAGGTCATGTGATTGGCTTATAAGTAAACAATCCCCCATGTGGGGTGCGTTCTTGTGATTGGCTTAAACAAGGGGGAGATATCTGATTGGTTGCAGATCATTCCCTGTTTAAAAAAAGGCATTTGTGTGTCGAGCCAAGTCAGGGGAGTCTCAAAATTCACACACAAATGCAGTAAAGTTCACAGACCAAAAACAGTTTGTAAATCAAGATATATTTGTGTGTGCATCAGAAATACATTTCTGAATCTTGTCCTGTGCATTTGTGAATCTTGAGTGCATTTGTAAATGTTGTTTGCATTTCTGAATTGGTTGTGTATTTATGAATTTTGTGTGCATTTCTGAATTTTGTGTGCATTTGTGAATCTTCTGTGCTTCTTAAATTTTGTGTGTGCATTTGTGAATTTTGTGTGCATTTGTGTATCCTGTGTGTGTATTTATGAATCCTGTGTGTGCATATGTGAATGTAGTGTGTGCATTTATCTTTATTGAGACTCTTCTAGCTCCATAGAAAACATTACAAGGATTCAACTTACGTCTGTAAATGTACTTATGCACAGATCTGCGCAAACGCATGCAGAAACATGCATGCGCATCAGAAGGTTTTGTTTTGGTAGAATAGCGGGCCGGCTAGCCTCTCACAGAGCCGCTGAGAAACCTCTCCAGAAGTTAGATATAACATCTCCATTGTGGATTGCCGACTGCAGATGACTTTTTTTGTGTTGAGAGTGTTTTGAAGAAGATGATAAGGAGCACGATCGAGGAGCAAAAATACCAGACTGTATAAAAATGAAATCGCATAGCAGAGTTGCACCGCAATGTTGAGCTGCGCTCAGATAAAGTACGTTTGTATTGTTATGTTTATCATATATTTACAATTTTGTTTCATGTTAGTTGTTTTTGATTATAAAAATAACAGTGGAGATAACTAAGACACGAGTTTTACATGGGGTAATTTTTCATATAAATGCATCATATTTATGGCGAAATGCCATAAATATGATGCATTAATATTAAAAATTTGCCCATGTAAAACTCGTGTCTAATGCTTTGTGTACACCTAAAGACTTTGAAAAGATTTAGAAAAGACTCTATAAGATTATCAGCTCACATCTAAAGACTTCGGTTCACAGTTTTTAGTCTCAGACTAAAAGATTTTACAAACACTGAATCTTGTAGTGACACTATTTACAAGACTACAACAAGATTATTTTAGCTTTTTATTACCACCAAATTCCTCCCATCATGCTCAGCAGTGTATAATAAAATATATATTATATATATATATATATATATATATATATATATATATATATATATATATATATATATATATATATATATAATATATATATATATATATATATATATAAAATATATATATATATATATATAAAATATATATAGTGTATAGTGTAAAATGTAGGAGAAGCAGCTACAGTTAGCTACTGTGGCTTTTGCCATTGCAGTCATTTGCAGTGAAAGAAGAAAGAAGTGAGGGCCTTGTCCCCACTCCCACTTAGAGGTCTCAGCAAACTGTGTCCTGAGAGACATGCTGCGTGTTTTAACTCAGCAAATTGAACATAGGCTACATAGGGTAGCATTAGTTACATTTTCCCAGTTTGTGCAAAGCTAGATTTTCTCTTTTTCATTCAGTCTTTCATTCGTGCTCTTGTACAGTAATGTCAATATCAAACATTAGTACGCCGGTTTCAACAGCGTTTGCAGCGCATAGTATGTAATGCGCCGCATACTGTGCAGTTTAATAACAGTATAAAAATCTCAAGTTCACATTACTTTATTTTATATGCATTAATGAGCAAAACCTCTTCAAGACGGTTTTTGACGGTCAGTGTAATTTATTTAACTGTGATTTGTTTAACCCACATTGTTTTCGTGCTGTTCTGGTTCGTGTAATGACAGATATAGACACAATACACAATTATAGACATAAAAAGCCCTTGGCACATTATTAAATCTGTTTCTCTTACGTTTTAAGATAAAATAAAAAAAATCACTCAGTGATTGACAGCATGAAGCAGTCGATCGTGTTTCCCGTCAACAGTTGAAGCATAAGATTTAGATTTAAAGATGTACATTATCTGTTTCTCTGAACAGTATTAAGCTATATGAGGACTCATTTGCTGGGCAGAGAGTGAATGACAGCGCAGTCTTCTGGTGTTTTTAAATATTTCATTGCTTTCTTTTACATTGCTCAAAGTCATGACTGTTTGAAACACACATTTATGACATTTATGGCGTCACATGTATGACCGCACGCGTGCGGTGTACGTGCTTGTGCTTTAACTTGTTAACATGGGCGCCGAAAAAAACACGCGCCGCTTACGCGTTGCTCACGCTTGCGGTGTGAAGAATGTAAGCACATACCAGAAAACATTAGCACGTTATGCCATTCAATAGAGTGGTAGAGTTAGCATGTTAACACATACAGGCAATATCGCTCCACTTTTTTTCGTGGTATGAATGGCAGTTTACATCAAAAAGACACGGCTGCTCTGCCCACCGCTTATCAATGCGCTCCTCTTTATCCACGGTCCATTTTCGCCTACTTCGCGCTCGTTGTGTTTCCACGTCCGTCGACATGTTTCTTTGTTGTGACTGATGGCTTCCTGTTTCCGGAGAACGAGTTTATTGGTTGTTGATTGTTTTACGTCATGAGACTACGCTGGGACTTGCGATAATATCAAACATGTTTGATATGAAAGACTAAAGAAAGACTGGCATAAATCGGGTCGCCGACTGCAGATTATCACCTCACAGTTAACGATCGAGACTACGGGAGCGCGCCGAGACTACAGTTAGATTCCTAAAGACTGCCGGTCTTTAGTCTGGGACTGTGAAAATCCTTTGGTGTACGCTAGGCATTAGTCATCTCCGCTGTTATTTTTATAGTCAAAAACAACTAACATGAAACAAAAACTGTAAATACATAAAATATACAAACTAAAAACAAGAAAATAAGATATGTGGGGGAAAATATGCTCTAAATCGTAGCAAGCTATCTATAGACAGTACTCGACAGGGAACTCAAGATGGCGGCGTTCAACTAAAAAAGAACGGATGACATATGAGGTCACGTGACTGATAATCATGAGCGCGTTTTGTCAATATGTTTTCTCAGATAATGACTTGTTTGTCCTGTGGTGGCTATCGTAGCTTCTCTATGCGTTTCGAAAGGGAGGGCTGAGCAGTGGACTGAGCCGTTGGTTGCAGTTCACAATTTCACAGCTAGATGTCGCTAAAAATCTACATAGTGCACCTTTAAAGCTGCAATCTGTAACTCTTGCCTCTCTATTGCCATCTCTGTTGGAAACATAAATTTGCAGGTTACTTTAAGTATTTATATTTACTTTTTTTGAAAAACAACGGACATTTCCTGTGAAAATCTGAAATCCGACCTGACAGAGCTCAACTTTGGATGCTTGGGTATTGGCAGATATATCGATTTTCCTCACTCGTAGAAAATAGTTTTTAAAAAGCAGATGATCAGGGCAGATAGTCAAAAAGGGTGGAAAGATGCATTAGAACTCATACTATGTGATTATTTTGAATTGGATCACTATGACAACAGTACCGCTCTGAACTTGATTTCACAACATAATAATTCAAAACAAGAAATAACAAAACTATCTGTATCTATCGGTCTTTCTAAGTAATTGAATATCAGTATCGGCAGAGAAATTTTGTGATGTTTGTACCAAACCAGTGCATGTAAATCCTCTATCCTAGCAACCACTGTGCATTAACTGTGTTTTATTTTACTGACAATTGGCTGCAAAACAAGAACTGGTGCACTTAGAGCTCTCTTATGGTCCAAAACATCTCCATTTAACCTGCATTTCCTCATGAACACAAGGTCAGTCTTTTATCTGCATTCTTCACATGACTGACAGTAGAAACAGCTTCTTCAGCCGAAAAGAAAAACGCATATTACAAGAAATAAGACAACGAGTGGGTGAAAGTGTTGTGAAGTGGATGTGCAAATGAGTGAGCGAGTGCCAATCATCACGGCTTAGTGTGATCATGACGGCCATCACAGTCAGTGTGTGTGTGTGTGTGTGTGTGTGTGTGTGTGTGTGTGTGTGTGTGCGTGTGTGTGTGTGTGTGTGTGTGTGTGTGTGTTACAGAACCAGACATTTAGTCCCACTCATGCAGTCTGTTTGTTCAGCATCCGTCTCTATTATATAATGACTGTTTGTCCAAACAAAAAATGATACATCATCCTTGCAGACATTGGATCAATTAAAAAAGTACTTCAATTGGTAACACCTAAAAAAGTTTTTGTAAACTTATATGTTTAAGTGAAAACACTTTAAGTGGAAAAAAAGTTCCAGTTCCAATTTAACCAGTTTAAGTAATTTTACAGTGATTTAAAGAGCACCTATTGTCCGATTCACGTTTTTACATTTCCTTTGGTGTGTAGGTGTGTATTAGTACATGTTAATGATATGCAAAACGTTCAAACCCAAATTTAAATGATGACGCGAGTTATCGTCTCCAACGTAAATCTCTTTTCTTTGACTACAACAAACACACGGATTGTAGGCAACAGTTTACTTCCTGGGATTGGTGATGGTATCATAATTCCTCCCGCTTTGGACTCAGTCTGTAAGTTAACTCCTCTTAGCATTGCATTGTGAACGAATCTTTCAAACATGGTAAGGAGCGTCACATTTCCGGCTGACGTCAGAGGTATTCAGGCCAATCACAACGTACAGATTAGCTGGCCAATCAGGGGAACAACGCTTTCAGATCGATGAGCTTTGTACAAAATCAGAGCGTTTGAGGAAAGCAGGGATATCTGGAGCTACAGAAATGTATGGTATGTGAAAATGTGTTTTTACACAAAATAGCGTTGTTTTAGCAATGAAATAGGTGCTCTTTAAGACTATTTCTTACGATTATTTGAAGAGTTTCATTGCAAAACGAGATAAATCCGTTTTAAATATTTTTGTCAAAACATGTTTATTATTATGTTATCATGTTATTATTTTAAGTTTTGAAGGTTTAAATCAAAACAAACCAACTGCAGTTGAATTGATAGTAATTGGAATGCACAACCAAAAAACAAGATTTCTGAAAAATAAAATCTGAAAAAACGGAGTTATCTCGTTTTGCAACGAAGCTCTTCATTTATTGTTTATTTTCTACATAAATTCATCCTACATAATGCAAAGAACATTCTGTGAAACTATAACCTTGATATCTTTTAAATTGACTGCAAGGTCATTTCAAAGATTGAAATCAATGATTAAAATCAAACATTTATTCTCTTGATCTCATCATTACACTAGACTTTTGCCTGTTTTTCAGAGACAGAGTCACATATCAGTGCTGCAGCTCTGGTGGGTTTGTGTTCTTTATGTACATTGAGAAAATGCTTTGTAGTCCAAGTGGTAGCGCCCAGTGAATCTGGGTCACTTTCCCTCCCTCGAGTGGATCTCAACTATAGCATCTTGTGATTAGATGGATGAAGAGCAGAAGCTCCAGAGACCGTCATTCAGTTTATGTGCATATGCATGTGCGTATAGTACAGTGTATCTTAATTGGAGGTCATAGGTCAAAATATGCATATTTGCATCATACGTTGCTGTCTTTTTGGGGTGCATTTAAAGGGGACATTTCACAAGACATTTTTAAGATGTCAAATAAATCTTTGGTGTCCCCAGAGTACGCATGTGAAGTTTAAGCTCAAAAAATATAACATGTTAAAATTGACACTTTGTAGGTGTGAGCAAAAATGTGCCGTTTTGGGTGTGTCTTCTTAAATGCAATTACTGATAACAATAATGGTGGTATTGTTGAAACTGAAACTCAATTGTGCTGTCAGTATTTTTATTTTTTAATTATTTTTCTCTTTGCACTAAATGGCCGTGCCGTGGTTGAATAGTGCAGATTAAGGATTGGAAATATTATAATAAGATCCCCTTCTGACATCACAAGGGGAGCCAAGTTTCAATTAGCAATTTTTTTCACTGCAGAGAATGGTTTACCAAAACTAATTTACTGGGTCGATCATTTTCAGATTTTCTTGGTGATAGAAGCACATGAAAAAAGTCAGAGTTTTCATCATATGTCCCCTTTAAAGGGTTAGTTAACCCCAAAATGACAATTTTATTATAAATCACTTACCCTTCTTCGATTGTCTTCAGAACACACTTTTAGATATTTTTTATGAAAACTGAGAAGCTTGTGACTGTACGTTGTGACTGCTTGTGACTATTCAGTAAAAATATCTAAAAATTCTTGAATTAAGATGCTTTTTCTTGGTGAGCAAAACAACCCAAGAAAATAAGTCTAGTTTTTAAAACAAAAAATCAAAATTAAGTGATTTTGTGCATAAAACAAGCAAAACAATCTGCATGGGGTAAGCAAAAAAATCTTGAAAATTTTTCTTATACACTAAATTCAAGAATTATTATTTTTTTGCTTGTTTTAAGTACAAATTTGATTACATTTGATATGTTTTGTCTAAAAACTAGACTTATTTTCTTAGGTCATTTGCTCATCAAGAAAATACATCTTGATTTAAGAATTTTTAGATATTTCTACTGAAAACAAGACAAAAATACTAAGTAAGAAAGTCATTTTTTGCAAAAAAAAATCTGCCAATGGGGTAAGCAAAAAAATCTTGAACATTTTTCTTATACACTAAATTCAAGATTTTTTTTTTTTTTTGCTTGTTTTAAGTACAAATTTGATTACATTTGGTATGTCTAAAAACTAGACTTATTTTCTTAGGTCATTTGCTCATCAAGAAAATACATCTTGATTTAAGAATTTTTAGATATTTCTACTAAAAACAAGACAAAAATACTAGGGGCCCCATCTAATCTACACAGATGCAACAGTCATTTTTGCAAATCATAAATTGTTACACTTAAAAATATTAATACACGAGATAAGGGGAATCATAGTGGTGAGCATTGTGGTGATAGTTTTTATTTATTGTGTGGCTGCGTTAAAAAATTCTCATGCAAATAACGATTAAAATATTTTCATAAGTTTGTTGTGTGGCTGTATTACGTTTGTTTCATGTAAATAATAATTAAAATGTTTTCATAAGAAACCTTAATGTATATGAACTTGATTTGTAAGAGTACTTTGGGGTTGGACCTTGCTTGCGTTTCTTGGGTTCGATTTCAAAGCCCCCAAACCCTTTCAGCTGTGAGGGTGGACGCAGCGATGTCCTCTGCTGGCGTCTGTGTAGAGGCAGATCCACCTCCCGTTACACGGCGTGCCCGATTAATGCTGGCGCAATGATGGGGATGCCAGCTGATGAGACAATTGTGGCTATTTCCTCTCACGCCTGTTTAACCGACGCTGATTTGGGCGGGTTTCTCCCATCCCCATACAAAACAACTTCTCTGTCTTTGACTGCTCTTACAAGAACGTGGGTCTCCTCGGCTGTAAACCGCTCCTGGCGTGCGCCTGGTAAATCCGTCATAATAATAGCAACCCGCCATGGAACTTGCGCCCTTGCGTTTAAAGGGAATGTTGGATAGCGTTCTGATTGGTTTATTTGACGTTACGCCCAAACCACACCTATGAATAATGAACCTACTTCAGACCAACCCCTTATTGATTTGCGCCCAGCGCATGAGTTATTTCTCACGCCGGGAAAATAGCAACAGCGCCCAAGATCTGCCCACAAACTCACTTGCGCGTTGCGCTTCGCACTTGCGTTTCGGATCGTTAAAATAGGGCCCTAAGTAAGAAAGTCATTTTTTGCACTGCACAACACTGCCATTTAGTGCAGAGAGAAAAAGAAAAAATAATTTGACAGCACATTTGAGTTTCAATTTTAACAATCCAGCATCATTGCGATCAGTGTTCGCATTTCATCAGCTCATTTGCATTTTAAAGGACACACCCAAAAATTAAAAAATTTTATGGGAATTTTAACATGCTATAATTAATTATCTGTGGGGTACTTTAATCTAAAACTTCACTAAGCACTCTGGGGACACCAAAGACTTATTTTACATCTTAAATTTTTTTTATAATATATGACCCCTTGAAATAGTACGGTAGGTTATTTTACTTATCTCTACATTTTAAAATTGGAAAAGAGGAAAAATTAGGCATATTTAATTTGAAGTTCTTAACATTTTCTAATTACTTTTATGTTGACTAACATCTCCGTATCATTTTCTCGCCCATATATTGCCACTTTACATTTCAAAGAAACTGAGATATACAGAATATATTTACCACTTGACTTGAGCCGTGCTTGTGGGTCATCAAGCTCATTTACAGCTTGTTCGGCGGATCTATGTGGGTGTGGGATATTTACAAGCCAGCCCAGTGCTGAATACTGTGCAAGTTATTGCCATCATTTCCCTCGAACATTAATGGCGCTCGCTGGATATCAGCCGTAACAAGAGCTAAATGATTGTCTCTAGATACAAATTCTCTCAGCGCCTTGTCATTTTATTGCATATCAAAATATCAAGAGCAGCCCCCACACGCGTCACATGGGCCAGCACTGTCTGTTCCTTACAGATTGAATCTGTTTTCTTGTATCTTCTTTCCCCACTCGCGATCGCAAATTGAGGCAGGAAATTGAGAAAGAGAGGAAAAGGGAAAATGAAAAGCACCTCGCTGCTGGACCTCCTGCATATTTCCTTTTGTTAAATGGTTTTTGGCTTCTCTCCGCGGGAAATATTCTCCTCTCCACTTGCTTCCAACACAGCTCATTAGACCTGAAGATGCCCATCGTCTGTCAAACCCACAGCAGCTCGAGAACTTCTGCATCCTCAACCTGTCCCTCCCTGGAGACAAAGGACCACTTCTGTGTTATCTTTCCAGTGCAGGTGTTTGTTATAACACAGTTATGATTTAATATTTTTGTTTTTTATAGAAAATCTTTTTGGGGTCCTATGAATCATTTTTAATGCACGGCGCAGAGCCGGATTGTGATCAAATCTTTTTGCTGTGGACTGAGTATTTCTTTTAGAAACCATTCAACTTCATAGATACAATGTAATTGTGAGACTCAAAGACTTAAGGTGACAAGGGTCACCTACTGTATAGACGGTTTATGGGACACACGCGCGTTGTCATGGTTACGTGCCTGCCCGAAGCACCTATTGTCCGATTTCCTTTGATGTGTAAGTGTGTATTAGTACATGTTAACGATATGCAAAAGGTACAAACCCCAAAGTAAACAATGGCATGAGTTATCATCTCCAACGTAAATCTCTTTTCTTGGATTACAACAAACACACGGATTGTAGGCAACAGTTTACTTCCTGGGTGGGTTGATGTGGACACGACGGTCATTATCATAATTCCTCCCACTTCAGGCTCACAGCCTGAAAGATAGCTCCTGTTTGCATCTTTTCCTACTCTCTTCCGAACGCGCTTTCTTAACTTTTCCATCGTCGAGCATCACATCTCAAATTCGCGCGTGTTGTTATTGCTGCAAGAACCGACAGCCGGTTGACGTCAAAGTACAGCGAGAATGATCCGAGAAATCATACGAAGTGAAATTTTGTCTCGCTTTCACCGCACTTTGACGTCATCCGTCTGTCAGTTCTAGCGTTCTGTGACGTCGTTGCCGTAAAGTTTCTCGCGAGATTTGTCAGGGGCGCTCCTCTCAAGCTTGCATTGCTGGTTTTTCCAGCGGCGTCCTCCCTGAGCTTCAACAGGAGGATGATTCGCCCTACTATGACCTTGTTTACCACCGAAATAACTTTGAAGCTGTTATATTAAGGTAAAATTACTGCATAGTGGGTCTTTAAAGCGGCCTTGTTTTTTACACACAAAACAGGAACACATGTTATATTGTGCACCATAAACACAATCAAAACTTCGAAAACACCGAAAAAAGGGACCTTTAACTTCCAGTCTTTGTTTGTTTATCGGTCTGGCTAGTAGCTAAACTGACCTCTAAACAAATACCGTGTAAAAATAAAAATAAAATGGTTTCCTAAAGACGAGGAAAGACAGCGAGCATGGATCACTGTGTGTGAAGAGAAATTTACCAGCCAAGAATTCAAGAATATGTAGCTTAAAGGCAGAGTTCACCCACAAATGAAAATAATGTCATTATTGACTCACCCTCATTCCGTTCCAAACTCGGAAGACCTCTGTTCATCTTCGGAACACAGTTTAAGATGTTTTAGATTTAGTCCGAGAGCTTTCTGACCCTCCATTTAAAAACATACAACGCTGCTGACGTGTTAACTGGTGCGCCCCAGCTTTTTTTTGCTCTTGAGCTTCGTTTACAAACTGAGGGAATTTAAAAAAAACGAATTTTCGCAAAACATGTCTGAGGATAGCATGTCAGCAGCGTCATACGTCTGCTAAACCAAAAACACCTTAAACTGTGTTTCCAAAGATAAACGGAGGTTTTACGAGTTTGGAACAACATGAATAACATTATTTTTAATTTTGGGTGAACTATCACTTTAAAGCCGACGTATGGTCCATTTTTTACAGTGCGCGTAACACATTTTTCGTCATCAGAAGAGTGCGCACATACAGTACAATACGTGCACCGATGTTTTTTTTTAAACCTCCGTACATTGTACACTGAAATAAAGTGTTTCCAAAATATAATATCAGAAAAGCCTGCGATGTTTCTGATAAAAGATGCATGATGTATGCAGTTACAAAATATTTTTTATTAATTACTTAACACTAATGCAGTATTTTTGCTTTGTCACTACACTGTAAAAAATGCAGCATGAAGTTAAAACAACTTTGTTTTGCAAGTCAATTAAATCTACTATTTTAAGTTTTGGCTTAAAAAAGTTCACATAACTTACAAAATCAAGTTGAAACTGTATAACTCAATTTTTTTATTTAAAGTAACAAAAATATATGTTAATTTGACAAAAATGCTGCTTTTTTACAGTGCACTGAGTAAAATTCATGTATACAATGTTTACCCCAGATTATAATCTGTTTTTTACATGTACTCAGACGTACACGCACAGCCTTGCAAAGGATAGTTTATTTGAATCGTACGTGTACAAAGACATTCGACGCATGTGCATTGCGACATACAATGCAATGCAGGCAACCTATGCGTTGATAGGTTCATTTATTGTTATTTATTTTGCTTGTTATCAGAAATAATTTACTCGAGAGGATTAGGGGCGAGTTTCAATATTGTTTTCTTTCTAATGATAATGTTTTTGTATGATTTACCTTGTACGATTTTTATGAATTAGCCAATAAAATACGTATGAAAATATTAGCACTTACATTTTTAAGTGTAATCAACTTGGAAGTCATTTCAACTTAAATGTTTTACATTGACTTGAGTGATGAGTTGCTGTTACTTATAAAATAAAGCTGAATTAGCTTAACTCATAGTTGATATTACTTAAAAATGTGCAATTTTTTTACAGTGAATAAACACAAAAAGTGTCTGTTTGCAAACAGAAATGTATCCATGTACTTTAAAAAGATAACTTTTGTTTTCAGGTGAAATAGCAAAAACCTGTCCACTATCTTTCAGACGAAAAGTTGATAATGCTTGCTGTTTTAGGAATATTATTGCCTTGTTTGTAAGCGATATGAAATGCACAAATCACGCAAAAATGAAATGCACAAATCTGTCATCAGCTGTGACCCTCACATGTAGACTTTGAACTTTAAACATTATTTGGTCAATCCATAATTCATTTTTACTGTTTTTTGGTTTATTCATAAAGGCTAAAAATGGTAACAGGCAGAATGTAGGACACCTGTCAGAGCCCGAGGCGTATAAAACACCGGTGTCTTCTGCTTCTAGTGTGGGCTAATCTTTGAACTCCCACTGAGTTTATTTAGCAATGTTGGTTCAGTGGTGCTAATTATGAATTTGTGAGGGCAACAGCATTTGTCGAGCACTAACTGAATCCTCCCGCTGAGCTCTTTCTCATCTCTGACTGCCATCAGAGCGACCCACATTCGTAGTGTCACACTGGCACACTCATGAATATACACAAAAAAAACTCTGAAACGCATTCTGCCCACCTGTGGTGCGAGTCTGTTCAGCGTCTAACACCTGGAGAGATCCGCCCCCCCAACCGATACTCTGGTACAAAAGATGTACGGCACACACATACACATCTGTATCTCAACTGGGATCTCTAACACAGAAACTGATTCATACTTAGGAAAAGATGAAAGATTTCCCATTTTTACTTTTTCTGTAGTAAAGCTGTGCTCAAAACAAGCAAAGAAAATATTTGATGTTCAGACTGATAGAGTCAGAAATGCCATCAGAGCTAGAGAGTGTCTTCTCCGATGCATATTAATATTGCTGCCGCCTTTGTTTCCTAATGATCGTGATTGTGTGACACTCAAGCTTTCGAACGGCCTGTTGGACTCAGGTGTTCTGGATCCACTTATGCCAATATCAGCTGAATCTCTAAACCCCCACAAGGCATCATTACCATACTAAAGCAATGAGAGACTGGCAGATTCAGCCATTCGGCCTCCACTGAGAGGCTACGAGCACCTTTGTGGACCTCATTCGTCATTAGATTACTGTCTGCTTTTGGATTCTCCAATCACAAACCCCCTCAGGCTTTAAAAGTAGCTTGTCTTAAAGGACAAATCACAAATAAGGTCGTATTTTCTCTTGAGAGTCGTACGTATCATGTGGAATGATATTAATTATGTGACCAGAATGATGATTTTTTTTTCACGCACGTATGCAAATTTACCACAGTGCACTTGTACACAACCCTAATTTCTCACACACATACAAATAAACAAATGATTGTAATGTTTTAATCTGGTTACATGACTTTTTAAGAGAATGTGTTTTGAATTAGATTTCTTTTAATTTATTGAAGTTCATGCCTGTCTGCCTCTCTACCCACACAACTACAGATATTTTTATCTTGTCTGTCTGTCTATCTCAGTCTGTTTCTTATATGCCTGCCTGTCTGTCTGTCTGTCTACCTATCTACCTAGCTCAGGTTATTTCTTGTCTGTCTGTCTGTCTGTCTTTTGGTCTGTCTGTCTACCTATCTACCTAGCGCAGGCTATTTTTTGTCTGTCTGTCTGTCTGTCTGTCTGTCTGTCTTTTGGTCTGTCTGTCTACCTATCTACCTAGCACAGGCTATTTTTTGTCTGTCTGTCTGTCTGTCTGTCTGTCTGTCTGTCTGTCTATTGGTATCTACCTAGCGCAGGCTTTTTCTTGTCTTGTCTTGTCCTGTCCTGTCCTGTCCTGTCCTGTCCTGTCCTGTCCTGTCCTGTCCTGTCCTGTCCTGTCCTGTCCTGTCCTGTCTACCTATCTACCTAGCTCAGGTTATTTCTTGTCTGTCTGTCTGTCTGTCTATTGGTCTGTCTGTCTGTCTACCTATCTACCTAGCTCAGGCTATTTTTTGTCTGTCTGTCTGTCTGTTTATTGGTCTGTCTGTCTGTCTGTCTACCTAGATACCTGTCTACCTATCTACCTAGGCTATGTCTTGTCTTGTCTTGTCTTGTCTTGTCTTGTCTTGTCTTGTCTTGTCTTGTCATGTCATGTCATGTCATGTCATGTCATGTCATGTCATGTCATGTCATGTCATGTCATGTCATGTCATGTCATGTCATGTCATGTCATGTCATGTCATGTCTTGTCTTGTCTTGTCTTGTCTTGTCTTGTCTTGTCTTGTCTTGTCTTGTCTTGTCTTGTCTTGTCTTGTCTTGTCTTGTCTGTCTGTCTGTCTGTCTGTCTGTCTGTCTGTCTACCTATCTACCTAGCTCAGGTTATTTCTTGTCTGTCTGTCCATCTGTCTATTGGTCTGTCTGTCTGTCTACCTATCTACCTAGCTCAGGCTATTTTTTGTCTATCTGTCTGTCTGTCTATTGGTCTGTCTGTCTGTCTACCTATATACCTGTCTACCTATCTACCTAGGCTATTTCTTGTCTTGTCTTGTCTTGTCTTTTCTTTTCTTGTCCTGTCTTGTCCTGTCTTGTCTTGTCCTGTCTTGTCCTGTCCTTTCCTGTCTGTCTGTCTGTCTACCTGGCTCAGGCTATTTCTTGTCTGTCTGTCTGTCTATTGGTCTGTCTGTCGGTTTACCTATCTACCTAGCTCAGGCTATTTCTTGTCTTGTCTTGTCTTGTCTTGTCTTGTCTTGTCTTGTCCTGTCTTGTCCTGTCTTGTCCTGTCTTGTCCTGTCTTGTCCTGTCCTGTCCTGTCTGTCTGTCTGTCTACCTGGCTCAGGCTATTTCTTGTCTGTCTGTCTGTCTATTGGTCTGTCTGTCGGTTTACCTATCTACCTAGCTCAGGCTATTTCTTGTCTTGTCTTGTCTTGTCTTGTCTTGTCTTGTCTTGTCTTGTCTTGTCCTGTCTTGTCCTGTCTTGTCCTGTCTTGTCCTGTCTTGTCCTGTCTTGTCCTGTCCTGTCCTGTCTGTCTGTCTGTCTACCTGGCTCAGGCTATTTCTTGTCTGTCTGTCTGTCTATTGGTCTGTCTGTCGGTTTACCTATCTACCTAGCTCAGGCTATTTCTTGTCTTGTCTTGTCTTGTCTTGTCTTGTCTTGTCTTGTCTTGTCTTGTCTTGTCTTGTCTTGTCTTGTCTTGTCCTGTCCTGTCCTGTCCTGTCCTGTCCTGTCCTGTCCTGTCCTGTCCTGTCCTGTCCTGTCCTGTCCTGTCCTGTCCTGTCTTGTCTTGTCTTGTCTTGTCCTGTCCTGTCCTGTCCTGTCCTGTCCTGTCCTGTCCTGTCCTGTCCTGTCTTGTCCTGTCTTGTCTTGTCCTGTCTTGTCCTGTCTTGTCCTGTCTTGTCTTGTCTTGTCCTGTCTTGTCCTGTCTTGTCCTGTCTTGTCCTGTCTTGTCTTGTCCTGTCTTGTCATGTCTTGTCCTGTCCTGTCCTGTCTGTCTGTCTGTCTACCTGGCTCAGGCTATTTCTTGTCTGTCTGTCTGTCTATTGGTCTGTCTGTCGGTTTACCTATCTACCTAGCTCAGGCTATTTCTTGTCTTGTCTTGTCTTGTCTTGTCTTGTCTTGTCTTGTCTTGTCTTGTCTTGTCTTGTCTTGTCTTGTCTTGTCTTGTCTTGTCTTGTCTTGTCTTGTCTTGTCTTGTCTTGTCTTGTCTCTCTATCTGTCTTTCTATCTATCTCTTGTCTGTCTGCCTGCCCTTTTGTTTGTGTATCTCAGTCTGTTTTTTATCTGTCTGCCTGCCTGCCTGCCTGCCTGTCTGTCTGTCTGTCTGTCTGTTTGTTTGTTTATCTCAGCCTATTTCTTATCTGTCTGTCTGTCTGTCTGTCTGTCTGTCTGTCTGCCTGCCTGCCTGCCTGCCTGTCTACCTACCTACCTCAGCTATTTCTTGTCTGTCTGTCTGTCTGTCTCTCTGTCCGTCCGTCTGTCTGTCTCTCTGTCTGTCGGTCTACCTACCTTCCTCTGGCTATTTCTTGTCTGCCTGTCTCTCTGTCTGTCTGTCTGTCTGTCTGTCTGTCTGTCTGTCTGTCTGTCTGTCTCTTGTCTGTCTGTCTGCCAACTTGCCTTTCTTATTTGTCTGTCTACCTACCTCAGCTATTTCTTGTCTGTCTCTCTGTCTGTCTACCTACCTTCCTCGGGCTATTTCTTGTCTACCTGTCTCTCTGTCTGTCTGTCTGTCTGTCTGTCTCTTGTCCGTCCGTCTGTCTGTCTGTCTGTCTTACTACCTTCCTCTGGCTATTTCTTGTCTGTCTGTCTCTCTGTCTGTCTGTCTGCCTGTCTGTCTCTTGTCTGTCTGTCTGCCAAGTTGCCTTTCTTATTTGTCTGTCTACCTACCTCAGCTATTTCTTGTCTGTCTGTCTGTCTGTCTACCTACCTCAGTCTTTTTCTTATCTGCCTGTCTGTCTCTCTGCCTGTCTGTCTGTCTATCTATCTGTCTATCTATCTACAGTACCTACCTACCTCAGTCTACTTTTTATCTGTCTGTCTACCTGCCTGCCTGGCTCTCTGCCCATCTATCTATCTATCTACCTCAGTAATTCTTTTTTTTCTGTTCGACATCCATCCATCTATCTTTTAAATGGAAAACAAAAGTAATAAATCCATTAAAAAAACTAACTTTAGTACACAATTTACTGTAGCAATAGTATAATTAAAGAGCTTTTTTAGCACTTAAGAACAAGGTCTGTACACTGCCATTGCCATGGATACATACATTATGTTCACGCATGTGCCAAAAACCTGCTCTGTATATTCCAGCATCTCTTTTTGAGAAGCATCAGGCATTCATGAGCAGCAATCATCTTCATACAATAAACCGCTCCTCTATAAATTTTGCCCCTCTGAGGGGCAAAATTTTAATATTCTCTGGGCCGGCTTGTAAGAATGTCATTAGCAAGCTGCGGGTGTCACGTTCCCAGGCCTCTAATCGTTTTTCAGCGGGTTGCTCTCCTAAAAGGTGTCCGTTCAGATGCTTCCATGCATCACTCTGATATCCACACCCCCTGGGCTCTTCATTAGGCCCTGCTTTCTGGACAGAAAATGTGTGAGGGCATGGGCTTGAATACGCAATGGGCCTTCTGAGCGCCTCAAAAACCGATTGGACGATGTGAACGGACATGCACAGCATTGGCTGAGATGGAAGAAATGTTGTCATTAACTGAGAGATGCATAAACCTGTTTGACGTGTACTTGGAAAGATACAAAAAAACACATAATTTCCGAAATAAACTGGTGTTTGAAAACTATTGATGTTGTTGAATCTGACTTAAGATTTTTGATAGATGATAAAAGGAGTTACTGATCAAAAGCCGTAGTACATGAAATAGCTGTGCATAATATCTGGGTGTGATGGCTAGCCTCACACAGGAAATTTTTAAAAAACTTTTTTATTTTCGACCAGTCTCTTAAATCTAAATAGAAAAAAAACTAAAGGAATGACTTACAAGTAATTTGATATATAGGACAAATTGTGGTATTTTATACCACGCAAGTGGTACAAGAAGCAACTAAATTGACCCCCATTCATAGTTTTGGAGAAAGACTGAATGGCGAATAGAGAGAAAAAAACGACAATAGAGGCGAGAACCAAACCAGCAACATGTTGTAATCCAGCTAAGCAGGCGTTTCTAATGGCTCTCTCAGTGAAAGATATTTACCGCCTCAAAATCCTTCTCACAATAGATCACTCCAAACAAATCCCTCTGCACCACTCCCAAAGACACACACACACAGAGAGAGAGAGAGAGAGAGAGAGAGAGAGAGAGAGAGAGAGAGAGATACACACCACTCTGTACCAGAGCTTGATAAATGGCAGTGTGTAAACCGAGGTGATGTTAATTGAATTCGTGAGAGTTATTCATGCTGAGAAAAGCATTTTAAACTGTTTGACTGATATTTTCACAGTCACATACACTTCTGTAAAAATAAGCCTGGAAATTAATATCAGTTAACACAGCCTTCTGAAACTCAGACGCACAAAGAGAAAATACACAAATGCAGATTCAATCTACAGTAAGTTCATGACGGTTTTTGTAGTTGAAAATAATAATATTTCAATGTACGTTTACATATTTCAAATCAAATTTAGCTAATTCAGCTCACAATATTGGGTCAGACTTACACTTCCAGGATAAAGGTACAAAAGCTGTCACTGGGGTGGTACCCTTTCAAATAGTACACCTATAAAGGGTGCAAATTAGTGGTACCTAAATGGTTATAGGGTGACCATACGTTCCACTTCCTGGACTGCATGGCTAGGATTTTGGGTGCGTCCTCCGGAAGTTGCATTTGTTGACCACCACACAGTGGCGGCTGGTGACTGCTCTTCCAAAGGGCACAAATTGAAAATATATGTTTGGTGTGTTTATGATAATACTGACGCTCACTGTCACAAAATACACGCAAGACACTCCCTTAACATTAAACTCTGGTTACGCATGAGATTATGCAAGTATTTGGCAAACGCAAACTTCTCGTTTATCATAAAACCTTTAGACGCGTCTGCAGCTGGCACTTATTTTGACAAGACACGTGATGCACATAGGTTCACTCGACGTGCAGAAACACATTTTGAAATTACGAACCACACACATGACGGGCTACATACATGTTGTGACGAACTTCACATGGAGCGCCCTCGAAAAAAAGAAGTCACCGGCCACTGCGACCGAATACGCCATCGAGGTTTATTATTCCAAAGCCCTATTCGGACGGGATTAGTTTTACAGGGGGGACCTCTGAGAAAACGGTGCTTCTCAGAGGTCCTCTGTGTTTTTAATCTCGTCCGAATCGGCCATGTCTGTGTTTTTCTCTGACGACCTCCGTAAGAATTCCAGAGCAATTTACCTGCTGTTTTTCGCCGAACTCAGAGGTCCTCTGTGAAATTTAATCCCGTCCGGATGCAAATGTCTGTGTTTGCCCGCTATATCTTTTGTAAACGCGGTTCATTTCGTGTTTTGGCCAACGTGATCTGCCGTAAGGTCTTACTTACGCACGTATATTGTATTTCCTCCCATTTATTCAGATATGGAAGTTTTTTTTAACATTCAGCGAAATAAAATAATTAAATCAAGACGAGCTGAATATCAAACACTGTTAAGACTGGCCACTGTAATATCAGTAACATTCAAACTTGTTCAACTCCGGAATGGTAATGTGAATTAATAAAGATAATAAATTGTTATTAATCATTATTTCTTTGGGTTTATTATAGGCAGCCACTTATATAAAACACGTAGGCTAACGTTACTTCAGTAGGATTTGTATATTTTATTTTGATTTGTTAAAATTAAATTAATAAATTGCATGTTCGGTAATAATTTTACATTTAAAGCAAAATATTAAACATTACAACCACGCGTATCCAGATTTTCTGCAATGCCCAAATGCATGAAACAGACACTTCCATCTCTGGAATAGCCTGAGAATTTTAATCCCGTCCGATTCGGTACATAAATTCACAGACGTCCTGGGGGACACGTGGAAACTTAAACGTCGTTTGGAAAACTAATTCCGTCCGAATAGTGCTCAAGTTCTATTTCAGAAAAGCAACCGTAATTTTATAATGTTTTTAACTTAAATGTGAAAACCTCGATGCTCCGGTCGACAAATGCGACTTCCGGAGGACGCAACCGAAATCCTGGCCAGGACGTGTCTAGGAAAAACGGCACGTATGGTCATATAAGGGGCCGCACCAATAACAATTTGGGACCATATTGTTTCTAAAGGGGGTCGCACACCGGACGCGCAGCTCAGCGCCGCGTCGAGTCGCGTCAAGGACAACTCGGAGGTATCATAAACCGGTATTGCACATTAAATAGCGCGAGCTTAGTCAGATAGCATCTACTTCAAAATGCAAAATATACGTTAGCAGCCAATGTTCATCGTTAATGATTTGGGACAAATGTGATGTTATGTAATGTTAAACTATGTGAGTGGCGCTCTGTGGCGCGGCAGGGATTTGAGCAACTTCCTGAGTCATAGCTAGGTGCCGCGGACAGGCGCCACCTGTCTGCGCCAGTGTGCATATACTCATAGAAAACAATGTGTTAGATTTTTTTAGAACGGCTCTGCACGGCGCTGAGCTGCGCGTCCGGTGTGCGACCCCCTAAGAGTGTAGGTAGTGGTCCTCAAATGGTTTTGGTTTCGATTTTACACTGGATATGATGTGATGACCCAGCACAGTACCAAAAAAGTCCAACAAATGTGCATAATTATTACAAAACACTATAATGGATTAATTTAAAAAAAGAATGAGGCCATGTCGTGCGTGACCTGTCCACGTTGCCATCTGGCTAATTTGGTTAGTGACAGATAAACTTGCACCGAAATTCCTTTGAGGCCGCATCAAAATAAAAGATATGGGAAGCATCTACTATTTTTATGAATCTAAATCTAGCCTATCTATTTACATTTCCATTTCCTCTTAGCATCAATTGTGTCAGTTGCCCACGACCCAGAACAGTCCTCCAGTCGAGACACACTGTGTTGGAGGTCATTAGGTGAGAGAGAGAGAGACTGGCGAGCTTTCTGTTTATTCAGCCGAAAAATAAAGGAAGAAATAACAGGTGAGATGTGTCCTAATGGAGAGTGCCTGTCACAGTCCCATATAATTCCCTGGTCTCCCACCACACCCAATTGTTGAAAAAGCCGACGTGAACAAAAGAATAATGACGGTGCTCACAAACGAGGATGCTTTTATCCTTTTTTTTTTCGTTTTGGTCCAGACAGATTGCTTTGTTATTGCTGCTATACATTAAAATTAAATTACACAATAATTGCAGCATATCAATGAGGTTTCTTTCCTCCTGGTCGACGGGATGCCCTCCCCCCTCGAATGAGTGATGGCTCTGCTGCATTTCGTGAATTGAGCAATAGATGGGGTGATTACAGATACATCCCCCTCCCCAAAAAATAAACATTAAGGAAACCAAAAGATATATTATGCTGTTCTTCAGAGTAGCTCTTAATGTATCCACGGTGTCATCCATTTTGTCAGTGGTACCACTGTAAAATATGAGTTTAATAAAATAGGCGGTGCAGCATTGGAGAACAGTTCTGATGTCATGAATTTTGATTTATTGTTAAGTTAATGTTGTAAAATGTTTGACTTTCGTAAGAGAGCGCGATGGACTGCTTTGTATAGCACAGATTGTCTGCACAAGGTCATGGAGTCTGGTGCCTGTTGGACCATGTGTCCAATGTCCCATGATGCTTAGTGCAGAGATGTGTGCCGGCTAGGCTTATAGCTCAATAATCTGGTGACTCATTCAGCAAGATCTAATTCGGGACAGAGATGTGAAATATCTCATGGCTATTGAGGAAAGTTGTCTGGTGGTGGTCGAAAAAAAAACTGTATATTTGTCTTGTTTTGTCATCATGCAGCATCCACCAAATCTTAAAAGAAACACACATCGTATGCGATTATAAATTCAAGAAGCTTTCCATGAAAACTGGATGTCATGCAGTGACCGTAAATCTTCTACTGTGTCACTGAAGGTCATGAAATTTTAAGCAGCAAGTGTTGGGAATGTCCATCTGGATATAGACTATAAACAAATAGGATAATGCCAAAGCCGCTACAATCTGAACATGGTGACAAATGGATACTAGTGTACTTTCAACAGTGATGAATTGGAGGAACATTCATCTGTTTTCCAAGCTGCCTTTTTGTGCAACTTAAACCACCCTCATTTAAAGGGATAGTTCATCCAAAAATAAAAATTCTGTCATCATTAACTCACTCTCATGTTGTTAGAAACTTGTATAAATTTATTTATTCTGATGAAAACAAAAGAAGATATTTTGAAGAATGTTTGTAACCAAACCGATCATGAGCCCCATTCACTTCCATAGTAGGAAAACAGAATATTATGGAAGTGAATGGGGCTCATGAACGGTTTGGTTACAAACATTTTTCAAAATATCTCTGTGTTTATCAGAATAAAGAAATTATAACCGATCATGAGCCCCATTCACTTCCATAGTAGGAAAAATAATACTGTGGACGTGAATAAGGGGCATAAGTGGTTTGGTTACAAACATTTTTTGAAATATCTCTGTGTTTATCAGAATAAAGAAGTTATAACCGATCATGAGCCCCATTCACTTCCATAGTAGGTACAATAATATTATAGAAGTGAATGGGGCTCATGACTGCTTTGGTTATAAACACTTCTTAAAATATCTTCATTCGTGTTCATCAGAATAAAGAAATTATAACCGATTATGAGCCCCATTCACTTCCATAGTAGGAAAAATTATACTATGGATGTAAATGGGGCTCATGAACGTTTTGGTTTCAAACATTCTCAAAATATCTTCCTTCGTGTTCATCAGAATAAAAAATTATAACCGATTATGAGCCCCATTCACTTCCATAGTAGGAAAAACAATACTATGGAAGTGAATGGGGCTCATGAACCGTTTGGTTACAAACATTTCTCAAAATATCTTCCTTCGTGTTCATCAGAATAAAGAAATTATAACCAATCATGAGCCCCATTCACTTCCATAGTAGAAAAACAGAATACTGTAGAAGTGAATGGGGCTCATAAACGTTTTGGTTACAAACATTTCTCAAAATATCTTCCATCGTGTTCATCAAAGAAATTTATACCGATTTGTTACCACATGATGACAAAATTTTCATTTTTGGGTGAACTATCCCTTTAATTTTTTTGTTTGGATAAGAGAATGAATGGAAAATCTAGTAGTGATGTTGTATTACATTTGATTAAAGAGAGCTTAACTTACTAAGCCATTATAGTTAAGTGTTATGCATCATTACAGTAGCTGTTTTATAAGCTCATGCATAATTGTGTACACTAATATCACAGTCATGAACAGAAATATCTTGGCTCTGTCTATTCCTTTCTCTATCGCATCCCACGCACACAACAACAAACAAAACCTACACATTTTTTTCTTATAAATGTTCTTTTCTCTACCATAGCCACACGCACATTAAAACAGATGAGACAGCTTGAGTTATAGCTTTCATATGTTTGCTGATATGGCCTTTCAGTTCTGGACAAACACCTGATGGCAGCTTTGGATAGGTCTATTTATTTTCCTATTATAGGAAGGCCAGACGATGTTTGTTGTGTGCGGTGGCTCTTTATATGTGGACTTGCAAGAAAATCACAGGTGTCTCAACTTTGTCATTACTTCCTGTACATTTAAGTCATGCAACCTTTCTGTTTAGTTTCAGAGGTGGTTTTAAAGTATAATTAAGATTCACTGTCTGTGTCAAAATTATACATTTAAATTACACAATAAACCTAAAAGATGAACCAGACTCTGTCTTAATCTATCTTGAGACTATATCGCAGGATTTATGTTTTATATTTGTAAAATATTCCTATTGTTTTAAGAATGGAGCCCATAGCATAACATTATGGCTCCATCTAGAGTTCAGGCAATGCATTGAATATAATGCTTATGTTCAGAATGAAATGGCTTAACACAATGTTTTCTTAATACCATTACTGTTTTTTTAACAGTACATTTTTAACACATAACCACATCATGTTGCATGTTAATGGTGTGATATACCTTAATCTTAACACCTTAAACTGTTTTAGTCATTATATGTTGTCCTAGTTCACATTATGGTTATGCCCAAAAAAATTAAATAAAAAAGCGTTATATGTAAACAAAAAAAATCCAGGCATTATGCTTTTCACAATTGTGAGCTGTGACTTTAATATCCTTTGTGTGTTTTGCATAACTAAACCATGACTGTACTGATGCCTCAACCCATAAGTATAGCCATATAAGGACTGAATACATGAATTATGAGTATTTTATTAATGAGTCATTAGATACATTTATGCAGAAAAGATTAAAGAATGCAATTAATAGTTCCTTACAATGTGTGATGAAATGCATTTTTGCTGAGCTGTATAACTCAATAATTGAACTAGCTTCTAAAAATAATGCTTTCTCTAAATAAGTTATCGCATGTGGCAGTACTGCTGACTCGATCTGGATTAAGGGCTTTGTCACCAGGGTGTGTGGTCCAGTAACCTGTAATTCAAGGGAAGGCCTGCATTTATCATGACTGTTGTACCGCCCCTCCCTAATTCATTTAACACTCACACACATCAACTGAATCAACACTAAGGTCTGGCAGTATATTTTTACAGTATGTCTGTGGGATGTGTGAAGCCCCACCCTGCATTTTGAGAAATTCCCAAGGAAAGTCAAATTTCCAAGCCTATTAGAAAACCTAACGCCAAAACAGTTTAGTGTTGTTTGCATACTAAGGCGATTAAAGGCAATACTCGATATGATCTTTTACTTAATACTCAATTCCCTACTGAAAAAATCCAGCTAAGACCAGCATAAGCTGGTGAGCTGGTTTTAGCTGGTCTCCCTTGGTTCAACTTGGTGTATCAAGCTAGACTGGCTGTGTTTTGGTCACTTTTTAAGCTGGTCTAGCTGTGTTTTGGTGACTTTTCAAGCTGATCTAGCTGTGTTTTGGTCACTTTTTAAGCTGGTCTAACTGTGTTTTCACTTTTTAAGATGACCCAGCTGTGTTTTGGTCACTTTCCAAGCTGGTCTAGCTCTGTTTTAGTCATTTTTTTCAAGCTGGTCTAGCAGTGTTTTTACCACTTTCTAAGATGGTCTAGCTGTGTTATGGTCACTTTCCAAGCTGATCTAGATGGGTTTTTGTCACATTTCAAGCTGACCCAGCTGTGTTTTGGTCACTTTCTAGGCTGGTCTAGCTGTGTTTTGGTCATTTTTTTAAGCTGGTCTGGCTGTGTTTCGGTCACATTTTAAGCTTGTCTAACTGTGTTTTCACTTTTTAAGATGACCCAGCTGTGTTATGGTCACTTTCCAAGCTGATCTAGCTGGGTTTTTGTCACATTTCAAGCTGGTCTAGCTTCATTTTGGTCACTTTCTAGGTTGGTCTAGCTGTGTTTTGGTCATTTTTTTTAAGCTGGTCTGGCTGTGTTTTGGTCACATTTTAAGCTTGTCTAACTGTGTTTTCACTTTTTAAGGTGGTCTAGCTGTGGTTTGGTCAGTTTTTAAACTGACCCAGCTGTGTTTTGGTCACTTTCTAGGCTGGTCTAGCTGTGTTTTAGTCACTTTTTAAGCTGGTCTAGCTGTGTTTTGGTCACTTTCTAAGCTGGTCTGTGTTTAAGTCACTCTTTCCAAGCTGGTCCAGCTGTGTTTTGGTCACTTTCTAAGCTGGTCTAGCTGTGTGTTAGTCACTTTTTTTTTCAAGCTGGTCTCACAATGTTTTGGTCACTTTTTAAGATGGTCTAGCTGTGTTTTAGTCACTTTTTAAGCTGGTCTAGCTGTGTTTTGGTCACTTTCTAAGCTGGTCTGTGTTTAAGTCACTCTTTCCAAGCTGGTCCAGCTGTGTTTTGGTCACTTTCTAAGCTGGTCTAGCTGTGTGTTAGTCACTTTTTTTTTCAAGCTGGTCTCACAATGTTTTGGTCACTTTTTAAGATGGTCTAGCTGTGTTTTGGTCATTTTTTAAGCTGGTCTAGCTGTGTTTTGGTCATTTTTTGAAGCTGATCTAGCTGTGTTTTGGTCACTTTTTAAGCTGGTCTAACTGTGTTTTCACTTTTTAAGATGACCCAGCTGTGTTTTGGTCACTTTCCAAGCTGGTCTAGCTGTGTTTTTACTACTTTCTAAGCTGGTCTAGCTGTGTTATGGTCATTTTCCAAGCTGATCTAGCTGGGTTTTTGTCACATTTCAAGCTGGTCTAGCTTCATTTTGGTCACCTTTTAAGCTGACCCAGCTGTGTTTTGGTCACTTTCTAGGCTGGTCTAGCTGTGTTTTGGTCATTTTTTTAAGCTGGTCTGGCTGTGTTTTGGTCACATTTTAAGCTTGTCTAACTGTGTTTTCACTTTTTAAGGTGGTCTAGCTGTGGTTTGGTCAGTTTTTAAGCTGACCCAGCTGTGTTTTGGTCACTTTCTAGGCTGGTCTAGCTGTGTTTTAGTCACTTTTTAAGCTGGTCTAGCTGTGTTTTGGTCACTTTCTAAGCTGGTCTGTGTTTAAGTCACTCTTTCCAAGCTGGTCCAGCTGTGTTTTGGTCACTTTCTAAGCTGGTCTAGCTGTGTGTTAGTCACTTTTTTTCAAGCTGGTCTCACAATGTTTTGGTCACTTTTTAAGATGGTCTAGCTGTGTTTTGGTCATTTTTTAAGCTGGTCTAGCTGTGTTTTAGTCATTTTTTTCAAGCTGGTCTAGCAGTGTTTTTACCACTTTCTAAGCTGGTCTAGCTGTGTTATGGTCACTTTCCAAGCTGATCTAGCTGGGTTTTTATCACATTTCAAGCTGGTCTAGCTTCATTTTGGTCACCTTTTAAGCTGACCCAGCTGTGTTGGTCACTTTCTAGGCTGGTCTAGCTGTGTTTTGGTCACATTTTAAGCTTGTCTAACTGTGTTTTCACTTTTTAAGGTGGTCTAGCTGTGGTTTGGTCAGTTTTTAAACTGACCCAGCTGTGTTTTGGTCACTTTCTAGGCTGGACTAGCTGTGTTTTAGTCAATTTTTTAAGCTGGTCTAGCTGTGTTTTGGTCACTTTCTAAGCTGGTCTGTGTTTAAGTCACTCTTTCCAAGCTGGTCCAGCTGTGTTTTGGTCACTTTCTAAGCTGGTCTAGCTGTGTGTTAGTCACTTTTTTTTCAAGCTGGTCTCACAATGTTTTGGTCACTTTTTAAGATGGTCTAGCTGTGTTTTGGTAATTTTTTAAGCTGGTCTAGTTGTGTTTTTGTCACTTTTCAAGCTGGTCTATAGCTATGTTTTGGTTACTTTTTAAGCTGGTCTAGTTGGACTTAGTTGGTCAGGCTGGAAAACCAGCTGACCCACCAGCTTGACCAGCTTTGCCAGGCTGGAAGGACCATCTTAAACCAGCTAGCCACCTTAAACCAGCTTGCTGGTCTTAGCTGGATTTTTCAGTAGGGATTGTCACTTTGGATGAAAGCATCTTCGAAATGCGTCATTGTAATACTAGTTTTGCAGTTGAATTATATTTTCATTAGTAATAATATAATATGAATTTGTATACATTGATTTAATCATATTATTTTAAATAAATTATATAAAATAAGAATTCCTTAACCTAAAAGCCTATATGTATAGGCTATGTTCACACTTATAACTAAAATGGCATGTAAAATGTTTCATTTGTTGTATAAAAATACAAAGAAAACAAGAAAACCGATTAAATCCTATTATTGTACTTTAATGTGTTTTTTTTTTTTCTTATTTACCCGAAGAAATAGATAAATAGTTTCTTAAGTATTTTGTCGACGTCAAACCGAGCCAATTTATGCATTTTTAAACGTATATGCAAAACATCTACATATTCATACTAGGCTACCTAAAAATAGCTTTAAAAAACGCACACGACTACACTGCGGTGCGTGTGCGGCACGGGGTGGGTGGAGCCACAGAGTGACGTCACATGACAGGCATCTCAAATGACTGTAGTTCAATCCTCGACTTCCGTGTTCTTTCACTACTACCATCAGCCGAGCAGAATGTCTCATCAAACCGGCATCCAAGGTAAAGTCCTTTACCATCTTTTATCGTCCATTCAGATAAAATCTCATTGCGTCGCTAAAACGCACGTTTCTTTATTTGATGGTTGTTTATAAACATAAACATTAATAAACCTGTTGTAGCGGTCGCTTCGGACTGCATTGTAGAGTTTTATTATTGGTTGTAAACAAGCCAAACACTGAATCAGTGACATGTGTACTTTGCGCTAATATGGTCTTGCCAATGAGAGAGTCAGAAAGTCTTGTCTGCATAAAGATTGCCGCCTAGGGCAATGCACAAGGAAGCAAGCAGGTTACAAAGGTCCCTTGGTAGTATAACTTAACTGTGTCACCCAGTGGCGTGTTTACCATTTTGGGGGCCCTAAGCAAAGTCCAAGGACCTGGGGCCCCCCATGCCCCAACATTAAGAAAAAAATTCTTGGTTTAAAAATACAAATAGTGCCCATTGTCTTATTCAAAAGAATAAAGAATCATTATCTGTCAAAAACATAAAGGTCTTGGTTTTACCGCAGTGGTTTCCAAACTTTTTCCAAAAGGCCTCCCTTTTGTACAGAAAAATATTTTTAAGCCTGTCTCAGATATATCCTTTGCTGGCAAATTCCTTATAGGATGTATTTAAAATGATGTAATTAATACAGTACTGCAACTTCAGTGTGTGATCTTAAAAAAAAAATAAGAAAAAAGCGGAATGCTTACCACGCAGACTTTTTATAACTCTGCAATCATTAAATAGAAAATCATTAAATAAGTTAACCGCTTGTGGACAGTAGGGGGCCCCCCAAGCCCGTGGGGCCCCAAGCAATTGCGTGGTTTGCGTGGTGGGTAAACACGCCACTGGTGTCAACTTTACTATTATGCAATGAACATTTGTTTACATTGGGTTTCTACTGCAGCCTTACAAAGACAAGATGCAGACAGTCATGCTGAAGTTGATGAAAGGTCACATTGCACACAGTGGATGTTAGATCTGCATTTATATTGGTGATTGTGGCACGATTCTTTGCCAGATTATATTTTAAGGACCTCCTAACAATGCCTCTTTAGATGTCTCGTTTTTATTCATCAGCCAAATTTCACTTCAGCTGTCCAGAGATGCTCAGCTTTGTTTCGGAGCAGAATAAATGCGCTCATTGTGTCCCGCTTTATGTTCCCAGCTACCGGGGAAGTGAAAGAAATCTTTGCAAAGGCCCGGAACGGAGAATATCGGCTGATCAAAGTAGTGATTGACAATGGTAAGCCGACTTTATAGGAGCTTAAAGGTATAGTTCACTGAAAAATCATTTACTCACCCACAAGTTGTTTCAACCTTGTAAAATTACTTTTTGTTCTGCTGAACACAAAGGAAGATATTTTGAAGAATGTTTGTATCTAAACTGATCTGGGGCACCATTGACTTCCATTGTAGGGAAAAATAATACTATGGAAGTGAATGGTGCCCCTGATCTTTTTTGGTTAATGAATTTATACAGGTTGAATCGTGTAAGTTAATGATAACAGATTTTCCTTTAACCTGCTAATATTTTGTGTTTTGATCATTTATATATAAATATAGTACAAAGTAAAACTAACTGAACAAATGTCATTGTAATTTTTTCCAGAAAAGCTGGTTCTTGGCGGAAGCAAGCGGGCTGCCAAGAAGTGGGATCAGGAATGGGACAGCTATGTTCTCCCTCTCGTAGAAGATGACATGCCCTCGTATCTTCTCTATAGACTGGACACCACCAATAACCAGGGATATGAGTGGATCTTTTTGGCCTGGTCTCCAGACCACTCTCCGGTGAGTGCTTTCATATAAGTCAGACATGTCTAACCCTTTGTATGCAGAAAACCTTTCCACATTAGATCGATCCACAAATACGCTGTACATTATCTCAGATATTGTATTGGCATTGATAAAGTCATTTAAAAAAAAATTTTTTATAAAGGAGTGTACTGTATGAAGAGCTCCGATGCAAAAGGCGCTAAACACCACCACCTATGTCAAAAATGAGATTTGTCACGAATGTCCCAGCATGTATTATATGTTCATCAATTACTCTCACTTCAAATCCGCTTGATCCCAGAATCCAATTTTTTTGCAAAGCTGTGGACATCCCTTGTGAGTACTTGAACCTGAATACCTGGATTTGGGTTATTTGATATGGAAATAATATTTATAATAAAAAAATAAAAATTTGTTTGTCATAGTACCTAGACAACTTTTTAGTTCTCATTATCGAAACATGACTTTGTAAATGCATATATTTAATGTAATATCTTGTTGCGGTAATGATATTTTTGATAATGATAATCTAAAAAAATGTAAATAATTCTATAGGAAATATTATATAAATCCTATAAAATAATAATTATAGTAAGTTCAGACCTTAATCTTATATGTGCAAAAAAATAGGCTTCAAGGGCTTTTTAAAAATTCTGATGCTGGACACCTTCTAAATCTGGATTTCGTGAGAATCACCAAATGTGGCAGCCATGTACATCACAGCGCCACATAATGTGTGTTTCAGTTTCTTAATTTTTACCATTTGAATGCTGACGTTGTTGTTTTTTAGTTGCATCTTGGGCTTGACTTTGCAACTGTTTACTATGTCTTGTCCAAAAAAGTGCAATTTCTATTTTTTTTGTGAAGGTTTTTGACCAAAAAGCTTGCATGCACTTAGAGGGTTTTGCAGTGAAAGACAGAGAAATTTGTTAAACATCAATAAAATGACTAAAGTGGCATTTGTGAAAATAGATAATTTCAATTACTGACTAATAACCTTTTTCATTGCCATTAAAATGAATTTACTGACACACCAAACACAAATTTAACAATGTGCCCGAATAGATTACATGCAAAGACGCGAATATATGCAAAATTGCGTGGGGCGATGTGAATGAATTGGGTGTTATTCACATTATACGCGTCTTTATGCAAGTTGAAAATGTGAAGTTGAAAATTTCAAGATGAAAAGCGAAAAATTTGCATGACACAAAGTTAAATTCCATGAGTTTCCTAGAGCGAAGAACGCGATGCTTCCCGTTAGGGTCTACAAGAAAACAAGTCAGATGCACTTAGAGGCTTTTGCATTTAAACTAAATTGAATTGACTATGAAGATTGTTGTGTGATATAGAATATTTTATTAACATAAGTGGTGTTAGTAAAGATATAAGATTATAAAATGATCTTTGTACAGTATGGCAAAAGCTCTGGCAGTTGACTTTTACACATTACCAGTGACCTGAGACAAACACAGACGTGGTTTTGTGCTAAAAATTTGCAATTCTAATTTCTCTCATTCAACAACCAGACAGAGACTGAAATGGCCAAAGTCACGATCACACAAATGAGTCGCTCTTTGATACTGCCCAGCTTTAAACAAGCAAATGTCATGGGTTTGAATCGCACTGAACACACATACTGATAAAGTGACTGGATAAAAGTGTCCGCCAAATGCATAAAACTAATGTTAAATGTGTTAACATCATCTTTTAGGTCAGACAAAAAATGTTATACGCTGCCACGAGGGCAACGCTGAAGAAAGAGTTTGGCGGTGGCCACATTAAAGAGGAGATTTTTGGCACAGTGAAGGTATGTCTTGCATAAAAGAAATCCCCCTAATGAATGGATCGCAGCCATAGTTTTTTTTTTTTCGACTAATGTGTGTCTCTCTGCCCAGGATGATGTGTCTCTGAACGGCTATAAAAAGTACCTCACCTCTCAGGCGGCGCCTTTGCCTCTGACGGCTGCAGAAGAGGAACTGAGGCAAATTAAACTCAATGAGGTAATGCTGACATCGGCGTAAACACAGCATGGGTGTTCACCTTTATTTAAATAGGTCGAAAGCCACATCAGTGCAGCAGTCCACGTCAGATCTTTTGTGTTCGGTAACTTCATGACCTCAGGCAAAAAGCAAGTATGTCATAAAACGAACCTGCAGCACGTTGTGTAGAAATAATCTGTGTTAAAGGTATCAAATCATAAACTCTTTCAAACCCTGGTCCATTTGGTTTTTAAGGGAACCTTTTTGTGTTCAAAATGAGATGCTAAGACGCATGCTACAGGTTTGATGTCTGGTCCGATATATCAGCTAATTTCCCTATTTTTCAACAACAGCTGCTTTGCAAAGCTTGCATCACATCAAACAGTTAGCACTCAAATGTGCTACGTAAACCATTGAGGACTGAAATGATCCTTTTTAACTATTCCAACCTTATCGTATGAACCCTTTAAGCGTTCGGATGAAACCTATTGATCCTTTGAAACAATCATTTGAAGTGCAGGATGCTTTAGTTCACTTTATTGACTTGCATTATTTTATTTAATTAAACCCATCACTCAATTTATGTTGATCCAATCTACTGGGAAAATTATGAAGAGTTAAGATGCTCACATTCAAACTTGTGTCCCGATTACAACACCAATGTGTGATGTGTTTTTACATTTTGATTTCTGGTTTTCATCTTTGCAGTGGGGTGATACCCTTAAAGATACCTTTTTGTACCTTTTATAGGTATACAACACATTGAAATGTTGTACCTTTTCGAGTACAATATAATACCCTTGTGTACCTTAAGGAACGATTTTGTACCAGGTAAATTTTAGGGGTACAAAACAGTTAACTGTTACACATTCGATCATTAAGGTACAGTAATGAACCCCAAAATGTACAACATTGTGTTATGTTTAGTATACCTGTAGTATAGTGTATATGACAATGTAGTTGCATCTTTAGTGACAACAGTGGATTTTTTGCCAAAAAAAGCTTGCATGCACTTAAAGGGTTTTGCAGCGAAAGACAGTCAAATTTGTATAATAACAATTTCGTTGCTTTTAAAGTGAACTTATTGAACATTAACATGAGCCTAAAAAAAATTCATTTACAAGATGCACTTGTCAGGTTTTGCATTTGAACTTGTAGGAGAGTGCAAACGTAAAGTAACGCTTTTTCGCTTTGGCTCTATCATTCAGAAAAATTAAGTTCGATTAATATTTTTTACACAATCAACACACATATCTCTGCTACAAATAAACACTTAAAATTCGTTTGTGGGACCTACCGTTATTGTACAATTACACCGAAATTGACAGGAGTGCAAATGTGACAACTTACCCCATAGGTGGGGTTCATTGTAACGAACTGAGGGTTTGTTGTAACACCTGCTAGAAAATTTAGTTTAAATAATAATTCAATAAATTTCTGTCTATAGACGGTTTCATCGGACGCACGTTTCGGTTTTTTAATGGTGTGGCTAGTTGCTAAACTGAACTCTTGAACAAATACCTCATCGAAAATAACAAATGGTTCGGTTTCCTAAGTAATCTACGTTTATTTTGCTTGTTATATAAATAAACTACCTTTAAAGTACTTTGTTGTTATTTTTTATTAGCGGAGTTTACCGGACCACGAAAGCCGCTTGTTTATGTTGTTACTGCTGAAACCGTCTATATACTAAATGTGAATATTGTTATATAAAAGATGGAGATCCACACATTCATTCATCTTACCATCCTTGTATTATACATCAATGAAAGGGGTGCACAATTAAGACAAAAAAAATCATAATTGTGAGTTATTTCCCCTGATATTGTATTAACGGTTATCATTTTGATGAATAGTATTTACATTGTTTTCATTATCATTGTAACCCTGAGGCTTAAGTGTAACACTGTGTGACAACTAACCCCGCTGTGTAAAAATGTTTTCAATCCCAGCTATCAGTTACAGAGTTGCTGTTTGAAGTGTTTCAAACTGGTGTTATGTTTTAGGTAACAAGACTGTGATTAAAATAATATAAGGTTGGATTTGGTGACTTACACACCCAACTCAGAAATACAAAAAACATAAGATGAAGAAATTTACTTTCAATGCCTCCAAAACACATCAAAACTTTTCACAAAATCACAGGAGATCATGTAAAGTAGCTGTGTTAACCCCGCGTTAGTTTGTGCCCCGCTCACCCTTATATGTCGTAAGCCTATTAGTGCTTCCTCAGTGATGTGGCTAATGTAGGTTTGTGGTCTTTTAAATCTTCCCTCTGCCCATTTTAAATCAAATGTACCACTATGATTTGTGACACAAAAGCTCTACTATTACCACAAACACCTAAAAATAGAGACGCTCAGCCCTTGCACGTGCAGTCTTTCATTTAAACAAAACTCCTTGAAGCAATTGCGGGAGTTTGTGCTGGCAGCGTACACAAGCTTAAACCATAAAAGGAAACACTTTGACTCTTCAACAGCTCATTGGTTATTTTAAAGTGATAGACTGCTAAAATCAACCAATGGGAGCGCTGGCTGCAAGCCTCGTGAAGCAGCTGTGGGAGGAAGATAATACCACACTAATCTACAACATGTATGAGAGAAAAGCAGCTTTGCGATGTTTCATTTTTATTAATTTGCAGAGAGCGAGAGAGCGGTTGCGTACATTCAGCAGATAGGCGGATGAATAGTTGTTCCCAATCCGGGATGAAAGAGAAGGAAGTGGAGTAAAGCAGATGGGAATGACCCCCTGTTGTGGTTGTAGGCCCATAAAACACATCATTAGTTCTCAATGCCCACACATTGTATCAATGATGTTTACGTTAAAACCTGAATGTTTAACCCTGTATTGAGCGCTGGTTAGTGTGCAAGTGATGTTAAACATTAGTTTGTGTCTTTGCAGATGCAGACAGACATCCATGTTGACACAAAGCAGCAGACACTTCAAGGTGTGGCGTTCCCGATGCAGAGGGAAGCTATTCAAGCCCTGGAGCAGTTCAGGGAGAAAAGACTCAACTATGTGCAACTGGTACCTCCTGCCTTTCTTCTCATCTCACTCACAATACCTCTATTCAAAAGCGTCTAATTCGGCTTTTGTATGCTTTACGTTGAATTCAGGACTTTGGTCCTAGAAAATTTCCATAAAATTGTCTTCGGTGTGAACGCAAACACATCCCGTAATGTTCTGGGATTGCTTGGGGAAAGAGGACGTAGTAGTATTGCCGTAACATTCACAGAAACCATTCTGTGTGAACAAGAGGCAAAAACAATGCCGTAAGGGGCGTGCCGTAGTGTCATTGCAACAAGAGGTTATGGTTCAGCTCTTTAACACAAGGATTTAAACACAGATCAGCATTCATGACGAGACATGTTGGCAAACTGGACTGAAGCAGATATAAGGGAGCACGTCACTAACCATGCTAAAGCTGAGATCATTCACCAGGATGACAGAACAGCGCATCACGCGCTCCTTATGATCTTGTCATAAACAAAAATGCATGCACGTAGTTACTTGAACAAGAAATCACGGATAATTAGCAAACTGTAGACGCTGTGGAAAAAAATTGACCAAGTGCAGGACTTTAAAGGCACACCATGGAACTTTTTGGCCACTGGGGGTGCTAGACATGTATTTTTCACGTCTAGCGCCCCTAGAGGCCGCATGCGCCACAGCACTGTCGCATAGGAAAAGAAGACAACTCTTTAGGTCACAAAGTGTGCCTTCCAGCATGTCATACGAATATAATTTCATGGGTTTTATTTTTTTCAAACGCCAAAAGATCGCGTAGCTCACGTTTACAAACCAGTTGTAATGGTGGTCGCTTGGTTAAAGTTTATTAAAAAATTGCCTTAAAGGGGAATCGAACCCGGATGGCCAGTGTCGTTGGTCCGTGACGCTACAACGCCACCACAGAGTAACATGATATAAGTCACCCTCTACACTCTTCAAGTAGCCTCCGGTAAAATGTACGCAAAAAAAAAATAGTGTTCGGGCGCCAGACAGGACTTATACATGCAATAGGGCCGGGACTCGATTAAAAAAATTAATCTAATTAATTAGAGGTTAATCGAAATTAATCACATTTTAATCACATATAAATATTTGACCTGAGAACATTGAGAAGTTATTTTTTCACATGGATTTTTAGTATACCATGAATAATGACTGAATACATAAGCTTAAGCAACAAAATATTGTTTATTTTTGTTCAACCAAGTCGTTGTACCCGGAGTCGGGCTAACCTCCACGCTAGCTGCTATATGTTTTGCATTGAGATGATACTTGAGGCTCGATGTGCTGCGGTGATATGTGAATTCCTTGTTGCATAGCTTACACACATCCATGCTCTTATCGACGCTTCCATCCGTTCGTTTTTTATAAAAAAATGTCCCATCCACGGGGCCAACCAAAGCGATCTCATCAGCTTCTTCGTTCATGTTCACTGTGGTTTGTTGTTGCCTGAAGTCATGAACGCTAGTTGGTGCTCCAGTATAATCGGTCCGCCGAAACTCATCCAATGAGAAATGTTCCGCGGTGCAAAAATAAGTGCGATTAAAATGCGTTAAAAATGTTGTGTAATTAATTAATCTTAATTAACGGGTTAAAGTCCCGGCCCTAATATGCAAGCAATATAACATTACTTACAAGTACAAAACCATGACGGCCAAGTCCGCATTGGTCAGGGACCCCTCCTTCTCCTTTAGTTCACGTCAGCGAGCGAACGCTGGCCCAATATTGATCCTCATCCTTCTTTTTATTCTGTCACTCTCCCGTTTACTCTTTCTGGTCTCCTCCGACAAAACCTTGGGTTTCTTTTCAGAACAGTTGCTGCTTCGGCCATGACAAAAAATCGCTCTCGCGTCCGAATTTGAGGAAGTGGAGGAAGTGACGTATGCCGTAAAGCAGATTTTTGTAGTTCTTTTTTGTGCTCGGGTTACTACCCGAAACCCCAAGTTTAAAAATTTGAGTAAAAGTGATACAGAACCCATCAGGCTACAGTATGGTAGACATGTCATTCAACATATTTTAAGTCGATGTACCATCACAAGGGTCTTGAAAATATATTATGAAGGTGTGTCACTTTAAATACATCACGTGTCTTTACGGGATGAACCAAAAAACAGTCCTGAACAAATCCCCAACACATTTTTCGTGTAACAGTCAAGCGTTCAGCTCAATGTGTGGACAATGTGTGTGGACCTCAGCAGACTCGGTTTATGATGAACATTACTGATGGAGTTATCGACGGAAACGTTGCTTTGATTAATTGTTTAAAAGGTATTGATTGTGCCCATCCCATTAACAGGAAATAGATTTTCCTAAAGAATCCATCAAGCTGTCTGGCACGACCCCTACGGAACTGAGAGATCTGCCTAAAAGGATTCCCAAAGACGCAGCTAGATATCACTTCTTCCTCTACAAGCACTCTCATGAAGGAGATTACCTTGAGTCCACAGGTAAGAGACCTGAAAACGAAAAATATTTTTATTGCACTGGTGTTTATTGGGCTAAATGCCCATAACTTAAATGTGATGACAGGACCCCTTTAAGCCCTGTGTCCACCAAAGCATTTAACCTTTTAAGACCCAAGCTTTGATTTGTCTAGTTTGGGGTTAGGAAGGACCAATACATTTAATAACCAAATATTGAACATGAAGCAGTGTAATTGTCCACGTTTGTATACAACTGGTTCAAGTTACACAGAATTAACTATTATGGTGCAAACAAACACGTATGTGGACATCCAGGTCTTAGGAAGTAAAACCCGTCTGAAACGCAAGGCGAATACTGACTGTGAGCACCTGGCATCGTTTCTTCAGCTGAGAGCTTTAGTTTTATGATACTTCTGTTTTGTTTATCAGTCGATGTATGATGCACCGGTTAGTTGCTGGCGTATTTTAAAAGCGTGGCGTTTCCATTAGAAATTTTCTCAAGTATCTGTCGGCCGAAAGAAAAAAGCTTTGGTGGACACAAGGCCTTATTCTGCAGAAGCAGGGGGTCTGTGGACTAAAGCTCTGGGTATAGTGTTCTTATACGCGTACGTGTACACGTTTGACGCATATACATTGCGACAATTTGCAATACCTCTCGTGGCCTACATACTCCTGTATAAACATGCCAACCTACGCATACAATGTACGCAGGGTTTAAAAAATCGGGCGGTGTGCTTAAAGTATGGAAAAAAATGGCTACAATTTGACCTTAAAACTGAATTACATTAATATTTCTTTTTTTGTGTGATTCTTTATTTATTGAACATTTTTTATTATAATTTTTTACAACAACATAGCCCAAGATCTGGCAAAAAAAAAACACGGCAGGTCAAAATATGGTATTACAAAACTGTATATTGCAGGATAGTTTCATTATTTTTTTCTTAAAAACATTCGCAAATATTTTCTGGATTTCAAAAACGTATTTGTGTCTTGTGAACAGTGTTTGGGGTAAGGCATTACAAGTAATGCACGTTATGTAATAATATTATTTTTTTTGAAGTAACAAGTAACGCAATACTTTATAAATGTACACATTAATATTTGAGTTACTTTTTAAAAAAATGTAGTACAAGACAAGTTACTTTTCAGTTTAATTAATTCAATTTAAAAATAAAATAATGTACCGAATTAAACTGAACATATTAACATAGATTTAGCACTCTGTGCGCCTGAGCGGGAACAGTTTGAGTCAAAAACGGAGATGGCAGGCCAGAGCTTGACATTTTTGCGATCATAAAAAGCACCTGCAAGGCCTGGAAGAGATCAAGCCTCAGCCAAGTAAGAAAAAGTAACGCAAAAGTAACTTAAAAGTAACGTAAGCATTACTTTCCATGAAAAGTAACTAAGTAACGCAATTAGTTACTTTTTTTCGGAGTAACCTAATATTGTAATGCATTACTTTTCAAAGTAACTTTCCCCAACACTGCTTCTGAATTAAAAAAAAATTGCATAACATATCAAACAAATGTAGATATATTTCTGATACAGAACAAAGTGGAGACAAATCCAAATGTTAAGATAATTAAGAATCTAAAGCAAGTTTATTATATATGTACAGTCCAAATCAGTTGATGATCGTGGCAGATTATATCCTTGCAATGAAAAAGGGGTGGAAAACACATTCTCATACTGTGTGAATATTTTTAATTTGGTCACAATAATTTTTTGATGTCCATGTCAAATAAACATTAAACAAAGTAACATTGGACAAACCATATGCTTTGAGTGTTTTCCATAAATGCAAATTTTTGCTAATTGTCCAATATTAGCAAAATTGCAGTTTGTATGCTCTGCACTTATGAGATTTTGAAACGAGAAGTAAAAAAAATATATATCGGTATCGGCAAATGTCATTCTAATAGGACGAACACACCAAACGCGAATTCAACATTTTGCGTGAGTAGATTACATACATAGTCAATGTAAAGACGTGAATAGACGCGTACTCTCACTGGGCAATATGAATGAAGTAAATTGCGCAGCGCAATTGCCACGAAAACACGCGCTATTCGCCTCAAGTGCGTCTTTGCGCAAGTTTAAAATATTCAACTCAAATTTGCATGACACAAAGGTAAATCCAATGAGTAATCTAGAGCGAGGACCGCAATGCTTTGCATTTGGTGTGTATGCAGCATAAGTTATCGAATATCGGTACCTGCACACAGATTTTCTATTGGTACATCCCTACTAGGGCTACAGAATAAATTGCATGCGATTGTCATGCGCATCTCGTAAGTAAAGCATTTACTACACAGAGCCATAGTTCACAGAAAAGCTGGGTAAGATCCCATTCATTATCACAGGTGATTCGTCCGCAATAGAGTCTGGGTCATTGGGTAACGTAACATTGACATCTTGGTTTATAAATATATGCGTTTTTGTGTCTGCAGTGTTCATCTACTCTATGCCTGGTTATAAATGCAGCATCAAAGAAAGAATGCTGTATTCAAGCTGCAAGAACCCTCTCATAGACACAGTGGAGAGAAACCTGGGCATTGAAATTGCGAAAAAGGTATCATGCTTTATGTCTTACCATTCTTTTGTAATATGATTATTAAGTATTTTACTATGCACAGAGCCCTGTGGATATGTAGAATATGAAGGTTGATTTAAAGGGACACTCCACTTTCGCAATATTATTACACAGTGCACGAAATAGTCACCTGCTATTGAAAGTTACTAAGGGGACTATTTTCGGCTGCTGCGTAATGTCATTGCTCCTCCTGCAGCCATGTTACGGCAGCAAAGTCCTTGATTAAGGGCTCGTTATAGTCGTGCGTAGCCGCGACAGCGTAGGTTCCGCGTCGGTTTTCATTTATACTTTTGCGGCGTCGTCCGCGTCGACGTGCAAACACACTGCCACTCCGCTGGTAGGCTGTAACCACGCATGTAACCACAGTAGCAGCGCAAACGTCAAAGAAGAAGAAGCTTAGCAAGTTAACCCACAAACGAAGAAGAAACAGCAACTTGTTGTGTATAATTTGAGAAGACCAGCAATGATGGAAGTAAATAAACCTCGACTTTTGATGCAGTTTGAGTTAAATCAATCCTCAACTTGGCTCATCTTTGTTTTCACCGTCACAAACAGAAATACCTATGACGCAGTTTTTTTTTTACCTGACGGTAGGGGTTCTGGTGGACCAATCACAGCGCTTGCAGTCCGCGTAGATCTGACGCACTGTTAACTGTTTTGTGAGGTGCGCGTCAGGCTACGCAGAGCTATGCACAGGCTACGGATAGCCTATGCCGTAGCTACGGCGTAGAACCTACGCACGACTATAAATCGGGCTTTATTACGCCAGAATGAGAGAATAGTTCCTAGCCATATCTGCATAGTAAATCAAAACTTTTAATTTTCCGTCAGTCTTACCGTGGGTTTACACCAGCCGCGTTTCAGGCGTCAAAATCGTGTCTACCACGCCTAGTTTGCCGCTTGAACAGTTTGAGTGTAATCGCTTCATTCGCGCGTGAAATTCTAGTCATCGAGACATTAACGTGGAAATTCGCGCAATGGGAAGCGCTTCTGCGACTTCTGTGCTTGCTTTCTGTAATCACGTCACTACTAGGCAAGCTCCTGATGGGTCATCGCGGCGCATTTTTCCGCCAAAGTTTATTAACTTGCCACGTCAACGTTAAATTCGCGCCATCTGTGCGAATGAGGCGGAATCGCGTCTACCGCGTCACGCTAAACGCCTCATTCGCGCCGCGAGACCTCCAGATGTGCGTCAACGCATCTTCACATTAACTTAACATTAAAATCACTCGCGCTTGACGCTTCTACCGTGGCTGGTGTAAATGCAGCATTAGTACATGATGTATCTACAGAAGAGTCAAATTTTAAATAGGAAAAATATTTTTGAGTGTGATGCTAATGGTCTAATCAGATTCAATGGATTATGCTAAGCTATGCTAAAAGTGGTAGCCCCAGACCCGGAGATCAGCTGAATGGATTCCAAAACGGTAAAAATCTAATATTTAACTCTAGGAAAGCTTGAAAATGAGCATATTTAAAAAAAAAAGTGGAGTGTAACTTTAAACGTTGGTGTCGAACCTACACTATTTTCAGCTGTGACCAAATATTATTTTGTGATGCATCAATATGTATTAAATTGTAACGTAATGAGAAAAGTTGTCTATGCCGTTCAGTGCAGGCGTGCCTTAAGCCTTTTGCAATTGTTATTTTCCCAGCTTGAGATTGACAATGGCGATGAACTCACTAGTGACTTTCTATACGAAGAGGTTCACCCCAAGCAGCATGCGCACAAGCAAGCTTTTGCCAAACCCAAAGGCCCAAGCGGAAAGAGAGGGGTTCGCAGAATCACACGGGCACCAGGCGAGGGCCCCGATGACGATTAAACCTCCTCCACCACTTATTCCAGGATCGACAGTGGTACTTAGTCCTTAAATCCAATTCCCAGTTTACCTTGAGTCACATAAACAACAGCCCTGTAGACTGATCTATGCACAAGATACAACACTAACCTGTGAATTTACATTTTGTAGCCCGCAATACAACATGCTACGATGAGGAAAGCAGGTTGCGGTACAGAGAATGTATTTACAAACGCCACCTGTGACGTTCCTTGTTGTAGTTTTAACACTATTACAATGTTTATTTGCATATTATAGACTGACTTGTTTATTTAGCCCATATTATATAGATAGATAGAGAGTGCAATATTGTTGAAAATAACTATGTTTGGTAGCGCTCGTATATTGAGTATCGTTTTAATGATGAAAACGTACTGCGGTATGATTTCCTATAAAAATATGTAGCCTAGCACTTCCAGTGATGTCCAGTAAAACTAAATTTTTGCTGAGGACGTTAATGTTTTATGGGAAATTGGCCATTTAGTCCAAGATTTATGTTTGGGAAACAAGCCTGGAAAGTTAAACTCTAGTCTCTGATCTGAGAGGTTAGTTATGTTTTATAAGTCACTATAAGCATTATTAATTAACTTTCTGATTGGTTAGGTTAAAAATCAAAGGTCTTTCCTAAGATGTGAGTAAATTTGTCAAATCAAAAGTAATTTCAACAGTATTTTCTCACCCTTGTAGTGATTTATATGAAGGATTTGCCAAGAAAAATGTGCTGAAAATGTTCCAATACCTTTTTTTCTTTTATATATAAATATATATGTTTTAAGTCTTAAAATCGTTGTGTGAATTTTAATGTAGGACTGTTAAATTATATAAAGAGTAAGTATGTAAATGAACCAATCGTGACAAATCTTAAGCAGTAATGCTGTCTGCATCTTAGCTATTTTTCACATTCTAGTAAAGAGTTAACCCACAGAGACGCTATTTTTATAAACCTGTACAGCTGTATGTTCAGATGATGTCTTGAACTGGGTGTCCATGGTTTGAAAGGTCGTCGTGTCTCTTCGAGCAAATGTTTTTGTCAGCTAATGGCCAGCTTCCATGTCATGCCGTTTACAGGTGCATTAATGTAAACAGTGCATGCCATTTACATTGATTGGATGCTTTTGAAACCACTTATAAGGGATGGGAACACTGTCAACATTTCTCCTATATGAAGGTATTATGAAGTCTTGAATGGAATTGTAGTCTTGTGTCTTTTTCTATGCATTGTATACAAATATGAGAGGGGGACATAGAAAAAATAAAAAGATTTAAAAATACAAGTTGCAATGTGATGTTGTCTGTTAACGCAATAGGTTTATATAATTGATAAATACTTGTGAGCCTGTGTGTGAAATCCAGGCTGAAGTCACATAATTATATTATAAGATTAGACGCATCAAAGTTTAATATTAACCATTATTTTCACTTTAATTTCACATTATTTCACACATGACTTTACTCAGTCAGATATTAAGGTCAATTTTGTGTAGCTGTCAAGATAAGATGTCAAATAAATCTTTTGGTGTCCTCAGAGCATGTATATAAAGTTTTAGCTCAAAATTCCATATAGATAATTTATTATAGCATGTTAAAATTGCCACTTTGTAGGTGTGAGCAAAAATGTTTTTTTGGACATTTTTGGATGTGTCCTTTAACATGCAAATGAGCTGATCTCTGCACTCAATGGTAGTGCTGTGGTTGGATAGTGCAGATTATTGGGTGAGTTTGAGCCCCTTCTGACATCACAAGGGGAGCTAAATTTTAATGATGTATTTTTTCCACATGCTTGCAGAAAATGGTTTAACCAAAAATAAGTTACTGTTTCTTTTTCACATTTTCTATGTTGATAGACATAGGGACTCATTTATAGCACTTTAATTGATGTATGTATCATTTTAAAAAATATTTGCATGTGTTTGTACATTTTTATATGTATATATAATTGATATTATATATAAATACTTAATATAAAAATATATATTTTTCTTAAAATTATACATGCACGTGTTTTTAAGATTATTAACAAAATAATAGTAAACTTTATAATTGTTAATATTATGAAATAAGACAAAATCTTAAACAAACTTGTATGTATAATTTTAAGAAAATATTTATATATAATATATTTAAATTATATTTAAATATAAAAATGTATATACACATGCAAATATTTCTTAAATTTACACATGCATGTGTATGATTTATATATATACATAATTATTATACACAGTACACGCACATACTGTATGACGTAAACAAAACTTTTATTCTGCAAACGATTAGTTGTGATCATTGTTATTATGCAGCCCTATGCTTAATACATAAAACTAAGTTTCATTAATATTTCTTCAGAATCATTAATTAAAATATTTTCTTGATTTCACAAACTTATTGTAGTCGTGTTTTGTTAATAGTTGAAATCTAAAGTTATATAACATAACCATAGAGAACACAAAATCTTTATGACTTGCAGCCTACAAATGCGACATTCGAAGGAAAAGCAGTCATCTTTTATTTGAGAAACAGCCAGTGTGTATCAAAAGTCTCCATTTAGACTTAAAGTTGTCATTATAACTGTCTTCCAACATTTACGAAAGACCCAAATATAATTTTCTAATAATATTCAACTGACATCTAAAAACGGTGCTGCGCCTTTAAGAAGACGCCGAGCTGTAGCACGTGCAGCGGAAGTACTGAAGCCAAACAAATGCCGAACGCGCGTGAGAACTGCACTGTTTTCTTACAGCGTGTATGTTTATTTTTTGCTGTTAATCCTATTTAAACCAACGTGATAGTATTAAATGTCTCATTATAACAAGAGTATTGTTTTAGAGTAATTTACGTGTAAACTTAGAGACGCGCTGTAGTTTGTTGGTTCGCTAGTTCGCGTGATCGGTTCACATTAAAATGTTTCCAATACTATTTAAATGCCAATAAAGTAATTTTTTTTTAGTTGAGGAGTTGAAAATGGAGAATGGGGATTTTTCGTGCTTTATTTCAGACCATGAAGGTTTCCATGGGACTATTAAAACCTCGCCCAAAGACTTTGTGGTTACTGAGATGGACATCAATGGGCAGCTCGTTACAAATCCTAACATTCAGGAGACGTACACAAAAAGACCGCATCAAGCTACAAATAAAGGAGGTGTTAAGTCAAAACAACTTGAACCCATTGACACTGACATTTTTAACCAGGACTGCTTTGATTTGAATGTTATCCTCGGTCTGTCTGTGAATAAAGAGTTGGAGAATTTCACTAACAAAATAAGACTGGGAACCAGTCTCAGTAATGGCGAACAGGAGAACATGGAGTTCTCATTGGGTACTTTTCCTGACAAGAACCTCAGAGCTGTTGTCCACAAAGCGGTACGACACACCTACCCCTTCCTTCAGACCGTCACAAACCAATCAGAGATTCGGGTACGAGAGGACCAGGACTTCAAGGAGCTCTCCAAATTATCCTCTGAAGGAGAGGCAGAGGACTTCTTCAGGTTCATGGATGCTAAAGTACCCGGCTCTGCGTTCACCTTCCTGCCCGATGAGAGCAAAGAGCACCGGACAACAGTTCACCATTTTGTCAGCAGACGCTTTGGAAAGCTCGTGGAGACGAAGAGCTTCACCGACCAGAAGAAGACCTCCATTACTGTGAGGCTTAGGGAGAAAAACAAGCAATCCAAGAAGAGAACGATAACAGACTGTCAAGTGGAAGATGTGACATTATACACAGGTGAGGAGAGACCGGTCATAAATAAACATCACATGGTTCTTATTAATCCAAACCTAAACTCAACTATAGTTGTCCTCTTTCCCTTCAGCTTTCACTCTGCAAAAAGACAACTTGGAGACTTTGGAGGCCATCAGCTACATGGCTGTGGTACTTGATGTGCTTCCATCTGATTTTACCTACGCAGGAATCAAAGACAAGAGGGCAGTCACCTACCAGGCCATGGTGGTGAAAAAGATCTCTCCAGAGCAGTAAATACATGATTTACAGATTACGGGTCGACCGATTATCAGCGCCGATATTAAGCATTTTTGGCACTCGCCACTCTGTGGCCTAGAGCAATGTCTGCACATTATGAAATTACATTCGCGAACAAGTGTTGGTAAACGTTGACCATCTACAAGCACCAGCGCTACTACCCAGCAGTCTCTCATGTCGCCATTTTCCAAAGCCGTGCCTTGCGTAGGGCTGTCACGATTATTAAATTATTTGACTGATGGTTAAATGACTAATAAATTGTTGCGATTATGACGATTAATTGCCTGTTTAAGGGCTTTGATAATTATGACAATTAATTGTCTGTTTTATTGCTTTGACATTTAATTCTCATAAATTTATTTTTTTTGTTCATGAAGTAATTTTCAAATATTGTTGTAATTATTTAAATTAAATATTTTGCATGGTTAACCTGGCAGTAAATATTAATACACATAACACATTTAAAAGTAATAATTTAATAAATATTTCTTTCAAAAACTGAAAATTCTTCATAAGAAATAAACACAATAAAGAATTTAAAAAATACCTGAAAATAAAAATGCAATCAAAACAAATGGACTATACCAGAACAGGCCTTAAATAATAACCAATCCTACTATTTGTGGTCATTTTAGTACTGTACCACGTCTGTAGTGGCTGCAACAAAAAAAAAATCTTTAAGAATGCATCCTTCACTTCCCTAAATTTGGAATTGCTGTTTTGAAAATTAATGTTTTTCCTGGCAATTCATACTGCTTATCAAAGTTTTGCAGCATTTCTTTAAATGCTGTTTTTCTACTGGATTGAATGGCTTTGCAATGTAATGCGTAGGGATGCACCGATAAATGCCGATATACACTAAAAATACGTGGCCGATAACTATTCTGAATTGCACAGCTGATATTATTCACAGCTATTTCATGTACTACGGCTTTTGATCAGTAAGTCCTTATTGATCTGAAATCACTGCTAGTTTGAGTCGTTTATAACATGCATTTGATAAAGCAACACTCGTCAAACGTAATCATTATACTAGGGGTGTAACGGTTCGTGTATTCGTATCGGACCGTTTCGGTTCAGGGCTTTCGGCACGGTGCACACGTGCACCGAAAGGCCAAATGCAATCTTTTATGTGCGCCTGTGCGGAACATAATAAGTGGGTTTCCACACGAACATATTAAGTGGCGGAAGTCTCCGCGTTCAGCGCAAGTCTTCTGTCAAACATATAACATAATTCGGCCCGCAGAAAGATTTTTATTTACTTAGTTGTATATTCGTTTGATTATTGATGTAAACGTTTACGTGTTGTGTCTAAAAGCGCATGTTAAATGCATGTCAACGTGCTGTTTTGTTCTTTCAAAAGTGCGTGAGAGGATGCACGTCTTTCGTTGCTACGCAATCATGAGACGCGCTTTTTGTGACAGCGAGAATAAGGAATGCTTGATCAGATTTTTCATCTGCACCTCACGTCAATCATATCATTGCCACAATGCGATCAGCTGGTCGGGACAGAGAAGAGCTGTAACCCAGGCTTACTCAGCTGCGGAGGGGTTCGTTAGTTTAAATCACAGCTTACATTGACAACACAAGCAATGATTAGGAGAAACGTGCAAAAGATCAAAGATGGCTATGTATGCAACTCACTAATCTCAAAATGAGTGTATAATAAGTATACAAATTCTTTATTATCATGAAACACCTGAAAAGGTTTGCAGAACAGCAATATAAATATATCATTAAGCCATTTCCTGGAGCTGCGTGTCATAGCTACGTGTGTAATGGTTCTTTGTCTGCAGCGCATATTGAGTTTCTGCACGAGAGCGCCCTCTGGCTTTTGGAGGTAGTGGCATTTCACTGTAATTCATTGAGAAGCATAGCAAGCATCATCTGCCAATATAGCGGTGCACCCCTAGTATCGCGTTACACTGTCATTTAATGAGCGCAATCTGCTACTGTCTAATTTATACAGGCGCTGCAGCCCCCCCTTGTGTTTTTTTTTTAGAGATGTGCAATCTAGGGATGCACCGATATGGAAATTTTGGCCGATAACTCTTTATATTTGGGGGCCGATAACCGATATATATAGGCCGATAAATATTCATATTAATTTCACACTGAAAAACTCCCAGACCGCGGACATCTTGTCTTTGTGCTAGACTAGCATACTCTTCTTGAGCCCGCAACACGTGTCATCTTCGTGCTATGTCACAGAAAACACCAATCAAAACTCCACATGGCCAGCAATGAGCAAGTGAAGTGGTTCAACAAACCCAAATAATCCATCATTTATCGGCTTTCATTTATCGGCCTAACTTTGCTATAAGACCAATAACCGATAATATTAAAAATAAGCAGTTATCGGCCGATATATATATAGTGCATCCCTAGTGCAATCATTGTGGTGATTTGTAAAAATGAGATGATTATTTAATCATCGTGACAGTCCTAGCCTTACGACAATAAAAACGAAAAGACACGGAGACATCACAGAAGCAGTTGTATATTGCATTGCCAAAGACATGCTTCTCATTAGCCTTGTTAAAAATGAGTGCGTATTTGTGTATTTATCGTGCTAATTGCTGATCATTTCCACAATAAATTTTTGGCCCCATATCGCCCAGCCCTAGTTATCGGTGTACTTGATCTGTAATGATCGGTACCGATTACGGTCTTGAAAAACGCATATCGGTTGACCCTCCTTATACAGATTTTGTCCGTTGACCACCCTGCACAAACATTAGCTGTTTGTTGTTGACTGTGCATATTTATTTTATTGTCAGGTTGCTGGAGAAGGTCTCGGAGTTTGAGAGGAGGGGAATTAAAATCTCGCGTGTACGTCCCGTGTCTGAACCCCTCAAAATCGGTAGACTGCAGGGAAATCATTTTGATCTTGTAATAAGAGACCTGAAGCCTCATGGGAAACGTGAACTTGCAGCGTTAGAAGAGCTTGTGCTAGAAGCGGTGGAAAATGTAAAGGTAAAGATTGATGTTTGTTCACCCGGGTTCACTAAATTCAACTTGCATCACGCAATTACACTCCTTATTTTTTACAGAACAGAGGCTTTGTGAATTATTACGGACCCCAGCGATTTGGTAGTGGATCATGCGTCCGAGCAGACCAAATAGGACTTGCACTTCTAAAGGAAGAAATGGTACATTATAATGCATTTCATGTCTGTTCACAAGCGCTTTTTTATCTAAATATCTGAATGGGTGATTCTCACGAAATCCAGATTTAGAAGATGTCCAGCATCAGAATTTTTAAAAAGCCCTTGAAGCCAATTATTTTTTTTTTTTTGCACATATAAGATTAAGGTCTGAACTTACTATAATTATTATTTTTTGAGGATTTAAAAAATATTTCCTATAGAATTATTAAAATTTTTTAGATTATCATTATCAAAAATGATCATTACCGCAACATGATATTACATTAAATATATGCATTTACAAACTCATGTTTTGGTAATGAGAACTAAAAACTTGTCTAGGTACAATGACAAACAAAATTTCAACTTTTATCTGGAGAGAAAAAATAAGAACTGCTTACCTGGTAGCCATCTTGAGTGTCACAGTCAATTATGTCCCTTACAACAATTTTTTTTTTAATGTTAGTTCATTGAGGGCTTAAACAATGATTGAAAATTGTTGCGGAGGATGAGAAAATTGGTCTTGGACACATTTATATTCCTGATTATTGTCTCTACATTTACCAATGATCACCAAACACCACATGTTTCTTTACTGTAAATGTTTATAGTATAACATGCACTGAAGCTTTTCATTTTTTTAGATTTTTTAATTATAAATATTTCCATGTCAAAGAACCCAAATCCAGTCATTGACACGTTGCAGTAATGACAATTTCCCCCCCAAAATTTGGAAAAACAAAAAATTGGTTTGTATGATGTCATGTGCAAAATAGTACATGAAGAGATGTTTGTAACTGTATGCTTCTTATTTTGATAGCATTTTCTTTTTATCAAAATGTTTCATGCCACCTCATAAGTCTAATTTCGCGAGAATCACCCGCATGCATTTGTACAGGAGACTTCGGTTAGGCTGTTTTTCACCCCAGAGGATGGCGATGACCTCCAAAACAAGGCAAAGCATCATTTTCTTCTCACAGGTTTGAGCTTGAAAATCAATTTTGTGCCTATAAATGACTTATTTTTAACATTTTGGTCATATTAGTTTAAATCTCTGTTATATAGAGATATGGATTATTGGACATTTTTAATCCCCCGGTAATATGTATTGTCTCTCCTCAGGGAATGCCAAGGAGAGCTTGGCACTGATGCCAGCTTACAAAGCTCGAGAGCGTCTCATGCTCCGGGCACTCCATCGATATGGGAGCGAACGGGAAGGATGCATACGTGCCTGGCTCAGTTTGCCCCACAGCATGAGACTTTTTTACCTCCATTCCTACTGTAGCCGAGTGTGGAACGAAGCGGCCTCATGCAGACTACAAAAACTGGGCTTCAAGGCTGTTTGTGGAGATCTGGTGTGGTCTGGATCTGAGAAAGGACAGAGAGACATAGCAGAAGAGGATCTGAATGCTACACAGGTTAGGTTATTAGATTCATGAGCACTATATTGTATTTTCTCACTGACCTCACAATTGCAATAATAGTTTTATTCTCTGCACTGCTGCAGGTTCACGTAGTGACGTCTGAAGAGGAGACGGATGGTGTTTTTTCATTGGACCAGGTGCTGTTTTCAACATTCTTCTTTTCTTGTAATGATCTCTGCTCCAATAACCAGTCTCTTATGTCGTTTCCAGGTCATCCTTCCAATACCAGGAAATAGTGTCAAGTACCCGGAAAATCTGCTGGGCCGGTGGTATCAAGACAGATTGGCTCAGGACGGCTTGGGGTCGTGCCGTTTCAGAGTGACGCCGCTTAAACTCAACAACCCTGGATGTTATCGTCGTCTACTTGCAAAGCCACAGAACGTCACTTACGGCTTGCAGACCACGAGTCAGTCGGACGAGCCTCATGCGCCCAGTCTGTCGATAGCCTTCGACTTGGATGCTTCCTGTTACGCTACTGTGTGTCTGAGGGAGATTATGAAAAGTAATCTTTCATAGTTTAATTATGTTTATGAAGGATGCACACAGACAGACTAAATAAGCATTTTCATTGAATGGTCAGAAAATGTTGTGCCACAAGGTGGCAGTGATGGGCTGTAAAAGTCAAATAATAAAAGTGTGTTGGTTGAAGTGTTTACTGTAGGGTTTTGTTGGACTTGTGATGCATCCCACATTGACCACATTGTTACTCCGTCTTCAAGCAGGCCATACATCTCCAGACACCACATTGTTATTTCATCTTTGAGCAGACCAGTGTGGTGGGATCTTGACCATCCGTCAGAGCTCATGAATATGAAGATGCTGCTTTCAAATACTGAAAGTAAAAAATATTTTTACAACAATTATTCTTTAACTTAATCCGTCTGATGTTACTTGAAATGATAGAGAATCAAGTAATTTTCAAAGATGGGCAGTTTATCACTGAACCATAAGACTAAATGTCTTTATTTTAATGAATTAGTTTAGTATGCAATTTAATGATGTACATAGAATTAGCATGCATTGCATTCCTCTAGTATTACAATCCTGAAATGCATTTAACTGCAAAAATAACACCCATATAAAGGTTATTTTACATAATATTTCAATAAATAAAGATGCTTGTATTAGGCAGAGTTTTAAGGCATAGTTCACCAAAAATTCTGTCATTATTTATTTACCCTGAAGTTAAGCCCAACCCTGTATAAATGTCTTTGTTTTGATGAACCCAAATGAAGATATTGTTAAAGTTCATAACAGATCTGGGCCACCATTCACTTCCATAGCATTATGTTTTTCTACAATGGAAGTCAATGGTGCCCCAGATCTGCTTGGTTGAAAACATTCTTTAAAATATCTTCCTTTGTGTCTAGCAGAACAAAGAAATTTAAACAGGTTTGAAACAACGTAAGGATTAGTAAATGACGTGACGTTAATTATTTTGTGTCCGTATGGTTGTATGTAAAAGGGTTAAAATTTCAAAATAAAATTACACATTTCTTTTAAACATTCTCTTTTTTGAGGACCAAGTCTAAAATTTTGAAAAAATATTTCGGGGATCATTGCAAAAATGTCAATTTGGTGTAACATATATTTATATAAAAAATGTAAGTATATTCATTAAAAAGTGGAATAAAATATCATTTTTTTTACATAATTTGTCAAAGATTATTTAGAAAACAGAGTTGTTTTCAGCATATGTCAGGACAAATATTACAAAAAGGCTTTACAATTAACAAACAACTAAATGAAAAAAATAAATAAATAAGATTATGCTTACATGCCATCAAAGTGGATAAAATATTTCATATTTCTCAATCACTGAAAAAAATGATTTATTCAATTTTACTCAATTTTTTTTAAGGTAAGTGGTTGCAATCAATGATAAGTAAAATAAAATATAAAACTTTTGTTTAAATGTAGCTTAAATAAATAGATTAGAACCACTTACCTTAAAAAAATTGAGTACATTCAATGAATATTTTTTTTTCAGTGTTCTTTGGGGCAATTGGCGGTTACACCATTTGACATTTTCAGGTCTATTCAGTCTTAACTTTCATAAAAATTGTGAAAATGTAATTTTATTGCATAAAATTAACATAAATACAATGTGCATTGAAATAAACCTGATGCATGCTTTTAAAAGTTTTTTTTTAAGATTTTTGAAATTCTCATCTTGCCAAAACGTTTTTGTCACTGACCCACATACATTGATACATTCTACACAAAAAAATGTAAGGGTGCATAATCGCCGAAGACAGTAACAGCATTTGCCAAAATTTTGTACATAAAGCACTGATTAGCTTTTAATTTTACATTGATATCTGCATTGTGCCACTAGAGGGTGCACACATTCTCTTTCCTGTTAGAAGTACATGAACACCATCATAAAAATTTTCTGTGAGGATTCAAGACCTGCTTGTGCTCACAGTTCGGTGGTCGGTGTAGCTGTAAATGTTTATAAAAACACAGGCTCTCATTCATAAGAAACATAAATACCCTTATGGCCTCTAACCCCCCTTTAAACCGGTGCATAACTCTGTCTCTCTTTCCCAAAAAATCTCTTCACTTTAGCTCAGTCTCACATTCTTTATCTTTGCAAGTCATTTAAAATTTACAATATTAAACACTAAAGAAAGAATAAAGTGAATAATTATCGGCCTGGGTTACCATGTTTCATTCCCATCTACATAATTATGAATTTCATATACAAAGTCCTCCCAGAAAGCAGTGGCTTGTGGGCCCCAAAAGATCTGGTAAGGAGGTCACTATTGTTTACACCTTGTTGTCAGCTATAGTAAGCAAGCGATGTGATGGGTAACCACAGTCTTCAATGAGTTCTGGATGTTGGAGCTGAAAAACGATGATCTCTTGACTTGTTTTCACAAGAATTCAGTTGTTGACATTGAAACCCAAGCGTCCTTTTCTCCACTTTTCCTCTTCATTTTGTCTGAAAGAGAGAATAAAAGATTCAAGTTAACTTTAGGACACTGAAGTATGACGATTTGTTTAAGCATTGTTAAAATAGTTTCAGTAAGCAATAAAGTACGAGAGACTATGCTTCTCGTGGCTGAAGGGCATCGTAAACCCTTCAGCTGCGACTTATTCACAGCATTAACCTCGAATACCTTAATGCTTTTTAAAAATGATTACCAAACAATACAAATATTAAAGCAAGCATGGATCGATGATAGATTTCATGAAGTAAAATCACTAAAAGCCTTTCTTTCACTGGAAAAAATACTTCCTGACCGACTGAACAGTTACCGAATGTTTCACATTTGTTTATGTTGATATACAGTGATACACACACGCACACACACACTGTAAAACAATCCAGCATGAAGTTAAAACAACTTGATTTTGCAACCTACTATTTTAAGTTTTCACTAATTGACATTAATAATAATTAGTTCATTAGTGTTAATTTGACAAAAATGCTGCATTTGTTACAGTGCATAATTGAAGTAATCGTATTATAATGGTATTTATAAAATTATTTTATATATATAAAATGAGATTAATTTTATAAATGCCGCTATAAAACGATAAGTTCCGGTCCTAATTCTTAATAAATGAAACTGTTAACTTAATAAATTTGATTAAATGAAATGGACAGTTAAGGGCTTCGCAATATCGAACTAGTTTTAAATAACTGAATAATTTCAGTTTTTACAAAGGTTATATATAGTTTTAACAAACTAATAAGTGCTAAAAACAAATGAGAAATAAAAAAAATGTAAATAAGTTTTGTTATACGATTTTTTCCCTTCTTTTGTCAAAAACTTGCCAGCCAGCATTTTTATGATATTCGCAAAAGTTAAATGCCTTGCAGAAATGTTTCTTTTTTTAAGTATATAAACATAAAAAAAGTTTTATTTTATCTTCCTTTGTTCGCTTTTATCAACTCTCAAATATGGGTAGGTTTCTTAACGAAATCAATTCCTCCAGAAAAATGCGATTATGCGATTGCATGGTTCAACACATAATCAGCCAAAGTCCGCAAATTTATACGGGGCCGCATTTTTTCAAATACGCAGCACTTTCGAAGCATAAATTGCAGATTTCCGTGTGCAAAATATGCAGGGTTGCATGATTTCATAATCCCTGTATTTTCATAGCAAAAATCACATATTAAAATGTTGCATTTACTTCACACAAGCACAGCCATGTCCCCTGTTGCCATGGGAACGTTATGAAGTGACGTGAACAGCATTGAAAAGCTGCAAACAATTTTTGCAAGTTCGCGCAATTTCATCTCATAAAATAGCATTAATATCCTGCATATTCCAACGCATTTTTTAAGAAACCGTGCCGCAAGATCAATGATTTTTGCCCACAAATCACTGCGTTTTTTCTGGAAGGAATGGAAAATACCAATTTTTAAGCAAAAGGTTCAGATAATTGCACTTTTGTTAAGGACTTTTGTTCGAGATCAGGTCCTCATTTATAAAGTGTCCGTAAAAATCCACGGCAAAGTCCATATTTATGTCTTTGTCTTTGACGTGGAAAAGTGCTTAGCGCCACGTCAGGGTCTGAGCAGACATACGCACTTTTGCTTATCCGATTGCTGCAGGTTTTTGGAAATTAAAGCCATTCTTGCTGCTCGTAAAAGATTTAAAGCGCTCTTTTATATGTCTATGACATTGATTAGGCATCATTTAAAGGCGGAGATCTGCATATAAGTTCAAGTTCATTTGCGATTTATAGATTTGAAAGGGGTACGTGCGTTTTCTGCGCGTACGCTGGGTTTATGAATCACAAGTACGCATTTTTGATATATGATCGTAAGATCAAATGTAGGATGGTCTTTACGTAGCATTTTATAAATTAGGCCCCAGATTCAGAGCGATGATCAAAACATACACAGAGTTTTTACTGTTTTGGATCAGTGGTTGTTTTAGTGTTTTGTAAGTTGGGTAAGAGCGCCACCTAGTGGATAATATGGATTTCTGTAAAAACTCGTCATTGGCAGGAAAGCGTTTTTTCTTTATTGACGAAATAACTCGGGGAAAGAGTCAAACATATTTTAGTTCAAATTGATTTGAAAAACTTAAAGCATTATTGTATCGCATATTGTTTATCGCATCTTTTATCGCACATCGAATATTTTCAATATTCATATACAGCATGTTATAATAAAAAAATTAGTGTCGCAATGCATTTAAAGACTTTCTGCTTTAATTCCTGCCTTTTCATTCAACATGACAGTGTCCTAATTCTCTAAGGGCTGGAGGAAAGTGGTGCACAAATACGTTCAGTGTTAGGACAAATACATTGATCTATGGAAACCACCAGCTAAATTATCAACGAGTGACAGAGGAAATGTGGCAACATTTCCAGTGATTGAACATTTTCAATGCAGGCAGATAGAGACCAGGCCAACTGAAATAAACATACAATCAATTCAGCACTTGTTTACAGACCCACAGTTTTTCTCCATTACATGCTTAAAGTCTCCAGGCGCTGTTTTCATGTTCCATCAGCGTGTTTTAAAATCAGCATTAAAGTGCACAAGGTGATTTCCAATGGGAATTTTTACGGGATGTTTTGAAATGAAAGGCTCCGGTAAAGACTATTGTGCGCTCTGCTATGATGAGGAGTTATTCGGGTGTCATGGTAATGGTAAGCTTGTTACTTTTAACGGTCAGAGCCTTAAGCGACGGCACTGAAGAATCTGCCAGAGTCAGCAAATCGCTCTGTGTGGGGCATACAGCAAGACTGAATGCACCATACACCTCCAAAAATGGGCATATGTCGTGAACCATCAACATATTTCTGGCAGGCTGCCCTCTTGTGGTGCCGATCAGTTATTACATTTTTATAACATTTCTGAAGAGATTCATTCATCCCTGAAGTGTAGCGTCAGATCTCGTATTTAAATAATTGAGCGAGCGGGACGCTGCCATTTGGCCTGGTGTGAAATTTGGTTGGCAGGGAAAGCGGCAGCTGGCATATGGAGGCTTTAACAGAATTAGGGAATAATAAATGTCTCTCAGCTCCACTCCATGACCATCAGTTATGAGCAAGAGACACTTCCATCCATCAATGACACCCAAAATGCAATGCAGTCTACGGTGGTCATACGCCCTTATTCTTGTCTTAAAGTGCCCATATTATGAAAAACTCACTTTTTCTGGGTTTTGGGGTGTAAGACAAACACTATGACGCTATGTGCCAAGTCCTTTAAAGCCATCAAATACCTTTGTGTAAGAAATTGTCACAAATACAAGTTGATTTTTGTAATTTTAGTTGATGTAAAGAACATTCTGTGAAAATATAACCTTGATATCTTTAATATTGACTAAGGTGGTGTCAAAGATTGAAATGAATGAATTCAAACATTTTAATGCTCCAAATCTCATCATTACATTAAAAGACTTTAACCTGGATCTCACAGACTAACCCATTTGCTTAAAACGTCTCTTACTAGGGAAACTTTAACAGTTTTACGCAGTATATTCACTTTTGGCTGAACTATGCCTTGAACAACGACTCTTTGTATCCTTGGGTATTTTCTCTCCTCTCCTATTTGTGTCCAGGCTCACATCCTCACACTGCTGCTGTGAAAAGACATCCATATGATGATATCGGAAAAATAAAGCTTTGCCGATTCACATTCAGACTCATCGGCGCTATGCCACATTAAACAGAGACTTTAAACTCAAGCATAAAATTCACTATGGACCAAATTCTGATCCAAAACAGCAATTAAAATATTCAATATTAAGTGTTTCTGGTTGCAATATATTATTAAACTTTTTTTTTTATTCACTATCTAATAAAAAAAAAGAAATGCACACAGCAGGTGTCCGACTTGACACCTCCATCTTCAACTACCTTGACTGGGCCGGGGCTCTCTACAGAGTCACGTGACGTGATTGATCTCAATAAAAGCACAATATTGTTTTAGCGCAATTTGAGCTTGTTGCAGATGATGTCAAGTTTAATTGTTGGTCAAAAAATGTGTTGTTTAATTGTAATTTTAGAGATATCTGTTTTTCTCAATTCAATTAGATAGCACGTTAGTCTTGCATGACTGAAATAAACATGGCTGCCTAGTGACGCGACTTCCCTTGTTACTTTTGAATTGGTACACTCTAAAAAATGCTGGGTTATTTTCAACCCAGCAGTGGGTCAAAAAAGGGACGAGCCCAGCCTGCTGAGTTGTTTTTAAGGTTAGTGGTTGCAAACAATTTCCTTATAAATGTTGAAAGTTAGTCAATGAAATGTGTTTATTTAAATATAGCTAAAATAAATTGATTGCAACCACTTACCTTAAAAAATTGAGTAAATTCAATTAATAATTTTTCATCAGTCATAAATAAATTTAAGAGGAAGTAGCATAGTTAAATAGGGCTGAAATTACAAAAAAATTTTATACTAGGGTAACTAAATAAAATTGATTAAGTTCAACTAAATTTTTTTTGTTTAAATGTAGCTTAAATAAATTAATTGCAACTGCTTACCTTAAAAAAATTGAGTAAATTGAATGAATCATTTTTATCAGTTTAATTTAACCCATGCTGGGTTGTTTCAACCCAAAATCCTGGTTTGTTTCAATCCAATGTTGGGTCAAATATACAAATTTTCTGGGTTAATTTTAACCCAGCTGCTGGGCTCATCCCTTTTTAACCCAACGCTGGGTTGAAAATAACCCAGTATTTTTTAGAGTGTAATGCTTTGATAGAAACAGGGCTCAAAATTAAGTTTACGCTTTTTAACCGTGAGTGAATTAAGAAAATCTCCATTGCATGGGTCATTGTTTCTCACAGCTTTATATCCATATGTTTTTTTGTTTTTTTTTGACGTAAATGTGGGCTCCACCATCTTTGAGCTTTCTTGTTTATGACTTCTGGTGAGCCACTAAAGCTAATGGTAGTCTATTGCAAAGGACACAAGTGTGCCGTTTTGACCGGCTGTTTAATGTTTATTATAAAATCCAGGAAGACCGACATAATTTGTGCAGTTAGGGGTTGCCATAATAGCTACTTCAAACAGAGTAAATCTCTACAAAACATTTGTTTTAACCATAATCCATGCACAAGAACTAAATGTGTATGTGGCACTCATGCAATCATGATCTGTATTTACACATCCATCCAGTAAAACCTTTTATAGAAACTACCAGTAAACAATAAATACAATAATTCTTTAAAAACAACTAATATTATGCTGAGATAACAAATATGCTGATGTATTTATTCTGCTACTATATATTATTAGTACAGAATATATACAACATAATCTGCTTAGTTAAAGGCGTTCTAAGCGAATCTGCGAGACGTTAGTTTTTGTTAACGTTTGAATTGTTTTCAAACAGACGGAGCGTAGCTAACTCCTCCCCCTCCCTTCCGTGCTTTCATGAACGCGGCCAACCCCCACCCCCAAATCCTTTTTGTCGTTTATTGGCTGGAACACTTTGTTTTGTTTTGTGGTGCTAGGTTTGGCCACTATGTTGATATTGCCGTTTGTGAAGCCTGGGCTGTCTACAGAGATCACGTTTTTTTACAGTTTGATCAGCGGACAGGCAGCAAGCAGATAGTGAGGAGATGTGTGCTGTATGTAACAAAAAATGTTTTATGGTCTAAAACGCGTCAATTCGCTTAGAGCGCCTTTAATGTTTATAATAGTTTGTAATGTGTTGAGCGTACTTTTGTTATGTTTTAAATGAAAAAGCAAATACTTTAAAAAGTAAGCTAATAATTTCATAAGCTAATGTCTCCACCTGGTGCGTAAGAAGCGATGTAATAATATTTTCATAAAAACGAAAACAATACTCAATACATGTAGCACTTTAACATGTTTATTATGGTTTGTTCAAATAACTTACAATGTGTTGAATGAGAAAGATACTGCTGACTGTGTCGGACCGCATGAAGCAGGACATGTCGCAATAAACAAGTCAATTAAAAATTGCAGTTTAAAAAAAACTCACAGCAGAGGGACAGTTGTGACATTTTAAACCATCCCCTGGAAAGTTAAAAACATGAAGTCTTGGTAAAATCCATGAACAAACACTCGACTGACTTTCCCATTGTAAAGATACTGGTATGTTTCTGTGCTTTTATATTAGCACATTAAAAACATCAACGACACGAAATGATTGAATATATCTTTATATATAAAGCCACTTCTTAATTTCATCCTCACACTGGTTCATACATGGCAGGTGTAGTAAATATTAACTGTTTAAATCATGTTTTATGTGCGCTCCCACTACACTGTTTTCTACCGGCTGGCTATTGAACCGGAAGTCTCGCACAAAGAAGGGAAATACGTCACATCACTTACTTCCGCGTTCAAGAAAAATGTGGATACCGTACAAGCTTATCGCAAAAATAAGTAATAGCAAACTGGTTGACTTCCTTACAGCCGCAATGTATAATATGATGTGCTGGTTATCTCTCAAGTCCATCACATTCTTTACCACAGAGGTTTTAAGATTAAAGTAATGACAGCAGCACAAAGAGCAAGTAAACTCGTATCTGGCCCACACAAGTCGTCGTCAGTTTCACTACAGATGTATCAGCTGATAAGATCTGTCCTCACTATGATTGGATCCATTTACAACTAAAGAGAAAACTCACCTGCTGCTATTGTTGAGCTGCTATCGGCTTTACCTCTGAGTGCCTGCAGTCAACGTACCTCCATCGTCCTTTTGTTGCGGCCTCTTTGATTCACGCAAGTATGGGAAGCCGATCTCCTCAAAAGAAGGACGAAACTGCGCCACTCGATTGATCCGCGCTGCGCGGACCAATTATACGCGCGGACCAATGGACAGAGCCGCGCGACTGTCTGGATAGCGCAGAGATGAGTTGTTTACTTGCGCCACCCGATGGATAGCGCAGCGCTGACCAGTTTCATCAGAGCAGCGCGACCCACTGGGAAGCGCAGCGCGACTCTGATGGAATAGACTCGATTTACCCACAATTCTCTGCTAGTATACAATTTATTTCCGGTTTAAATAACCATTTTGTTTATTTTGCCACAAGACAACTTAATTTACTAATGCATAAGTTAAAATAGCATCTAAAACACTTATCAGCTTGATTGGTATAATCGGGTAACCATAAATAACAATTTCTTCCTCTTGGTAGTTAATTTAATAGAGGTGACCACACGTCTGACGTAAATTATCTCTGTTTATTATTATTTTTTTATTTTGTGTTAAAGATATGCACGAATTCTACTATTCTGTTATTTGACATTAATAAAAATGATTACAATATGAATGGCAATGATCAACGATTTTTTTATCTACCTTGAGTGCTCGTTTTATATTTATAATATCTTATATGGTGTTCTGAGTCCGTTTAAACACACTTCTGATGCTGCTTTGCTTCGTCATTTGTATACTTTATGCATTGCAGTTACATTTATTTTATTATTTAATTTTTGTAATAATTTTTAATGATTTAATAATGACATTATAGCATTATGCAATTGTTTTGCATATATTTTTCTGGTAGTCCCAGCTGCATTTCTTGACATATCAGGAAATAAATGTGGGTTTGCAAGTTACTTTGGTTTGTTAGTCCCGCACTGATAAAGTGACATAAGCTGTATTTTTTAATAGCCTATCTCAACTGTTCCCAATAACCAAGCACTGCTATTTAGACCATTTTGCAAGTCGTAAACAATTGGTCGAAGCTCTTTGTGTTTCAGTTTTTTTACACGTTGGGATAAAATACAAAGAACATATAGAACTGAATCAAAAAGTTAAACAAACATCTTTAAGATATGTGTGAAATAAAGAAAACTGCTACAAACTGAGACAGGAATTTCTAGACCAGCGTTGTTAACATCTTGCAAAATGGTTTAAGTTGCTTCTATGAGAGAGGGAGTGGAATTCGTTGCCTGCCAATAAATAAACAGTCGAATAATGATACTTTTATTTTTTTATCTTTAATATTTAATAATGTTTTGACAGCACGAACACTGTTTTGTCCCACTAGCAGAGAATTCTGGGTAAATCGAGTCTATTCCATAAGAGTCGCTCTGCGCTTCCCAGTGGGTCGCGCTGCTCTGATGAAACTGGTCAGCGCAGCGCTATCCATCGGGTGGCGCAAGTAAACAACTCATCTCTGCGCTATCCAGACAGTCGCGCGGCTCTGTCCATTGGGCCGCGCGTTTAATTGGTCCGCGCAGCGCGGATCAATCGAGTGGCGCAGTTTCGTCCTTCTTTTGAGGAGATCGGCTTCCCATACGCAAGGACTACAAATGAGGTGTTTCTGAAAGAAAGATAGAAGCGTATAATTGGGAACATGCTGCAAGGCAGATTCATTCGTCCATTTGTATTTACACATTACACCGGGATGCATACGCGTGGCCTAGGCCGTACCGGTTGACTTACAAGAGCACTGCTACGATAAGAGTGCCACGGCGATTAAAGAGCTGAAGGTAAATGTTTGTTTGATGTGTGCAGACAGAGACAATGATATTCATTTTGTCTCTCTTTCTGAATTGGATCAGGTGCTAACAGGTTGACACCAGAATGATTGAATGTTCGGTTGGTCTAATTAAAGAGCAGTTATGATTTATAGGTTATATTTTATAGCCAGATTAGGGGTGGGCGATAAACCGGTAGACAAAATTAACCGGTAGAAATTTGTCAACCGGTAGAGATTTTGGACTATTGTTTCTATCGAGGTTACGTGCCCACGTCACGCTCCTGTGCGTGTGGTCGCGAAAACGTAACGTTTGTACACGTATTTAAGCACTGCAGTTTTAAAACAAGTTATTTTAAGCCATTGAAACACAGACAACAGATCTGTATGCGTGCGTTCTTTCTGTGTGTCAGGAGCGGACAAGTCGCGCAACCGCTGCTCTTTCTGTCTGTGAGGAGCGCGCAAGTCGCGCGACCTCTGCTTATTAAGCTCGTGAGCATTTTTCCCGCTTTATTGGCCTTAAATACACATATGCGTCAAAATTCCCGTCTTTGCAAGCATCATCATAAACACGACCAGTAAGGTCTTAAGAGAAAGTAAACAGCTAAAAGAGAAAGCGCATGTGTAACAGTGTATAGAGACAGAGCGCCGCGCGTCATAACCTGAAAACCACGCCCACCGGGGGGGAAAACAATCCAACCGTCTCCATTGACTTTGTATTGCGAGAGGCTGCCTCCTTGTCATTTCTGGCTTATAACAAAAAACAGAATAATGCCTAAAAGCTGCTGTGTGACAATATCTACAGCTAACAAGCCAAAGAACCCAGAAATAAGTTTTTATAAGCTGTCGAGCCGTAAAACCCTGTCTTTAAGGAGAATAAAGTGGATCGCCGACTACGTTTCCCCCTATTGGACGCAGTTCTACGAATAGTATTACTATGAAAAGTTGCCTGTTTCCATTTTTGTGTCTTTAAACGCTCGTTTTTGGGGTCGACAGCTTATAAAAACTTATTTACAGATTAAAATTAAAAACAGAATAATACATAAAAGCTGCTGTGTGACAAGGTGTACAGCTAAAAAGCCAAAAAACCCAGAAATAAGTTTTTTTTAAGCTGTCGACCTCATAAAACGAGCGTTTAAAGAAACAAAAGTGGAAACAGGCAACTTTTCATAGTACTTCTATTAGTAGAACTGCGTCCACTAGGGGGAAACGTAGCCGGCGATCCACTTTATTCTCCTTAAAAGCTGGGTTTTACGGCTCGACAGCTTATAAAAACTTATTTCTGGGTTCTTTGGCTTGTTAGCTGTACATATTGTCACACAGCAGCTTTTAGGCATTATTCTGTTTTTTGTTATAAGCCAGAAATGACAAGGAGGCAGCCTCTCGCAATACAAAGTCAATGGAGACGGTTGGATTGTTTTCCCCCCCGGTGGGCGTGGTTTTCAAATTTGCATATCGGCGCTCTGTCTCTATTGGATCCGGACTTTGGTCTTAAAGGGGAAGTTACCTAATTTTGCTCCTGTCTGTCACTCGTGTTAATCAAACAGCATTGAGAAAAAAATCTCTCACTGCTCCTGATTAAATCACTTTTCTACCTTAAATAAAAATATATATAGGCCTATACATACATGCATAATTATTTATTATCATTCTTATTGACTGTGTATCTTCAGAGAGCTTGAGTTTTGTTTGTTTTTATCTTCTTTCTATGCTTGTATATGTTTTTTGTGAGAATTATGAACATTTCTATGGTATTAAAGATTTAAACCTTATTAAAACATAAAAAACTCTACCGTGATACATATCGTTATCATGATATAAAATTAATCCTATCGTGATAGAAGATTTTGGTCATATCGCCCACCCCTAAGCCAGATGATAACTTTCACAGTACTGTGGTGGGATTGTTTGGCTTGGTGCGTTGCCTCAGAAATAAATAAGGGTTTGGAGGATAAGAAGATCCATGATATTCATCCATGTATGTTGACACCAAAACTGATGTCCTTTATCCAGAATGCATATGCCAGACGTCTGGGGATAAATAAAGCAAAAGCTTTGCGATGTTCTTGTCTGAAGTGATCTTAAGAGATGCGTTACCCCATGTGAACTTAAGAGAGATGTTACACTTCTGGGAGTGGGTACTGTTAGGACTATTATATGATGTTGACAGCTATAGGGGCACCTGGGTCTAGCAGTCACACTTTATACTCTAGTGACAATTCCTCACGGTGGGTTTATTTTTGGAAGTCAGTTTTTGAATACGCATATATCTTGGCTACAAAAAAAACATTTTAAGCCTGGAGCACTTTTTTACGTGTATTCGAACGTACGTGCACGGTCGAATGCACAGCCTTACACAGCATAGTATGTTTGCGCAGACGTTCGACGCAAATGCAATGCATCTCCTGGGCTACATACTAAATTTTCCTGTAGGCGCAAATGCGACCTACTCATAAAAAGTATGCACGTTCCAAAAATTCGGCAGTGCGCGCATACTATTCTGATGATGAAATTTGCATCACGCACACTGTACATGGACCCTCACATATGCTTAAAAACTGAACTATACGTCTAGCTTTACTAAGGACCCTAATGCTACGTACACGTATTACTATGAATTTAATGTATTTTACTGTATTACCTTTTTTTAAAGTCCTCTGTAATATGTAAGATGTCCTTGAGTGTCTAGAAAGGCGTCGGCCAAATAAAATGTATTATTATTATTATTATTATTATTACACACCAAACGTGGGGCATCGCGTTACCCGCTCTGTATTATTTGCGAGATTTAACTTAGTGTCATGCGAATTTTTCACTCAAGTTGAATATTCAAGTCACGTTTGAGGCATGCGTTAATAGCACGTGTTTTTGCGAACGTGCCGCCTATATCACGTCATTCACATCGCCCCACGCGAGGATGCGTCTGATCACGTCTTTGCATTGACTTAGTATGCAATCTACTCACGCAAATCATTTCATCAGTAAGGGGCGATTCACATTTTTGCACACTCAAATTCGTTATTTCAAATGTAGGCGTGCAGTATGTGCGCTCATAATGGAAGCGACGCACGCGCATTTCGACACGCTCGTTTTTTCAGGCGCGTCCGCCCCGCATCGAGTTAAAAACATTTCAACTTTTTAGAATGTCGCAAGCGCAGCGCAGGTCATGTGACTAAAACCAACAGACGGTTGCGTTTTCTGTTCCGATTTAGACGCGAAAACTGTGAACCGCCCCTAATAGAGCTTTTTCGCTGCGTTGAACGACTCAGCTCGGCACGATGCGGCTCACTTTCCTTATCCACTGCAGTTTATTGCCACTTCAAAGTGGGTGGGATTATCAGCTTTTCGTTAAAATTGTGCAATCTCTACTGCCATTTCATCACCATAAATATAATACAAACAAACATACAACACAGGAGCAATGGAGCATATCAATGTAATGGTGTTCTTGATTTTTTTGGCATGTGGATGTTTTTCCTTGCTAAAAAAAGAGTTTGGGAACTCGTACAACAATGCACAGGGCGTGGCTTAGCTAGGGGATCATGATCTTTGAGAAAATTCAAACACTGTTTGAAAACCACAGCTAGAGAAAACAAGCATTTGTGTAATTACTATACAGAGATACAGCGCTTGACAACTTCCTAGTTTGACAACCATCTGTTCTTATACCACATGCTCTTATTGTCTTATAGTTATAATGGATTTGGCTGGATATGCTGCAATAATATATCATCTTTCCCACCTCAGTCAGTAATAAAAAGCCTGATCCAATTTTAGTGTCCCAAGTACCTTCACAAAGCTTTCCATTTCGCCTGAATGATTATCTTCCTCTCCGTATCTCCTGTTTGGCCACCACCATGACCGTCCGAACAAAGGAATAAATGAATTACCCTCTAAAAAACACATTTATCTGGTGAGGTAATTGAATCTCTGCTTGGGCCCTCACACACTGCAGCTTTACCAGAGATTGTTATCTTCTGGGATGTGGATGGACCTCAAATGCTTATTGAGCGGTTTTACAGGAGAAAATCCTCCTATCTGATCCTGAATCTGACAGATACGGATGAATCCCTACATGCATTCTGTATTCTCCATTACCGACATATAAACATTGTGCGATCACACACTACTTTAAAAACACATATGACACATAACTGCATATGACAAGATTATTGCATATTGCATATGACATTGCAGCCAAGTTAAAGGTCTGGTTTTACATTTATACACCAACTAAGAAAGTACAATGCGATTGCTATGTTTTTGGACCATTTGTACATATTTTGCAAGGTGTCTAATTTGTACAACCACATCCATACATTTTTGTACGATTTGTCTTGGCCCCTCTGACGTTGGGGTTAGGGGCGGGGTTTCATTATTGTATTGCACAATTAACTTTGTACGAATTCATATGAATTAGCCAAATCATAAAATATGTACAAATTCTCATGAGATCAGGCTGATACTTTTATATAATATAAGATACTTTGAGGTACTACTATGAACTCTACAGTCCTTCCAGAAAAACGTGCAGGCAAAAATCCTTGATCTTGCTGCACATTTTCTTAAAAAATGCGATGGAATATTCAGGATTTTTATGCAATGAAATTGCAGGAACTTGTCAAAATTGGGTGAACTTGCAAAAACTTTTGCAGCTTTTCATTTATGTTCATGTCACGTAAATACGTCACTTCCTAACATTCCCATGACAACAGGGGACATGGCTGCGCATGTGTAAAGTAAATGCAACATTTTTCAACCTTCTGCTAAGATATATTGAATTTTTGCTACGAAAATGCGGGGATTATGAAATCATGCAAGCCTCGCACATTTTGCAAGCAGAAATCTGCAATTAATGTGCGAAAGTGCGGCGTATTTAAAAAATGCGGCCCTGCATAAATATGCGGACTTTGGCTGATTATGCATTGAATCATGCAATTGCCTAATCGCGTTTTTCTGGAGGGACTGTCAAAAATGTACTAGCTAGGGCTCATTTTTGACCAACCAACTCTTACATCACTATAGTTTCATGTCTTGAATCAATTTTCTTTTAATGTTTTTATTTTGTAAGCAGCCATGTAATGGATGACATAATGTCCAGTTAGCTGGTCATTATCTTATAACAAACCACTTCAGGGGACACAAGACCCCAACAGGGTGTATTTTGCAACATGATTGACTAACCTTACACTATCCCTTTACATGTTCAAGTTCGGTCTGGCTGAAAGCAATTTAACCATTTGATCTGTAATCTGAAGCCTCTTTAACTCTTTCACCGCCATTGCAGAGTTATCTCGTCAATTAAGAGAAAACATTTCCCTGCCAATGATGCTTTCCTGGCAAGTTTTTTACGGTAATCTATTATCCACTAGATGACGCTCTTACCCAAAAAATTAAGCGAAAACTAAAATATTTAATTAATTTTAAACTCCGTGTATGTTTTGATAATCGTTCTGTATCTGATCTCTAACAAACTTCCTTTACAAAAATGCAATTATTTCAGCTTTTTGCTCAAAATTTTGTACTTTTGAAAAAACTACCCATGTTTAAGAAGTTATAAAAAGAGAACAAATAAAGATATGAAAGATATTTTTTCCTGTTTTGTTTGTTTGTTTGTTTGTTTGAAAGCAGAGGGTCTGTTCTTTCATTTGATATATTTGTATGTTTAAGTATTTATAGAAGAAAATTTTCCTGAAATAAAACAAAAAATGCTGGCGGGCAAATATTTGAAAAAAGGCTAGCGGGGAATGAGTTAATGACACACGTTTGGCTATATGATGCATCTCACTGAGAGGCTGTTTACACTTGGCATTAACATGCGTTTTCGTCGATCGGATCACAAGTGGACGACGTTAATGCCAGGTGTAAACGGTGTTCAAAACGTTTTGAACGCGTCCACTTTCGACCACTTTCAACCACATCCAGAGGTAGTCGAAACCACTTTCGATCGGATCGCTTTGAAGTTGCGTAACGCATATGTGGTTGAATGTGTTCGAACAGCCACACGCGACCGCCTTCTCTCCGCCCGTTTATCTAATCTGAGGTATTAAACACAAGTTTTACGTCTTTTTTGACTTCTGGTGTGAACATACGGTGAACAGCACTATTTTTAGCCTTTCGTTGATAAACCTAAAGCGGCTGATCTCCGTAGTTTCATTTTGAAAGCGTGTGAAAGTTGCGCGATCCTATTTCATCAATTGCGCTGAAAATTCAGAGAAGGCTCTTACATACACACGTACAAAACACTGTGCAGCACGTTTACTTGCTAAACAAGCAGTGGACTACGACATAATATTAGTTTGCGTCCATATAAACTCATAATTACTCCCGCTCGCGTTTGAATGACAGCAGAGAGACTCGCCCACCGTCTCACGGACCGTCCCTTCACAGTATTCAGGACAGAAGGGGTTGAAAGTGGACAAAAGAGACGGATTTAAATACCAGGTGTAAACGTAATGTGTCTCTCTTGTCCACTTGTGATCCGATCGATGAAAACACATCTTAATACCAAGTGTAAACAGCCCCATAGACCTGAAAAGGACCACCTCCACAGCACATGCTATTAGCTATTAACACAAGCCCAGAGTATAGTCAGTTTTTTACGTGTACGCAAATGTACACGCACGGTTGAACGCACAGCCTTGCAAAGTATATGTCATTCGACTTGTAAGCACCTAAATCCAATGCATCTACATACTGCATGCACGCCATACGGTACACAGAGTTTAAAAAATATACGTTCAAAAATGGACTATACTCTGGCCTTTACGGCCTAATGGATCAATGAATTGACTTTCAGCACTCACAAAAGCAGAGACTGAAATTGTCCATATTCCCACGCCATAACCCAAGCATTTTGCAGGACAGCACGGGGTCCTGACGTAAAAGCATCTGCTCACACACCCAGAAACACAATAGGACGGCGATCTCATAACTAGGGGATGTGTTTGAAGTGGTACCGGCGGACCTCTATGAGATCTGTGTGAGAAAAGGTCCAAATGAGTCTCTGAGGAGAACAGCTGAAAACGGGGAATGCTTTGTACAAGATATAGGGATACACATGAAAAGTTAAATGACACAGTGCTATCCACAGAGGGAATAGGGAAATATGGACGCTACTTTATTGCACTGGATGTCAGGGATGAATTGAGGGAGGTTATGGGAGATAAAGAATATGGGTGTTAACCAACTCAATCCGGCCATATGATGTTGATGGTGGAAGTAATTTGGGATAGGGGTATCGTCTCAGTTTGAGGATGAGAAGAGGGGATGATTGAATGTTATGAGATTGTAAAGGGGGACAAGGCGGAGATGATTGAGGAGAGAGGGGAAGGGTTCAAGAGAGCAAAAACAATGCTTTATGGGATATAAGTAAGATTTGAAAGGTTAGATGATTAAGATAAATAGCTAACCATTAGTTAAGTCCATTAAAAGTAGTCTATTAAACCTGTCAATCATTTCTGAACCATACGAAAGCTTTGTGTGGTAAACAAACAGCATTTGTTATGGTGAGTCAACATGGATCAAGCATCAGTGGCAACAAATTTCTTGAGCTCATCACAACCGAATACGAAATGGCCAGTTTGAACATATGGATTTGACAGCTACAGTAACTTTTTGGGAGTTTGACAGCCCCTGGCCACAACAGAAAGCAAACCACATGGGTCTGGAAAAAATTGAGGATGAGTAAATGATGAACTGTCCCTTTAACTTCTTTAACTCTGGGACCCTGTACCGGGTCCAGAATTATCTTATTTTGACTTAATATAAAATATTCCTGTAATTTGTAATGGTCTATCATGGACCCAGTACCACATATGAGATACTGTTTGAAAGCTTAGAGTCTCTACTTTCTGCAGATATGCATCACTTTGAGATATTTTTTACTGTAAGAAAGTTATTAACACTTAATTTACACTATCACCCCCCCACAATTTTTTATATGATTTTAATATTCACGTATTTCATATTTTTCAAGTATGACCAACATAGGCAAGTCTTATATCAAATGAAAGCTCTCATTCTCAGGAATAAGGCTGCATCGTTATTTTTGTTCTATTATTATCACATATTCAACAATCGTCGAATGAATAATGAGGTAAAATATGGTCTTTTGTAAACATATGGGAAACTTGAGTGTGAACTGCCTCAGATAGCACATATAGCCACAAATGCTACACCATCTTTTATCTTAGGTCCTACTCTAAAGAATGAGTCCATTCACAGCATTTTCTTTGGTTTTGTTCATTAATAATCCCTTGCTATTTATTATATGTGCAAAACAAAAAATTAATATTTATATGAAAAATGTATTTTCACACCCTTTAGTAAAATGAGAATAACTTTTGAATGCGACATGCTAAAGAGTTCATTCTTTTTTTGGGTGTTTACTGTCTGCTGCTGCTAACAACCAGAACTGTCTGCAGTCTGCTAGAGCACACAGAACCAGAGTTATACACTATCAAAGACAGTGTTTACAACATAAAAAAAGACAATTTGGTGTTTCATCATATGAAAAACAACATAAATAACAATATTTGTCACAAACAGCAGCTTTTTATGTAACTTCAAAGGGTTTTCTTTAAAATGATATAAAGATATTGCATTTATTCCACTGTATGTGGTTATGGGAGCACTTCAAAGATTTTTAGGCAGAAATTTAATACAAAAAGGGTATTATTCCTCCCTTCAGTTGGAGTAAAATAACTTTTGCATTTATTATGATAGAGAAAAAATTCCTTTTTCCTCTGTAAGCTGGCAATTGCTGGAATCAAACAAAACTGTCTGTAGGTTTCGTTACCACTCAGGGCCAGAGTTATACACTTTTAAATATAGACTTTAGAAAAAAAACATCAAAAAGCGCCTAATTATTTTTGTGTTTATTAGAGGACTGACAACACATACAACCATGTTGACCACTTTTAACAGTGTTTTATGTAATTTCAAAGGGTTTCCTGTAAAATGATACCAAACTTTTGTATGTGCACCACTGCATGTGGTTATGGGAAGCTTTTGAAATTGGGTAGGCCAAATCCAGGCGGAAATCCCCAAAATAGCCTCAGAGTGTAAGAAGTTAAGGAGAAAGGCCGTTAAGTCAGCGTTAATTGCGGGGTACGAATTGACAGCCCTCATTGTGAAATGTGAAAGAATAAGACCACATAATCTCCGATAGTACGTCATACAATTTCCTCTTGTGGATGCAAACAGGCAAAGGCTTGAAACCGAAGGGCTTCAATGTTACGTTCTCATAAAACCGCCCCACAAGCTAATGAGCTCGACCCTCCTGTTTACGATCTGTGGCTGGACTGAAGTTTGTATGCATTACACCAGAGACGCAAAACCCACAATTAAAACCATTGCCTTTTAAATCGGTTCACGAACCGCAAGAAATCAGGAGATCAACAACAGATGCGTCGAAAACATGGGACTATCCAAAATTAAAACAAAGTTTAATTTTCAACAAAGTGAGTTTTTTCGTTTCTTTTGGGCGAGTTTAAGTATTGTTTTTAATTTAACATCAGGAGATTTGCTTAATTAGATTACAGTTTAGCAAGCGAGTGGCGTGTTTAATTTAGTTTGGGAAGATTGGATCATTATGTGGACCGCAGTAAATTAAACATGGAGGCAAATGACGGCCATTGAGAATCAAGCAGACATTGTAATTAAAAAACACTTACAGGAGTTATATAAGGTGAACTTTTGGATAAAAAAAACTTTTTGGTCACTAAAAATGGTATAAAATGGTTTCAGGGCATCATGGGCTTCAGTATTTGGAGTCGTCACCCTTAAACTCAGTTGAAGGGCATTAAAATGGCCAAACAATGAGTGGGATTGTACCAGCCGCTATAGTGGATTTGGAGAATTAGCATGTGATAGTGATTTAATGCTTAACACTTTCCTTTAGTAGTGCCTGTGAATGGACTGGCGGACTACACAAAAGCAGCTTCATGGATTTGTCATTAGCACACCATTACTGTTGCTTTTACTGGTGCTGTCAGAAGAAAAAGAAGAAAAACTCTTTATCTGAACCGAGACTGTATCTGCGCATACTGAAATACATGAGAGCTGTAAACTACTTTGGATGGAGAATTGGTCATGAAAAGAGAAAAAGGTCACAACATTTTTTATCCATGAATGCATCTTTGATGATTGTAACCATTGAATCTATAGTAGGAAAAAATAAGATGGAAGTGAATGGGTACTGTCAACTCTGTGCTTACCATCATTTATCAAAATATCTTCTTCATCTTTAATCACAATACTTCCATAATATTTGTTTTCCTACTATGGAATTCAGTTGTTACAGCAAGTGTGTGCTTACCATTATTTATAAAAATATCTTCTTTTGGGTTCATCAGAAAAAAAATACATATTTAGATCAACATGAGGATGAGAAAAAATGCAGTGCTCTTATGTAATATTAGTGCGCATTAAATTAAACCCGTCATTTCTCCCGCTCGTGTTTAAACGACCATCCCTTCAAAAGTGGACAAAAAAGACGGATTAAAACACCAAGGGCCCTATTTTAACGATCTGAAACGCAAGTGCGAAGCGCAAAATGCAAGTGACTTTGTGGGCGGATCTTGGGCGCTGTTGCTATTTTCCCGGCGGAAGAAATAACTCTTGCGCCAGGCGCAAATCAATAAGGGGTTGGTCTGAAGTAGGTTCATTATTCATAGGTGTGGTTTGGGCGTAACCTCAAATAAACCAATCAGAACGTCATCCAACATTTCCTTTAAACGCAAGTGCGCAAGTTCCATGGCGGGTTGCTATTATTATGACGGATTTACCAGGCGCACGCCAGGCGCGGTTCACAGCCGAGGAGACCCACGTTCTTGTAAGAGCAGTCAAAGGCAGAGACGTTGTTTTGTGTGGGGATGGGAGAAACCCGCCCAAATCGGCGTTGGTTAAACAGGTGTGGGAGGAAAAGCCACAATTGTCTCATCAGCTGGCATCCCCAGGACGTTGCGCCAAACGCTACAATGATGTCAGGAGACGGGGGAATCCCAAGCTTGCCAGCATAAATCGGGCAGGCCGTGTAACGGGAGGTGGATCTGCCTCTACACAGGACCTGACGCCAGCAGAGGACATCGCTGCGTCCACCCTCACCGCTGAAAGTGTTGAAGGCGGTTTGGGGGCTTTGAAATCGGACCCAAGAAACACAAGCAGTCCAACCCCAAAGTGCACTTACAAATCAAGTTCACATACATTAAGGTTTCTTTATGAAAACATTTTAATTATTATTTACATAAAATAAACATAATACAGCCACACAACAAATTTATGAAAATATTTTAATCGTTATTTGCATGAGAATTTTTTAACGCAACCACACAATAAAAAAAAACTATCACCACAATGCTCACCACAATGATTTCCCTTATCTCATGTGTTAATATTTTTTATTGTAACAATTTATGATTTGCAAAAATAACTGTTGCATCTGTGTAGATTGGAAAAGCAAAGTGTGTGCGCGTTTGTGCACGCTATACATTATGGTCAAGCATGCGCCCTTAAAATAGCATAATGAACAACGCGCAACGCACCATTGACTTTAAACTATTTTTTTTGGTCAGTGGCGCAATTGTTTTTTGAAACTGGAAAATAGCATCAGGGATGGTTTGCGCCGGAACACGCCTCCTTTTTTGCGCCAAACCGCCCAGGGAGCGCAAGTTCATTCCCTAGTTTGCCGACGTGCGTCTGTGGAGGGAATAAACCCGCTATGTGCCAGTGCAAAATACAAATGATACATGCGTCACTGACAAAGTCAATTGTGCTGGGTGCAAGATTGGGCCCCAAGTTTGAACGGGAATGTGTCTCTCTTGCAATATTTTACAAGGTGGCTAATTCATAAGAATTCGTACAAAGTGAGTTTGCACGATTATCATAAAAAAACAATAACGAAACCCAATCCCTAACCCCAACATCACTGGGCAAAAGCAAATCGTAAAAAAGGTACGAATGTGGCCGTATAAATGAATACGAATTAGCCTCCATCTTGGCCACCTGTGATCTGATTAACTCTTTCCGAACCATTGTCAATTAAGTGAAAACGCTTCCCTGCCAATGACGACTTTTTACGGCAATCCATATTTCCGCTATTATCCATCAGGTGGCACTCTTACACAACTTATAAAACACTGAAGCATCCATTAAGGCTAAACAGTAAAAACTCTGTGCATGTTTTGATCATCGCTCTTAATCTGATCTCTAACAAAAGCCCTTCTCAAAAATGCAATTATGTGAGGTGATAAAAGATAGGAAGATAGGATGAACAGGTTATTTTTGTTTGAAAGCAGGGAGTCTGTTCTTTCATTTTATATATTCGATGAGTTTTGTTGCAAAACGAGATAACTCATTTTTCAGAAATCTCGTTTTTTGGTTGTGCATTCCAATTAATATCAATTCAACTGCAGTTGGTTTGTTTTGATTTAAACCTTCATAACTTAAAAAATACAGCTAAGTAGCACCATAAAACAAAATAATAACATGATTACATAATAATAAACATGTTTTGACAAAAAATTATTATCTCGTTTTGCAATGAAATTCTTCATTTGTATGTTTATATATTTAAAAAAGAAAATTTTCTAAGGAAATACACTTTTGTGAAAATTATAAATAATGCTGCCGCTGGCTGGCAACTTTTTTTTAAACACTGGCGGGGAAAGATTTAACCAATATGCATCATCATTCTAGGTGTAAACAGGGCCACAATGCTACATTAAAATTTTTATCAGTATGTTCATTTCCTTAGATTAAAACTCACAGCCTTTATGAAGTACATTTCTTTTATTAATCCTTTCAATACTAATTGCATTCTGGAGTACAAACTGCGTTAAGGGGACGCAGCCCCTGCTGCTGAGTCTGCTGATGATAGCAGCATGTTTCTCTACTCAGACCTTTCACGACATGCAACTACATCCATGATCACAGCTTGAGCTTCACTCACAAGATCCGTTTTGGCTCCAGGCTTGGATTCAGATGTAAATGGAGGGTCAGTTATTTAGATGCAGTAAAGAGGATCTGTCTTTAATTAAACATACCCATCAAAGCTTTGCTGTGCTGTACCTGGTTATTGTTTCTGGGTTGTTTTCCTCTGCTTATTATTTCAGTTAAAACAGACCTCCAGTTTTATTTGTTTTTTTCTCTGTTGAGTTTTAATGTCTCATAAATGAGATCTAAGTATAGACTCTTTGAACACACACTGTGAAGTTGGGGTCACTCGAATGCATTAGAGAGGACTTTGATATCCCTGTGGCTAAATCTTTTAATTTATCTTTTTTTTGCAAACAAAAGCACTGCAATATTATTCTCTTAATATTCATAAAGAAATGTCTGAGATCAAGATTTTTATGCTAAAACCTTTATTGAATATTCACTCCACATTCAAGATCGATCCTTTAAAAATAGGTCTTAAAGGGATAGTTCACCCAAAAATGAAAATTATGTCATTATTTGTTGTTTTAAACCTGTATGAGTTTCGTTCTTTTAAGGGTGTAACGTATCGCATTTTGGGTCACGACCCACTGCTCGCATGCAAAACTTAAAAAGGAAAGCTTATCAATTGCACGTGTTTTTAAAAGCTTGCAAATATAAACGCTCAAGGAATTTTAAACAATTTAACTGCAAAAGGCGCTAAAGTTTGCAGTTTTCTGTATGCAAAGACGCACATGCGGTTGAATATGTCCGGTCAAACTCCAATCAAACGTGATCATCCCTATGCCCTTCAAAGATCAGAACTCTTAATGTGTAAAGAGTTGCGCTAATGTGTCTCATACTGTAGTCCATTAAAATACATTTGGAGAGTAAAGCACTGAAAAACAATGTACCGTTTTTATGTGGGGAGAATGTTTATGCTGCATCGCCCTCCGTCTGTGTGCGCGCGGGTTTAAGTGCACTCAAAAGTGCATACACGGAGAGACGCATTTCAAAAAGCAAGCAAACATAAAATCTTTCTGTTATTGACAGGTCCACAGTATTAGTTTTCCTAATAAAAACATTTGTTTATGTCTTATGTTTATGTATAGATTAGAGTCAGAAACCAGTCTTGTGCTTATTTGGTCTTAAAGAGACAGTAACCTCAATTCACCTACTTAAAGGAATATTCCATTTTCTTAAAAGAAAAAATCCAGATAATTTACTCACCACCATGTCATCCAAAATGTTGATGTCTTTCTTTGTTCAGTCGAGAAGAAATTATGTTTTTTGAGGAAAACATTGCAGGATTTTTCTCATTTTAATGGACTTTAGTAGAGCCCAACATTTAATACTTAACTCAACACTTAACAGTTTTTTTCAACGAAGTTTCAAAGGACTCTAAACGATCCCAAACGAGGCATAAGGGTCTTATCTAGCAAAACGATTGTCATTTTTGACAATAAAAATAACAAATATACACTTTTAAACCACAACTTCTCGTCTAAATAATTCTACGACATAATTCTTTGATATTCAAAACCATCGGTATCAACAGATGTCATTCTAAGTAATCGAATATCAGAAATTTTGTATCTGTGCATCCCTGTCATATAGGTTTTGGATCAACGTGACAAAATACCACCTATGTGTTCATTTCTGTGTGAACTCTCTCTTTGAAGAAATAAACGTATTCTGCTAAGTTTCTCAGGTTGTAACACATTTAGTTTGGAAGCTTTGCATTCCAGATCAGATCAATGCTAATTAAAGCAGATATAGTCATGCGTCTGTCCTGAAGTAATAGAATAACATTAACTGACTGCATTAGATGTCCGTACAGTGTAAATCATTCCCTTAATGTATTCATTTGCATAATCTTCAGCAAATTCCCCTGTGTGGGTGCTTGTCTTATCTGCATTAACCTTGTAAAGGGTTGTCAGCTCTTTGGACATGCTTAAACCCAACAAAGGCATTATCTGAAAAATGTAACTTTAATTTGGCTGACTAAGAAGATTGATGCAAACGTGTACCTACAGATTTAACGTTAGATTTGAATTGCAGCTGCCCATATTTTCCATAATTACAAATATTGCGGCAAAGCTGTATAGTTTGCACCGTAGACAAAGAATATGATTATAACTGGAGAAAAAGAAAAAGTATTCACATGGTGTATTAAACAAACAGTCATTTTACAGAAGTTGTGAATGAGCCAATTCTTGTGATTAAAGTTGATACAAATTTATCGGTATGGAAAAATATAGCCCTCTACAATTTAATTAATGTTAAAAAAAAGTTTTTATTAATAAATTATTACATGCATTAAGTGGCTGGACCAATGAGCTCTAACTGTTCAACGATAGATTATATACAAAGTCAATGCAAAGACGCGATTAGACGCGGCGATGCGATGCGAATGATATTGGCAGAAAACACGCGCTATTCGCCTCAGCGAAAAATTTGCATGACACGAAGTTAAATCCCGCGAGTAATCTAGAGCGAGTAACACGATGCCTCGTGTTTGGTGTGTATGTAGTATAATGCAGGGTTCACACCAGACGCGGTACAGGCGGCAAAGCGTGAGTGATTTACATGTTAAGTCAATGCAAAGATGCAATTAGGCATCCTGCGGCGCTCTAGGCACGATGCGGATGTCGCGTTCCGCACGAATTGAGCGTTGCTGCGGGAAACGCGCAAGTTGAAAAATCGGAACTTTGGTGGATATCCACGCCACGTTAACCAATCACAACCTTGCTGTAGTACTGACGCGATTACAGGAAGTGAGCAGAGTCTCAGCAGGGTCGCATAAGCCCCTCACATGACGCGAATTTCCGCATGAATGTCTCGAATGACTAGAATTTCATGTGCGAATGAAGAAAGTAAAATCAAATGTTTCTATGAAGGTATATTTGGTGCAAAACAACTGCACACCTGTGACAGTGGAATTTGTATTTGTAGAGATTATCCACACATGTGTATCAGTAAATTTGAAGTCACAGATGAAGAGTTGCAAACTTGTAGATTTTTTTTCTTTCCCTCAAATACAACACAACAGTTACACATTCACAAATCCTTCAGTGCAGCTGCACAAATCCCATTTTACAAATCACAGATTAAGAAACTCACAAGTTCACATTTTTTGCTACAATTGCTGCAGTAAATATGGTGCAAAACCTACTTGAACACCTGCATCAAAGTATGTGAAGTCACACACAAATTTTGTACATTCGCAAAATCAGTTTGTGCATCTGTGCGATGAGAGTTGCATGTGTGTAAAAAAAATTTTTCACAAATATTTTTTTATTTTTGAAATATTTTCTAGCACAAACACAAGTACATAAATACAACTGCTTGAATCTGCTGCTACGAGTTTCAAACACTCTTTTTCGTGTGCTCTCTGTTTTGCACCAAATATCTCGAGATAAATGGTGCGAAAGTGATTTGTATACCTGTAGGCTATGGGGAGCACTGTTCAGCACTGCCCACCAGGTGGCGCCCGACACTCACTGAAGCAGAGTTTATTAATTACCAGCAATGTTTCAGCAAGGTAAATCGCCTTTATCAAGGTATTATTTTCACCAAGTGGAGAACAATATAAATGGGAGTGCTAATTATACACACATGAAGGTAATTACATACAATATTCCAATGATTCATTAGTAAACAAAATATAAGTAGATTAAAAAATACAAGCAGCAAATACACACATAGGCCTACATTTAAGATACATGCTTTTTCTTCTAATATACTAATTTGGATGATTATTTCTGTCTTTTTGAATCGGGTAACTGAACAACTAAATTGTTTTTATTATTATCTAAACAGTTGTTCTGATTTCTTAACATTTACCCTGGATGCTAACCCAAATCAAATCAGCTTTTTAGACTTGTGGGCAGGCCCGGGGTGGGTAATCGGGAGAACCGGGAGAATTCCCGGTGGGCCGCTTCACTTTTGGGCCGGTCGAGTTTTTTTTTTTTTTTTTTTCACGTTAGTGAGTCTATCTTCTCTTAAATGAAACTTCACACGTTTCGCATTGACACTGCAGCGCGCAGCCTCTGCATGGGTTGTACCATGTGAAGGAGTTTTCCCCTCCCCTCCCATAGAGTTGGTTCGGTCCATAGCACGTCCAAGAAAACTTTTCTCCGGTAGTCTGGGCCGGCCCTACCGTAACAATACGCGTCTGAGAGGAGGAGGGCGTAAAAAACAGGTTGAAGAAAAAATCCATTGGAGGAGGATGCTGTTGCTGCCAAATGTGCCAAACTTACAGATTTATTTTCAAGAGGACAAACAAAAGTGACAACAGGTAACTTAAAGAGAAATAAGCCTAGTAATGATTAGCATTAGCAACGTAATTATTCGGCAAATACCGTTGTCAAACTATTTACAAGCCAAAAATTTTTTTTTGTTAAAATATTAACCCTTTTGTGTATACATGGCGATTCATAGACTTTGCAAATATTATGCAAGCAGCTTCTGAGCAGTCCCCCACTGAAAATGAGGAGGCCATGAGTAAACAATATGAATTAAAGTTATTTAACCCTCAGGTTGTGTTCAGAACCCTATAACACCTTTTGTTTTCCCAGTCAAAAATGACCAGCCTAAAAAAGCTTATAAATCACTTGTTATGCCATTTACCCAATATTGTATTCAATATTTTTGTCAAATTGTTTTCTTTTTTAATTAGGACTTTTATATTTCTATTTGCATTAATCATCGGCCTCATAGCATTAGCAATGCTAATAATTTATCAACCTTTCCTTGTGGAATACACTATAAAAGGGCTGGGTTATTTATATATTTTATATATTGGACAGAACACGCTGCTGGGTTAAAATTGACCCAGTGCTGGGTTGTTTTAACCCACCTGTTGGGTTATTATAATCCATGGTTGCATAACAACAACCTAACATTGGGTTATTTTTAACCCAGCATGTGTTCTGTCCAAGATTTACCCATTATGGGTAAAAAGTAACCCAGCCTTTTTTAGAGTGTAGAGGAATATTTTTGTTAACTTCTTAAGTGAAATATTATTTAACTTTTACCTTATTTGTTGAACCATGATATTAATAAAAACTATGGTAAGAGCTGAACTGTTGCTTTATTTATCCAATTTGAAAAAAGTGCTAATTTGGAATAACACTATGGAAAAAGTGGGCCGGTCTTGGGCCTGAAACTCCCGGGCTGAAAAGTGGCCCCACTCCGGCCCTGCTTGTGGGTAGCTTGTAATTTTTTACATAGGGATCCGATTAAAAAACCTACAGCTCGTCATACACTATTGAGAGTGGATTCTTATTGTCATGAGCAGGGCCGTACAGAGGATTTTATAAATACCAAGGTCCATATGTATTTTTCTAATAGCAATTGCATAAACAAAAGAAACATTTAAAATCCTTACATTTTACCTGCAAAAAAGAGTTAGACCCTGTAAAGTGAAACAATCACACTAACATAAGCACGCTAAAATACTTACCTGTTCCCTTAAAGAAAGAAGAGTTAACTCAAAAGAAAACTAGAAACAAATAGCTTAAAAATAGTTAAAGCAACTGTTCTAAAAGAGCTGATTAAAATTTAATAGACCGGTCTAAGAACAAAACTAACCAGAATAAACCCATACTTAAACCAGTTAAATCCATTTAAACTTATTTAAATAAGAAAAGATTAAATATAAAGGATTTAAAATTATTTATTATACATATCGTACTGTAAATATTTATTGATTATTTATTGACATACATCTTTTACTATAAACATTTATTGATTATTTATTGGTCTACATTGATTATTTATTGACACATCTTTTACTGTAAATATTTATTGATTATTTATTGATCTAAATTTTGTATGGTAAACATTTATTGATATATTTATTGAATCATCTATATTGATATATTTATCTAATTATTCTGTTTATCTTACTAACTTACCTATTCCATTTGTATTCCTGTTCAGTAAACTGCTAATTAATTTATATAAGTTTTCATGTCTCATGTGTCTTTTCTAATATAACATACACCACTCAACGAACCTAGAACTGGTCCAGTAGCATAGTTATTACGATTGCAGTGACATAAGTGCTACAACTGCATTTTGTTGAACTTAATCATCCTATAACTTCATTATATTATATAGGAATTGAGAGGGTATTTTCATCTAGAAGGTGAGGTGAGTTGGACCAATTTTTACTTAGACAGGAGGCCTTTTAGGTATATTAAAGCCTATTAGGTATATGTAGGCCTATGTGTGTATTTGCTGCTTGTATTTTTTTATCTACTTATATTGATGGTTTGAGATTTATGGAACTTATATTTTGTTTACTAATGAATCATTGGAATATTGTATGTAATTACCTTCATCTCTGTATAATTAGCACTCCCATTTATATTGTTCTCCACTTGGTGAAAATAATACCTTGATAAAGGCGATTTACTTTGCTGAAACATTGCTGGTAATTAAAAAACTCTGCTTCAGTGAGTGTCGGGCGCCACCTGGTGGGAAGTGCTGAACATAGCCTACAGGTATACAAATCACTTTCGCACCACTTATCTCGAGATATTTGGTGCAAAACAGAGAGCACACAAAAAAGAGTGTTTGAAACTTGAAGCAGCAGATTCAAGCAGTTGTATTTATCTACTTGTGTTTGTGCTAGAAAATATTTCAAAAATAAAAAAAATATTTGTGAAATTTTTTTTTTACACACATGCAACTCTCATCGCACAGATGCACAAACTGATTTGCGAATGTACAAAATTTGTGTGTGACTTCACATACTTTGATGCAGGTGTTCAAGTAGGTTTTGCACCATATTTAATGCAGCAATTGTAGCAAAAAACGTGAGCTTGTGAGTTTCTTAATCTGTGATTTGTAAAATGGGATTTGTGCAGCTGCACTGAAGGATTTGTGAATGTGTAACTGTTGTGTTGTATTTGAGGGAAAGAAAAAAAATCTACAAGTTTGCAACTCTTCATCTGTGACTTCAAATTTACTGATACACATGTGTGGATAATCTCTACAAATACAAATTCCACTGTCACAGGTGTGCAGTTGTTTTGCACCAAATATACCTTCATATGTTTCAGGGTCCACAAAATAAACACTTACGCGTGAGACTCGTCCTCCATAACTCCCATCATAACAAGGGCTTAATTTGTGCCGGATCCTGCCAGAACAGGATCCGGGACCTCTCTGGGTTTGACTCTCTTGCTGCGTCCGAAACCGCCTACTACATACTATATAGTACGCGAAAAGCAGTAGGCGAGGCGAGTAGTATGTCCGAATACATAGTATTCGAAAAACAGTATGCGAAAAGTACCCGGATGACCTACTACTTCCGGTTAGATTTTGCAGTGTGCATACGATGGACGCTTCACTATCCCATGATGCCCCGGACGAGGAGTTATCCAACGAAGAAGAAGAGGCACGCGGCTGTTTTCGCGCTGAAATGACATGACGTGATGACGACGTATGTCACGTGATGTAGCAACATGGCGAATGTAGTACGTCCGAATCTCATTCATACTACCCGGATTCATACTATCCAGTACCTACTGTTTTAACGCCAAGTAAGTAGGTACTTCATCTTTTTCAGTACCTACTATACAGTATGCGGTTTCGGACGCAGCCTCTGTGTTCCGGTACCTATTTGCATGGCTCCGCCACATCACGTGGTATAAAAACAACAAAACACAATATATTATATTAATATTATTAAATTATATAATATAATATATATATATATATATATATATATATATATATATAGATATATCATTAACATTTTTAAGGACATTTCGCGTATTCGTTTATATTTTTCTTAAGTGGGATGCGGACGTGAAACTGCGTAATTACGTCATCAACGCAACTCTGCTGACAAAATTAGTATAACCGCTAAAACGTCAAGGAATCATGCGGCGTGAAAATGTCTAAAAGACAGTTAAATTTGTTATCATTTTTTAAAAGAAAAGAAGAAGATGATAGTAAGCGAACCAGGATTAAAACTACACACGAGGACGGCGGCGGTACCGAGCAGGTGCAGCATGCTACCGGCACTGTTCAGATTCGGAGGGAGAGGGGGACAGTGCTTGCAGCGGAGAAGTTGGGACATCTGGCGACAGGTAGTGCGCTAATTGGACCGAAGCTCAGCTTAATATTAAACAGTCCTGTTATCCCTGGCTGGCTGGCTTGTAATGGACAAATGTAGATTGGGCTGCACAACATGTAAAGCAGTGGGGATAGTTTTAGACAACTAGACAAGGTAAGCAAGGATTTATCTATTAATATTATAGAAAGCTTTGTGTGTAGTTGTGAACTATATTCAGTAGCCTATATACGTGTTGCGAAATTAATTGCTGAGTGTGGGCTTTGTGTGTTTTGAAGATTAGTGTAGTACAGTACAGGGAGTATTTGAGCAAATACTGTAGCATGTTGTTTTCAGCACCGTTTTTTTGCACATTCCGGGACCAGCACCTGCCTCGGCACCCCTCTGTTTTAATATGCGTTTTGCGTTCCGGCACCTATTGTTTTACAAATTAAGCACTGATCATAACACAAAGAAAACACATGTTTCACAAATGTTCACGATGACAGTAATAGATTACTACTGTTGCAAGGAAACTTCCTGAACTGATATTCAAGCTTGTTTTCTTACGCAAGTGACGTGAAGGGAACATCACAGTGCGTAAGCCAATGACAAGCGACTACATTACGTAGTATCCGAGTAGATAAATCTAAATTAATACATTTTTAATAAATGTATTTTTTGTATTAATACTTCTAATATAATTATTATTATTATATAATATAGTTGTTTTTTGTTTAAAAAAAATAAAAGTTTGATAAATAGTTAGTTAAATGTTTTAAATAATCACGTTTTGTGCATGTCGTTTAGTGCATATAATAAAGGCAACCTGCTTCTGTTGTTTTCTGTAAGCATTTCGTGTGAAGCATGAAACCTCGCATTATAAAAAAAACCTATAGTGATAATTAAAATATGTCTATGTGCATGTTTTAAGGGCACCTATTATGGCCTTTTTACAAGATGTAATATAAGTCTCAGGTGTGCCCAGAATGTGTCTGTGAAGTTTCAGCTCAAAATACCCAACAGATCATTCATTATAGCATGTCCATTTCTGTGGGAGCAAACACATGCTGTACCTTTAAATGCAAATGAGCGACAGCTCCTCACTTCCTAACAAACTGACAGAGAGCGCATTTAGTTAAAACAGATCTGATTCATACAGTCTGAGACAATAGTATCTAGTGAACAGAGTACAAATCAATGAAGGTGGAAACTATGATAATGCAGGACTGTTAGTGGGCAGGGCTTTATCAATGTGACCTCACATTGATAAGAAGATCAAAACGGCATGTCTAAGAAGGCTGCTTTGGTTTAATAGAGTTTTAAAAACAAGGGGTGGATTTTTTTCATCGTAGAGTTGCTGTGTTCACACACTGCCAACACACATAATGTCCAAACACCTTGTAAAAGTGGATTGTGCATAATATGTGCCCTTCAAATTTAAAGTACTGCATGTTGAATCCTGTTGAAGATCCTGTGGCTCTCATGAAAATTTAAAACCCGAACAGGTCAGACCTCCAAGCCAAACCCTTGAAACCACACAGCAAGGAATTGTGGGAAGAGCACTTTTGTCAAGGATGCTCCCCTGTAGATTTTCAAATGGCTGACGGAAGGAGATTGATTGATTGCAGTGGGAAGTTAATCTGTCCCAGGACCCTTTAAACACACCGATCCCCAACGCACCAGGCCAGCTCTACATCCTAAGCCTAAGGAGGTCCATCTCCAGATTGCGGGCCACATCAGTGTAATTGGAGGCTGACCTTTCTCTGTGGCCTACTTAGTACTGATCAATACAGTCCCTTGCCGTCCTATAGAAAACATGAGATGATGAATGAATTATAAATTAACTTCTGCATAGGCAGATAAGGGGAAACGTTCTGCTAGATGAATTGTAGAGGATCGGAGAAGACAGAGAGTGTTGTGGAAGAGGATGTGGCTATTATGGTTATTAAGTTGAATTACTTACAAATGTCCTTGTTGCCTAAACATAGCTTTACGAGTGCTGATGGATGATTAATTTTCAAGGTGCTCCAGGGGGGCAAGGGGATGGAGCGGAGAAAGGGCCGATTACGTCCAATGAACACCAGTGAACCTTATAGTCCCGATTAAATCCAAATGAGACTTTGGGGGCTTATAGTCCTTTTCCGTGAAACAAGAGCAAAAATGTTGCATTACACAAACGGAGAACGCCCCCACCACAATACCACTTGCAAGCGATCAGCAAACACGTCAATACATGAACGCAAACCGTGCTTGTCATGTGATATCACAAGGTCTTTCATGGAATGGGAGCAAAGTTTTGTCAGTTCTCTGGCATCCTCGGACTCTATTGTGATATGAGCCAGTGATTTTATGCCGACTTTCCCAAAAGAGGGGTGGAAATAATTCCCCTCTCCTGTAATCAGTCATGTTGTCTGTTCAGCTGCCAGACGTGAGGGCCGTGAGTATTTAGATCTTTATCTCTATTAGGGGCCCTGCTTTCTTTGCTAAATTCTCTCTCTCTCTCACCAAGCAACATATGCATCGTGGTCTTGTTTACACTCCTTTACTCGCCCTCTTCAGACAAATCTCACTAAACGAAGCGGAACGCAAACTCAGCGGAGGTCCTCCTGTCACCCGACGTCGGGTAAGATGGATCAGTCTCCTATCCTATCTGCTCATCTTGGGTGGATGTTCCCCGCTGTGCTGTGGGCATATGAAGGGGGGCAGGTTCAAATGTTCCCCACCCTTGCCTCCCCTGTCTGTCTCAGGGCTGTCAAAACACTTTGGCAGCTGCTTTCCACACTGGAGTCCAAAACCTCCACGAAGTCATAAATCACACGCGACACGAGTCCCAGGTCCACGGTACATCGAAGGCCGTTTTTCGATGCGCATCCGAGTTCAATACCATGAGCTTCCTTTCCTTGTCTCATTCCTCGGTGACAGAATCTTAGACTTTCTCTGGTGTGTATCCAGAGACGCTCCAGCGTAACGCTGGAAAAAATCATGTTTTATTCAAAAGGAAGTGCATGCATTTCAGATGCTCATAAATTTCACATGATTTGGATGGATAGTGGAAAGTTTTTATTTAAGTCGGGAAATTATTCATTTGCCTGGAGAGTTTAATGTCCTTCCTGTTTAATTGAATGCAATCTATGCGCTGTCATGAACAAAACTTTATAGGAGTGGATTATAATGCAAGGGTTGCTGTAAATGGCATTCATGAATATTACTAACAAGTAAATTCTTATAATCCCCCATTTATAATGATAATTGTAAACAGTCGCTTACCTCATTTTTTCGGACTGTTATTCTGGCATACGAAAACCCAAGCTTCTCTTTTCTTTTCCTTCCAATTGCTATTTCTAAAGAAGGCCTTATACTGTTAATGATTAAAATTGTATTTGTACATGCTTTAAAGGGGCCATGGCATGAAAATAAGACTTTTTCCATGTTTAAGTGCTATGATTGGGTCCCCAGTGCTTCTATCAACCTAGAAAATGTGAAAAAGATCAACCCAGTAACTTAGTTTTGGTAAACCATTCTCTACAAGCACATGAAAAAATAGGTCATTGAAATGTGGCTCTCCTTGTGATGTCATAAGGAGCTCTTATTATAATAAAACCACCCTGCCATTGAGAGAGAGAGAGAGAAAATAACTCACAGCACAATTGAGTTTCAATTGCAACAAACCACAATCATTGTGAACAGTGTTTGCACTTCATCCGCTCATTTGCATTTTAAAGGACACACCCAAAACGGCACATTTTTGCACAGACCAGAAGTGGCAATTTCAACATATTATAATAAATGATTTATATGGTATTTTGAGCTAAAACTTTACATATGTGCTCTGGGGACACCAAAGATTTATTTGACATCTTAAAAAAGTATTGTGCCATGGACCCTTTAAATTACCGTTAAGCAGAATTTTATAAACAAGGCCCCTGGTCTGCAAAATCTTTACCGTTGCCTGCCATTCATAAAACAATGTCTAAAGAAATAAAGGTTGCATAGCTATTAGATGTCTATTAAAACTGTACACCAGAGTCAAGCTCACTCAGAAATTAATGATCTAAGTCTCACTTCCTGTATTATATTATCTGTGGTCTGTATCTTTAAATTGATGGCTCCACCGAAGTGGAGTTTTCTCTGTTGCAAAGCTCGGCCAAATGTATTTAGCTTCGTAAAAGAGATCTGACGGATGATATGGCAGCGGAAGTGTTTTGTTAAAGTAGAAGGAAAGTTTATATGAGCTATATATGTTTTAGATGAGATCAAATGTTACACTTATTTCCTGTGCCGTACCCATTTAAATTGGGGGCGGGGACACTACTAACACCCTAATTAGAGGCTGAAGCCCCCTACAGGAATCTAAACAAAAGGTTGGGGGAGAGGATCCTATAAATACATGCAACATTTGATAAAAAACATATTATTGTGTACAAATAACCTACTACAGCTTTTAGACTGTATAACACTGACCTGGCAACACATTTACAGAATGAGTATCAAGATTCAGCTCTGCTTTTACTATGAATGGGAGAAAATGTAAGTAAGCAATAAGGTACGAGAGGCTGTGCTGTATCGTGAATAAGTAACGGCTGAAGGGCGTTGTTAGGCACGACGCGAAGTAAAAAGAAATAGTGCAACTTTCATGAAGTTAAATCAATAAAAAGCATTCCTTCTGCTAGAAAAAATAGTCCCTGACCATGAACAAAAATGTGTTCCAATGTGTAATATGCATAAAAGCTCAAATAAAAACAACAAACCGATATGTGTGGTTGCTAAGGGTGTTGCAAAGGGTGCAGTGATAAACAGAACCGTTGGGTGAGGGGTTCATAGCCGTGTTTTATCGTGAATAAAGCACACCTATTGACCAATCAGAATCAAGGATAGGAACTAACCGTTTTATAATACTCAATATGGCCGCTCTGGTGACAGAAATCCCGCCTTCCCGTAAAAAAAAACAATCATCAATCAGTAAACAAAAGACAATTCTCTGGGGGAGGGGCTTTAACAGAGTTGTGTGAGGCGACTGTACATTCGTAGTAGCTTAAACAACCTCGAAAGAAGGTGTTTTTGAGCGCAATTTGAGCTTAAGAAATAAAAGTTATAGTTCAGTTGATGTTAGTCAGACGTATCTTCTTTATTTGTGATTTTAGCACATTAGATTATAAAGATATCTGTCTTTCCTCATTCACATAGACTGGACTTTTGTCTTGCATGACTTAAAGGGAAACTCCACTTTTTGAAAATATGCTCATTTTCCAGCTCCCCTAGAGTTAAACATTTAATTTCTATTGTTTTGAAATCAGGGCCTGAAGTTAACTTTTTTGACCACCAGCCACTGTGGCAGGTGGATTTAGGGGCTGTGCACACCAAAACTTTTAAAAGCGGCTGAAAAAGCCCGGTGCTGAGCTGAAAAAGTCAGCTGCGAGCGCTTTTGAAAGCGCAGCTTTTTTTCAGCTGACGCCCTGTGGTTGCTATGATACGGAGTGTCAACAGAAGTATCAACTGATTTCGCTGATAGTTTGTTGCAAAATTATTCAATGTATAATGTCTAAAACTACTGGAAAACTACTGGCTTTGGTCGTTGCGTTGGATGAAGGGATGCCAGATGTACGTAAAAAGGGAGGACGGACCCGGTCAATGTGGGTACATGATATTTTGTTGGCAAGAAAACATCTCGGCGAGCACCATCGTTTGGTCCAAGAACTGAAATTGGACGGAAGCCGGTTCAAGGAGTATTTTCGTATGAGCAGGACACAGTTTGAGATGTTGCTCCGAATAATAGGACCTTCAATAACGAGGAGAGACACAAATTATCGGGAGGCCATCAGCACAGAGGAACGTCTTTCCATTTGCCTGAGGTATGTGCATTAATAGAAAAACATATTTACATCTTGTAGGCCTATTGATACTTTGTATTATTACTGATAAAATACACAAATCTTGTAACGAAGCTGTCAAAGAGTGAATACAAAAAATGGTAAATACTCAGATAAAAGTATCTAAGATTTGTAAATAATAACACCACTCAAGTACACGTTATTACTGAAATTAATTAATGTATCAACACTGTGACAATGTATTTGTGTGATTTTTTTTTTTTTTTTAATTCATAATATTGCACACACATTTAATACATTTTCCATTTAAACTAATCAAATCATGGTTTGAAGTTATTTTAAAATGTAGTATTTGTATATTGGATTTGTAGTCAATCAATTGTTGTTTTACTTCATTTATTTATTTCTTTTTGTAGGTATCTAGCAACAGGAGATTCATTTCGATCAATTGCTTTCAGCTATAGGGTGGGTTACAGCACTGTGGCAAAAATAGTGAAAGATGTGTGTGAGGCAATTTGGTCTGTTATGTTCCAGCAATACATGCCGTTTCCTGAAAAACACCAGTGGAAAAAAATTGCAGAAGACTTCCATCGTCTGTGGAACTTTCCCAACTGCCTAGGAGCAATTGATGGAAAACATGTTGCAATACAGGCCCCACAATCAACAGGCTCCATGTTTTTCAATTACAAAGGGAGCTTCTCCATCGTGCTCCTAGCAGTGGTTGATGCTCATTACAATTTCTGCATGGTTGATGTGGGAGCATATGGGAAAAGCAGTGATGGGGGCACACTCTGTGCATCCGACTTTGGCAAAGCACTCCACCAGGGAACCCTCAATCTGCCAGAGGATACGCCTTTACCAGGAGCAGAACACCTTCAGCCTGTGCCACATGTGTTTGTGGGTGATGAGGCTTTTCCTCTGAAGAAGCACCTTCTCCGACCATACCCAGGAAAACAACTTGACAGGGAAAAGCGTGTGTTTAATTACCGTCTTTCCCGTGCAAGAAGGATGGTGGAGTGCACATTTGGTATCCTTGCAGCCCAGTGGAGACTCTATCACAGAGTGCTTGGTGTCTCACCAAATGTGGCAGATGCAGTGGTTAAGGCCACCTGCATCCTACACAATTTCTTACGGTGCAAGAACATCCGTGAAGAGGAAGAACGGTATGCCCCCTTACCGTCTGAGTTCGCCATGCAGCCTATCCAACGAGTTGGCAGCAACAATGCATCTAGAGAAGCATTTGATGTTAGACAGAAGTACACCACCTACTTTTCCTCTCCAGAAGGTGAAGTAGCTTGGCAGCATTCCATCATCTAGCTCCTCACACCATCACAGCCATTTCTACACCAAACGTATTACAAAAGGCTCTTTTAAGAGCCACCCATGTCCTCAAAAAATGAGCATATTTCCTGTGCAAGTATTTTTTGTTACCGTTTATCCCAGGAGTGACCGAACACACCTGAATTAGATTGTTCAGGTGTGTTTAATTAGGGTTGGAACTAAACTCTGCAGGACAGTGGCCCTCCAGGACCAGGGTTCCCCACCCCTGGTTTATCCACTAACAATCTGCACAATAACACACAGAAAACCACAATATAAATCAGCATAAAAAATTTTATTTTATTCACACTTTTTTAATTATTAACTATACAGTATAGACTAATATTAAATTACAGTGTCGATATATATATATATATATGTATATATTGGTAAATAACAAACTGTCCTGAATAAATAAAGACTTAAATCTAAACATTTATTCTAAATTATAATAAGAACTCATTGTGTGTGTTTCTGTGCCTGTGTGTGTCTGCATGAATGTGCTGCACTGATCATTAAAGCCAAATTGTGCTTCGTGTAAAATTTGCTGAAATTTTATTTTAACTTCTGATCGAGCGCGTGGAGGAAGGTGTCTTAAAGCCCCAGCTAAACTTAAAAGAAAATGCTCCTCATCATCTGGTTGGTTATTTATGGCATTTAAAACATTGCGCTGAAAAGTAGACATGTCAGGCTCAATTCTTTTCTGTGCCAGACTACGGCGAGCAGGTCTCTCTGTTGTGGAAGGTGGTGATGCACAAGGGGAGTCAGGAGATCCATGCTGTGTGATGCTGTGCTGTGTGGTGCTGGCCTGGGTTTGGGTCACAGTCATGTTCTCTGTTGTCTGTGGGTGACAAATAAAAATTTTATATAAAAAATATGTAGTGTTACATCATTTGTAGGTCTATTTAGATAAAAGCATTTAAGTTGTGTTAACAACAAGGGATTGTTCACCCAAAAAAAAAATAATTTAATTCTCTCACTCTCATGTTGTTAAAAACCTTTATAAATGTTTTTGTTCTGATGAACACAAAGGAAGATATTTTGAGGAATATTTGAAACTAAACTGATCATGAACACCAGTGACTTCCATAGTAGGAAAAAAATTATACTATAGAAGTCAATGTGGCTCAAGGACAGTTTGATTATAAACATTCCTCAGAACATCTTCCTTTGTGTTTTTATAACAAATAAATTAATACAGGTTCGTAGCAATATTAGATTAATTTATGAGAGAATTTTTATTTTTGGGTGATGTATACCTTTAATAAAGGTAGTAAAATATTGATATTTGACTAAACATTTGTTATTAAAACAGATGTGAGACCCTTCTTGTGAAAATCCAGCTTTGTGATTTACAGTTTTCAACATAACGGCAACCTAGATAATATAATGTTAATATAAAGAAAATATAATCTTAATATGTATAAGATTGCCTGAGAAAGATCATGTTCTAGATTGCAAGAAGAGTATTTGATAATTAAATCAAACTTTTATGCTCATTATCAGTTAGATTGTAAGACTTTACCCAGGTTTTCACAGACAGGGTTTCATATTACATCACATATTGACATTTATCAGAATGCTACACTACCTCCTGTGTTATTTGTGACTCAAGGATAGCCTCTGCATTACCATCCTCATCACTCGACCTATTATGCCTGAAATTGCTACAGGTCTCCCTGTCCTGAATGTATGGCTCCAGGAAGCTGAGTATGCTCATGTATTTCCACCTCCTGCTGCTCCCTGCTGCCCCTGAACCTGACTTCTTTCTCTCTTTCTCTTCCTTTCTCTCTTTCCTGTACATGTCTCTCAGGTATTTCCACTTTTTACGACATTTCTCCACTGAAATTTGATACTCAGAAAGGTTATATATAGGTTATATCTAGAAATGCGATCAGAAATTGAATAGAACTAAATACAATAGTAAAGCAAATAGCAAGTGAAAGCAAGTGAAGTAAAATAATTGCTTCTTACCTGTTATACCCATAGCATGTGAAATGCTCATCCAAGCAGCGTTTTTCATCATAATGTTATGATAGTCCGGGGAAGTCATCTGATACAGACAACTATATTCGGAAACAAGCATAATCAATTTCTCCTCCATCGTTGTTAGCCGCACGTAGGTTTGTTGTTGTTGTAGAAGCCAGGAAGCGACGATTGGTTGCTGTGGTAATGTCCCGCCCCTCCTCCACTGTGATTGGGCGGCCGTGTGAGAACTGACATTGACGAGCGGAGCTTTTCTCCCAAAGTTGAATCTCTTTCAACTCTCGACGCTCAGCGCCGAGCGCGGAAAAACCGCCGAGCGCCGGTTTTCAGCGCGGAAAAAACCCGCTAGCTGCTGGCTTATTTGAAAAACGCCGAGCTTCCATTGGAAACAATTGAAAACATGCGCTGGCCGCGGGCGTAAAAGTTTTGGTGTACACAGCCCCTTAGAAATCCACCTGCCACAGTGACTTTTTACCAGCCAGTTTTTTTTTTTGCCTGAATAGTGAATGATAACACTGTTTTTCATTTATGAATTAAATATAATAATTTTTAGAGCTATAAAAGTGAATTTCTCTTTGTCTTAGGTTTTTTGATTAACATTAATGACACAGACTTAAGTATGTTAATTGAGGTTACTGTCTCTTTAAGACCATCACAGACACAGTTTTTGACTCTCTAGTCTCTATACATACACTTAAGTTAAGACATAACGAAATGTTTTATTAGAATAAGAATACTGTTGAGATTATTTTGTTTATTATATGTGCCCTGTCAAGAGCAGAAAGACTTTATGTACGCTTGCTTTGAGGAAGGCGTCTCTCCGATGTTCCCTATTGAGTGCCCTTAAACCCGCGCGCGCGCACACATATACGGAGGGGGCACAAACTGCGCACATAAACGCCCCACATACGTTTGTTTTTCATTACTCTATTCGCAAAATGTATGTTAATATACTACAGTATAAGACACAGTAGCGCAACTCTCTTTAAAGTTTACACATCCAAGAGTTCTGATCCGTCACAGCAGAACTACACATCTGTGCAACTGTGATTATACTGTAGTCTATGTCACCATTGCATTCTCATCCCATCTCATCAACAGTTTAATACTTACTCGCACATCCAAACGTAGTCAGAGAAGTGCCTCATCTTCTTTCCAATCGCATGAACGTTGCCAAACAGCAGTCGCATCCTCTCAATGAATCACTCAATTTGCATCAGTTATATGCGCAGGTTGATAAGAAATGAGCGGTTGCCGGTTACCCAGACAAATATTTTAATGATATTCGGGCCGCGGTCAGTCGGTCGGGTTTAAAAACTATTTTGAACAATTCCAGGCGGGTTAGTTGAAAATGTCGGTCGGGAGTGGGTTGTTTATACATTGACCCGCACATCACTGATTCGCATTGGCTACCCGCCAATGTGGCTGGTAGATTGACAGTGTTACCCGCCAATTGCAAAATCCACCCGCATTTGGCGCGTGGTCGGGTGTTAATTTCATGCCCTGTTTGAAATCCATTCAGCCGATCTCCGGGTCTGGCGCTAGCACTTTTAGCATAGCTTAGCATAATTCATTGAATCTAATTAGACCATTAGCATCACTCTCAAAAATGACCAAAATCTTTATATATATATTATATATATATATATATATATATATATATATATATATATATATATATATATATATATATATATATATATATATATATATTAGGCAGGCAACGGTAAAGATTTTGCGAATTGCAAAAAAAAAACTCAATTTCGAAACAAAATAAAAACTTCTTGCATTTCTGTCAAAAGATCCTTCTTAACGTTACACAGTTCACCTTTAAATTACAGCTATTTTTGCTTGTATATTAGTTGTAGTTCTGTAAATGCAGTTGTTTTTAAAGGTTAATTTGATTTCCTGCTATCTAGGTTGAAGCCGGTTTACAGAACCTGTTTTCCAGCCCGAGCTGGAAACTGCAAACATCACCCATCACAATACAACAGGATTTGGTTTTCCTTGACCTACACAAAGGTTAAAATCTGTTCAAACCTGAGGATATACTGTGGTGAGGGAGAGCATTTGGATGACGTCTCTCCAGACCCCATGCTAATTCCAGGGTTAACGGGCTGTAAATTGCATACGATGACTACGGTGGTGGCGTCCGCTCGGTTTCACATTCCATTCCAAGAATGCCAAACAGTTGAGTAGACTGCAGATAAGAATCACAAGACGACCTTAGGAGAGAACCTTGGGCTGCTGGGTTAAATTAGTGGATCTTACTGAAAGTCACCCTTTAAGTCTAGATACATCTGCCAATAACTGCAGTCACACAATTTTTTGTATTGTTTGTCACTCGAAATAAAAAAATACTGTAATCATTAACTCACCCTTATAGTTTCTTTATTCTGTTGAACACAAAAGAAGATATTGTGATGATGTTAAGTTGACAGTGCCCATGACTATTTATTTTTTTCTGCTGTAATAAACAGTGCTTTAAAAATATGTTACTAAAATATGTTTCTTTTTAAGTAACTGTGTTTATAACATATATAAACAAAATTTAGCAAAAACCCTGGGTAATTTTGCAGTATTGGGTCAAAAAGGGACAAACTTGATTAAATTATTCCAGTAAATGTTTATATTTGATTCAAGAGGGGTTGGTTGGGTTTATCCCTTGTTTTGACCCAATGCTGTGTTGAAAATAACCCAGAATCTTTCAAAATGTAGTATAAAATAGTTAACGCCACAATATGTATGATTTTTGTAATAAAATATCCAAAAACCACAGTGTGATATTTTTATTGCAGTTGTGTACTTGCATTATCCCAAAAGTTCCCAAGGATTTGTAAATCCAGAAAAATTATGGTTTTAAATAATGGCTCGTCCCTTGTCTCCCACATAATTGTTGCCCTTTTACAGAGGTGGAAAGTAACGAATTACATTTACTCACGTTACTGTAATGAGTAGATTTTTGTGTACTTTTACTTTTTTGAGTAGTTTTTAAAATCTGTACTTTTACTTTTACTTAAGTATGTTTTGCTTAAAGTATTTATACTTCACTACATTTTAAATCATATTTGTTACTGAGTAAAAAAATATTTAAAAAAGCAAGGTGAAATTGATGATTGATTGGCGGGGGAACGCGCAAAAAGAACCATGGAGACGGACGAGACAGGCGCGCGCTAATGCAGACCCGCCTCAGTTCAAATCTTATGAAAGAAACCCCTGGTCATATTTAAGCGACCACTTTCCTCTGACGTGAAGCGAGTGTTTCTTTCATATGAAACGTAGGATTCATGCTGAGTACAAAATTGCCGACCGGGTTTTTACCGCTCATTTGCGCGACGACTTTTTAATACAATGCGCATTATCTTCCGAGGTCTAGCAGCTTCGCGTCAAGTCAAACACAACTTCAGAACGTCCTCGAGAATGCGCAGGTCATTAGACATTGCAGAGAGAGAGAGAGAAAGAGAGAGAGAGAGAGAGAGAGAGAAAGAGAGAGAGAGGAATAAAGGTCTGACATCAGGTACCCAGGTCAGGGAAGCTAGAAGATAATAAACGTGTCAAAAGTATATAGCCATGTCACTCATCTCATTATATGCTCATTTAAACTATATTATATTTTAAAATAATGTATGTTACCAGCAATACATCAATTACAACCTTACTATAGTGATTGTATTTACTAGCTGCTGACCACCTTGCAAAAGTGCATAACTCGCATGTAAAAATCATTAAACAATTCCATAAATGTTTCTTAGTTTAAAAAAGCTTTTTATTTTATTAACTTATTGTTATTGCACTTTAATTGTAAAGATGTTCCTTAAAAACAACTAGTTTGAGATTTATATTCCCTTGTCCTTTTTGAACTATACTAGAATCCTCCACCTATCGCTGTAAAAAAAGTAACTTTTACTCTGAGTAAAGTTAAAATGACTTACTTTTTACTTTTACTTAAGTAGATTTTTAGACCAGTTACTTTACTTTTACTTAAGTAAAATATTATTAAAGTAACTTTACTTTTACTTGAGTACAATATTTTATTACTTTTTCCACCTCTGCCCTTTTAGTGACTTTAAGCACATATTTGGTGCCTTCCTTTAAAGGGATAGTTCACCCAAAAATGAAAAAGGTGTCAGCATTTACTCACCCTCATGTTGAACCAAACCTGTATACATTTTTTGTTCTGATGAAATTTTTTTTTGAGGAATGTTTGCAACTAAACCAATCAAAAGCCCCATTGACTTCCATAGCATTCTTTATCCTACTATGGATGTCAATGGGGCTTCTGATCGGTTTAGGGCTGTGACGGTTGTAATAAACACTACACACTGGGTGGTGAAGTGCAATCCGCAGGGATGAAGTAGGACTTGCGGTGGTGAAGTGCGACCTGCGGTAGTGAAGTGCGGCCCGCGGTGGTAGAGTGCGACCTGGGGTAGTGAAGTGCGGCCCGCGGTGGTAGAGTGCGACCCGCGGTAGTGAAGTGCGACCCAGGGGGTGAAGTATGACCCGCGGAGGTGAAGTATGACCCGCGGTGGTGAAGTGCGACCCACGGTGGTAAAGTGCGACCCGCGGTGGTGAAATAGGACCTGCGGTGGTGAAGTGCAAAAACCGCGGTAATGAAGTGCAAACTGCAGTGGTGAAGTAGGACCTGTGGTGGTGAAGTAAGACCTGCGGTGGTGAAGTGCAAAAACTGCGGTAATGAAGTGCAAACCGCGGTGGTGAAGTGCAAACCGCGGTAGTGAAGTGCAAACCGCGGTAGTAAAGTGCGACCCGCGGTGATGAAGTGCGACCCGCAGTGGTGAAGTGCAACCTGCGGTGGTGAAGTGCGACTCGCGGTGGTGAAGTGTGCGCGTCACAAAAAAATGAAAAAAAAAATACAATCTCGCACAGCAAGATGTCTTCAAGTTCGTGTGAACGCAAACAGCCAGCAGAATCAGAGTTAGTGCACTATTTGCAAGGGGAGACAAACTGATATCAGTGATGACCTGCTTGGGGGCGGATCAATGAGGCAAGATACTCTCTCTTGGTCACAAAAAAGTAGTAATCTGCGCTACCAGTTCACCATCAGAACGCCTTTTCAGTGTGGTTGGAAACATGATAACCCCAAAAAGATTTCTCACTTGCACCAAAGTTTGTTTTACAGATGGAAGTGCCACAGCACGCACATATTCGCCAATCCCATGAGTGCTGCAGGGCTAGGCTTGAGCACCCACCGAAATGGTCAAGCACATATGCTCAATTGCTTCACGGAAAACGTGACCGTGCCGCTTTCCCTGATTTTCAAAGCGCGTGGGCGCTCCTGAGCGTCTGCCGTTGCTACCTAAACATTGCTTGACATTGTGACCAGCACCCACCAGCATAAAAAGAAACCGGCACTTGTGAACATTCACGTTTGTTAAGAAACGTATATCTGATCCTTGTTTACATTTTTATATTTTAAAATATATGTATTCATTATATATAAGCCTATATGCATAAATGCGCCCACACACACACACATTCTATAACCACCGCAGTGAATTGGTGCTTTAAAATACTGCCACCATTACAGCCCTAGTTTGGTTACAAAAATTCCTCAAAATATCTTCCTTTATGTTCAAAACAAAGAAATGTACACAGGTTTGTAACAACATAAGGGTGAGTGTAAAGGACATTTTGGGTAAACTTTCCCTTTAAGGATCAAGATTTATTAATGGAACCAAAATTGCTAGGTGGAACTGTAACCAAACTGCTTACGACTCCTATTCATATTCATGTGAGGTTAGAAAGCGTGAGGTTTTCCATCCAGTGCCACGATTATACGGTGAACATCACATCAAAGCATAGCGGCTCACTCTTATCACACAACCGCAGAGGATATCAAAGTCTATTTCCCTTTTCTGTCTGCATCTTAAAACAATTACTGCTCCGAGACATTTCCAGCAAAACGTGTCAGAAAGGAAAGAACTGCTGGAAAGGCTGCTATTGAATATATTGAATGTGTAACCAGCCTTGAACTAACCCTATAAAACACAAATCTATAAAAACATATACGCATCATGTAGCGCAAACCAGAAACACCTCGTACCCCTGTTCGTTTTCATTTCGCTTGAGGATCTGCGAGAGATTTATGCTGACTCTCATATTTCACGGTGAGTAATGACGGTGCATATTTCTGTGACATTTCTGAAACGATCTCGCAAGCAAATAACCCACCGAGTGAAAAATGGCCAAGTTACTTTGAAGTTTTTGCGTCGACCGGTCTCCTGTTGCTTAGATATTTTCCTGTCGATAACACGCAAAATACTTTTTGGCTCTTGAACGTAAACACAACAAAGATGTGAAATAATGAAGAAGTGACATCATGGAGTAAAAATGTCTAATCGGGCTGGACTGTCACATGTATAAATAATTTCTGGTGCCTTTATCTGCAGTTTGTGTGAAATCTTGCCATCTTTGGCTTGGAATAATATTTTTACATAATTCGAACATCTGTGAAATGCTAAGAGGACATGTAATAGGTGAAGTATGTAATATATACACCGCAAAAACCAAGCAGCCCCAAACAGATTTGAAAAAAATAATGATTTCCAGAAATGAACTTCCATTGTTCAAACAGACAGTCCCGCCCCAAACTCAAACCCGAAAAGATGACACGCAGAGCAATGTTTTGAAAGCAGCACTGCAGTCGTCTATTGACGTTAAACAGGACAAAGATCCAAAATGTAAACACGTCGCCATAACTACGGATATCGTGTTGTTGCATCTTTGCATGCCGTGCTGTTACGACTCCAATAACTTGAGCGCTCTGGATATGTGATCTCTCCTAAACATTTTCAGTGATGACAAGCTCGGGTCCATCTCAGTTCCTGAGCAATTACTTGTATGGATGGACCACAGCAACATGAAACGTGATGAAAAAGACAAATGCACGAGGGCCTTAACTTGGGCCCCTCTCAAAGCCATGCCAAACTGTCCACCCCTCTCCACGGACCCCTGAGTTACCGCCCTGCAGTCCTCTTAAAGACGTTTTTCCCCAAATGTTGAAGAACGGCTCACAAATGCACAGATCTGCCAGCAATTTTCCTCCCTGACACTAGTTTTATTGGAAACATCTGGAAGCCTTGTTGCAACAAAAAGCAAGAGGATAAATGAGTTTGTGAGCAGAGCAACGTTCACACAGGAAAACTACGGTTATCGTGTGGTTGTGTTCATACACAGTTATAAACCAGAGTCACACCTTATTCTATAAAACTGACAATTTAGGAGTCGCACCTGCGTTTAGTAATTTAGTAAAGTTTGAATCGAGTTTGTCACTAGCTGCGTTTCTTTTACCCTTCAAATTGCGCAAATTTACATTGCGAATTGAAAATACGCCCATATATCGCCAAAAACGTTTTACGCTCGCATGAGGTGTTTTTCAGGCAATTCGGAAAAGGTGTATTTCGCAAAACTGCAATGGAAACGGTTTATTCGCATTTTCAGGTCATCTGATGCAAATAAGTCACAATCTTTTTTTGGAAATGAAGCAGTATGTTTTAAAACTTCCCAGAAAAACCTCAATACGTGTTTGCTTCCAAGTATAAGAGGCTTTATACTTGTCCAATAATGTTTGCATAACACTCTTACATCTCTTTTTATTTAAAATAATGTACTATTACCTCCAAGAAAAACTTAAACGTTGCCACTCCTAAGTATAAGGGGCTTTCCTTGGCATTGTCTTATGTCTCCTCCTTTGAAAAATAATGCCTAGTGCCGTGGATGTGCTATTACTAAACCTACCAACATCAGTCCGCACGAAGTGGAATGACTTATCGCGAGAGGAAAAAACTACGCTTCAGCCGCATTATCATCGGTTAACAGAAACACCGTAATTTCGCAATAGTCTTTTCTCTGTATTTAGAAAATGACGCTAAAGTTTTGTGCAAATCTGTAATGGAAGCGCAGCTACTCTCTTTCAACAGAGCTAAACGATCTGGATTGCTCCCAAACAACATAAACATAACCAGTGAGCGTTGAAAAGAGCATGAGATGATGCAACAGATAAAACAATCAACAGCAAAACGAAAACCCGGTTCTGTCTTCAAACTCCATGACAGTAAGGATGATCAAATTGTCTGGAAAAATTGCCGTTTTTGTAATAATAATCGCTCAAAGCTGATAAAATCTTGTAAAAAGCTGCACAGGATCTGCACATATGGATTCAATTAGAGTCATCTTCACACCAGCCGTGCAGATCCTCATAACTCAGACGCTGCTGAACAAACACGAACGCTCTTGGATACAATTCTCAACAATAGGGAATACTTAAGTGGATGAGAAAAGAGATGTTGTTTTGCAATGAAAGGCAGTGTCGTGTGATTGGTCGGAAGAGTAATGAAGCCATGTTGTCATGTCTTTCTTGCTAGCAAAGTGTAATGGAAATTACCCCAGTTTCCATTTAGTGGTGTACAAGTGAAATATTAATATGAGCTATACAGCTAAGAAACACATGCACTTAGCAGATTTAACCAATGCAACTTACAAGGTATACATTTTTATCAGTATTATGCGCTGCAAACGCAATACTATAAAGTAGGTGATGTCCAAATTGGTAGTATTGGAAAAACAGTATGACCTACTACTGGCAAGATTTTGAAATGTGTATTTAATGGACACTTTACTATCCCGTGACCACCAGGAGAGGAGTCGCCCAACGAAGAAGAGTCGTTGTCATTTTTAAAATGTTGGAAAGCGGTAACACAGCTCTATTCAAAGGTAAGGCAAACAGCTGTTCCTTGTGATTAAATTGCATCATCACCCAAGCTCACTTGTTGTTAAGACGACGTATGTCACGTGCGAGGGGCAACCTTCATCTCTCTGATGAAGCCAATACAGAAGTGACTTAAACTGCAATTCATGGGCTGCTAGAGGCTGGCTCCAAAAGGGGCCAATTCCCATTGACCAGGGTTAATCAAATCTTACCCATTACATTACAGAGTTGAGCTCCAACCGTAATCAAACTTACCCACCATTTTCTAGTGATCATGAAGACCTTTACGTACATTCACAAGGGGCGTAAGCGTTGAGGCTTGACGGAAGGCTTGTCTGAAGCATGGCCAACGGCCAATTACAGTGGCCGCAACACAAGCTCCGGTCTTCCATAAACGTAATTGGCTGGCTCTTCCTAGGTTATTTGCATAGGGCGATATGTTTGTCTGATGCACGCGTTGCCGCTTGAAAAGTAATGAAATTTTCAACTTCTGCCACAAGCAATGGCACTGACGTGGCGCCGACAGATCCACAATTCAGTTTGGCAATGCATGACGTCACCCATTAAAGTGAATGGGAAGCGTTAACGCTTACGCCCCGTGTGAATGTGCCGTTAGGCATTTCTCAATGTCAAGGAAGGATCCTTGGAAGCCAAAATTTCAAGGATGCTAGGTCATCGACATCCGTCGAAGGACTGTTCCAATGTTGAGGATCCTGTGTTGAGAGTCCTTTATTCGAAAACTATCCCATATACAGGAAAGGATGCATATGTGTAGGCTTCGCGCTCTCAAATCACCCACAATCCTATGCGCGCAGCGCCGAAAGCACACCTTTTCACTGACGTAATGACGCAATGATGTGCACTTGCTAGCCTGTTCCATTTATGTGTTCTCAGAATGCTAAAGAGGAGCCTTGCCTAGCCTCTGAAGAAAGTGACTTGTAAGAACCAGTCCTGCCAAGGAAGTATCCGTGACATTGAGAAACACCTCTTGATTAGCTTGTTCAGGTGTGTTTGATCAGGGTTGGAGCCTTAGTGTTAAAATGGCCAATTTTACAGCAGAAAATAATTTTTACAGCCTGGTACAAAAAGTGATTTTGGTCTATAGAGTTAATTTTGCCCTTCATGACAACTGTGAGGGGGTGAACTCTTCCTCTGAAATTATACTAAGCTTTAAGTTCTGCATATTTAAGGGCGTGACCACTTGAGTGATGGGTGAATTGCCAATGCTATCACTACCGTCGAGCTAGGCGGGCGTGGTTTCAGGAACCAGCCACCTCAGCTTCACCTACGTCCCGCATCTTTACCCATTTTCGTTTTCCGCGAGTGATGCACGGTGACGCGCGGCCAAGATGGCAACGGCAGGCTCCGCCAACTATTGGCTTCAAAAAAGCTCTTCACAAACCTATGGGTGACGTCACGGACCCTACATCCATATTTTTACAGTCTATGGCAGGGGTTCTCAAAGTCCGGACTCCGGTCTGGATCCGGACCCGCGTCCACTTCATATTAAAAGTGCATTAATTTCTATGTGATTGATTAAATGTGTGCATTTGCTACTTTACAAACGCATATTAAACTTGTAAACCATTCGTTTAGGTTTTTCTTCTTTTTAGATTTAAGAGTATTCCTGGTCCGAAAATAAAACGAGTTATTCAAAAATGTCCTGTGTGACGCTGTAGCCAACACACCCAGATATTATGCACAGCTACTTCATGTACTACGGCTTTTGATCAGTAAGTCCTTATCGATCTGAAATCACTGTTGGTTGAGTCGTTTAAAACATGCATTTGAAAAAGCAACACTCGTCAAACATAATCTTTATACATATTCTTTATCATCATGAAAATACCTGAAAAGGTTTGAAGAACAGCAATATAAATATATCCTTAAGACATTTCCTGGAGCTGCGTGTGTCTGGTTCTTCGTCTGCAGCGCATATTTAGTTTCTGCACGAGAGCGCCCCCTGGCTTATGGATGTAGCGTCATTTCACCGTAATTCATTGAGAAGCATAGCAAGCATCATCAGCCAATTTATAGGTGCACCCCTAAGCTTGGTCAGTGTCTCTGCCTACCAACCACACTTTTTTTGCCATGGTTTATGCATCTGATGGAGAACAAACTATGCCATTTCTCTAATTAGGTTGCTCTGTATTTTGCACCTGGTTACTTTTGGCATATTCAAAAATTGTTTACTTTAAATGCAAAATACACTTATGTTTTTCCCAAACTGTTGCGTTGATTTGTTTTATAAACAAATGATTTACATAAAGTTTTTCCGGACCTATGAAAATGATGAGAATACAGATTTGGACCTTTGAATGTAAACTTTGAGAACCCCTGGTCTATGGTCACGATGTATCAACATGGCGGATGTAGTACAAAAATTCATTTATACTATCCATATTTATATATAGATATTAATATTGAACTTCTGTACACTGTAACTTCTAAAAAAGTTAGTTATACTTAAAATTTTGAGTTACACAAATTTTTTTTGAGTCAACTAATATTTTTAAGTTGAATTAACTCAAAATTTTAAGGTAACCAGGTAACTTACTTTTTTAAGTTGAACCAACAAATCTTTTTTTACAGTGTCTAGGTACTTAATCTAATTCCCTATGTGATTTCAGATGCAGGGTAAATGTTTAGGAGAGAATATTTATTCTTTATTACTCACCAATCCCAGAAGACCTAAAATATGACATCATATCCTGTTGCCTTTGTTATGGGGTTCAAAGTATAATTCGACTGTACCTTTAAAGTACCTTTAAAGTTGAAAAGTAAAAGTGGCTAGTGTGAGAAGAAAATACAGTATTTATGCTTTGTAACAGCATTGTCTCTGCCTAACATTGTCTGGAATGTATGCAGGGGTCTGATAAGCCCTGTATGGAGGTCTGGGCATGCTGAAAATCAGCTGAGCGCTTTGAATACACCAGGCTTACTGTGTCCCCAGTGCTCGCTCTGCCAAAAACAACCTCCGGGCAGACAGAACTTTCATTCAGTGTTAAAATTACATTGACCAGCCACTTCTTTATAGATCAATGCATCCAGCAACATTTTCCATCAACTTATGTACCAATCAGCTATCAGTGTAAACGTGTTATATACTATACACACAAGACCAGTGATGAAGGTTTGCAAACAGCACTATACAAGATCTTGATGCAGAAACACATGTTTTTGTTTAAAAAGAGACTGACTGTGAAAAATGGAAGCATTTCACAATCCGCATCTGGTTTTCAAAATGAATCATCTAACTCTATCATTTATTGCAAGCTTGCATATATTTGAGTCAAACTCTGCTTGTCCGTATAACTGTAATGTAATCCGACCAAGTCCTTCCCTGTCCTCCCATAGGCATTTGCATGCAGATTGCAGAGATGTGCTGTCTGCTTCTCCATCATGAGAGATTGCACCTCTGCCCAATAAGATAAGAGCTTGCGTGCTATAGATACAGGACACGAACGCTGTGTTCAGCCAAAATAACCATCTCACAGACCGTAAAGGTCATGCTAAGGTTGCATATCACAGCATCTCCTAACAGCAGGAGGTGATGTGGGAACCGTGGCCAAATGTACATGAAACATGGTTTTAAACCTGTACATGATGAGTCAAGCTAACTGTCTGAATAAATCAGTAATCTGACTATTTATACGGAAGTGAGTGATTTTATTTGCCCCCTTCTCCATTCAGACCCGCCTCATTGCTGCCCCTGTCAAATACTGACTTTTATTATTTACACAGAGCTGTCAAAGTTTGTAAGCTTCTGTGACAAACCTAATTCATTTATTTATTTATTATCTTAAAAAGGGATTTGTTAAATCTATTTTATATAAAGTCTAGAAAAATAAAACAGTTTGCGTAAACATATTTGACAGAATGAAACGGCAGATAATGATATGATGTATTTTGAACAATTTTGATGTGCCAAATAGAAAACAGATTTCCTTCAAGAATCAGAATTATACAACACAGATACAAACAGATACTGAATTCTGAAGGAAATATATTGTGATCATTTATAGAAATGATCTGATACTTTGAGGATGTATTTTTGGTCGGGCCCTCTAGGGGACCTCAACAAACTTGCAAGGTGGCCTCAAAATGACTTAAAATAATTAAAAATAAAACCAAACTAACAATAAAACAAGTAAAATCATGATATTTTCTAGTGCTTGTTATTTCTGTAGACTTTAAATATTGTTGAGGACAATGGGGGGGGGGGGGCTTGAAGTAAAAAAAAGGTTGAGAATCCCCCGGGGGCGTAGAAAACGGCCTTTTGATCGTTTTTTAAAAGTGCGTATGTGTGATTCATAAAACGAACGTGCCCACAGAAAATATGAGTATAGATGTGACATCTATAAATCGCAAATGATCACAGCAGCTAAACAGTTTTAAATCATTTACTTTTAATGTGTGACGTCATGATTTGCCATACTGAATTGTGGATCCGTCAACGTCGCGTCACTGCCATTGCACGTAGCAGAAATTAAACAATTCTCGGGCCTCATTTATAAAATGCTGTGTAAAAACCATCCTACATTTGATCTTACGATCATTTATCAAAAATGCGTAAGTGTGATTCATAAACCGAATGTACGCGCAGAAAATGCCCTTTGGTTTCCAAAAACCTGCAACAATAAGATAAGTAAAAGTGCATACGTCTGCTCAGACCCTGACGTGACCCTAAGCTTTTTTCCACGTCAAAAATAAATATTTTATAAATATGGACTTTGCCGTGGATTTTTGAAGTGTTGCGGCCACTGTGAGTGGCTGTTGGCCAGGTTTCAAACCCATCCTCCGTTAATGCCTTAATGCTTACGCCCCATGACTTTGTCATGGATTTTTGCGGATGCACGCTTTACGATCAAATCTGTGCATACGCACGCTTTATAAATGAGGCCGCTGCAGTCTCAGAATTAAAGATACAAAAGTTTTTACTGAGCCACTACCTTTTCAAAAAGTACACTTTAAAGGTGCATATTGGTACGTCAAAAGTATAGAATGGTCCCTGTGAGGTATATCTGTACCAAAATGGCCCAGTGACAACTTTTGTACCTTTTTTCTGAGAGATGTACTGTATATCACTCCTATTAACAAAATCCATACAGAAATTTAAACCTGTGTGTACAATCTTCTTTAGACCTTCTACAGGTTGTTCTCGTAGATCACATTTTTTGTTTATAGGTAGACTTTCCAGACTGGGTGGCCTGAGGCTCTTCATGTAAGACCTGACCTGCCTTTAGCCTTAGGGTTTGTTATACAGGCAGGGGTTACGACCTCTTATGTCACGCTTTTACTCTTGATTGTCACTTTGATGAACCTTGCAAATGATTTGTGAGCAAACTTTTTTGGTAGGGGGCCAGGATGATGTAAGATGACTTGACTTGTCATCAAGCTTTCTCTTACAAATATTTACGTGTCCAAGTAAAAACAAAATAGCATCACTGAAAAAAATGATTCATTCAATTTATTAATTTTTTTAAGGTAAGTGGTCACAATCAATTTATTTAAGATACAATTAAACAAAAATTTTTTTGTTTAAAAGTAGCTTAAATACATTTATTGCAACCCCTTACCTTAAAAAATTAAGAAAATTGAATGAATCATTTTTTTTCAGTGATAGCATTTCTATCATTATCTTAAAGAATACTTTTCAGGCTTCTTTTTTTTTTTCAAAAAAAGGTTGAAAGTTACACCATTTTATTAGTAGCTGAAAGCAATTTTAAACAAAAGTAAAATGTATAGTTTATATGAATGGCATTCTTTTGGGAACTTTGTGTCAAGATTACATTGTAAAAAAAAAAGGTTAATTCAACTTAAGAATATTAGTTGAGACAATACATTTTTCCCCAAATTTTTACTCAACTAATATTTTAAGTTGAATTAACTAAAAATGTTAAGGCAACCAGGTAACTTACTTTTTTAAAAAGAGGACATTTTCACAAGACATTTTTAAAGATGTCAAATAAATAAATGATATCCCCAGAGAACATATGTGAAGTTTAAGCTCAATATACCATATAGATAATTTATTATAACATGTTAAAATTGCCATTTGTATGTGTGAGCAACCATTTGCCGTGTTTGGGTGTGTCCTTTAAAATGCAAATGAGCTAATGAAATGCAAACACTGATTGCCATAATGCTGGTTTGTTAAAATTGAAACTCATTGTGCTGTTTAATTATTATCTCTCTCTCTCTCTCTCTCTCTCTCTCTCTCTCTCTCTCTCTCTCTCTCTCTCTCTCTCTCTCTCTCTCTCTCTCTCTCTCTCTCTCTCTCTCTCTCTCTCTCTCTCTCTCTCTCTGCACTAAATGGCAGTGCCGTGATTGGATAGTGCAGATTAAGGGGTGGTATTATCCCCTTCTGACATCACAAGGGGATCCAAATGTCAATTACATATTTTTTCACATGCTTGCAGAGAATGGTTTAACCAAAAACAGTTACTGGATTTTTCTATTTCACATTTTCTAGGTTGATAGAAGCACTGGGAACATAATTATAGCACTTTTAGTCAGATTTTCATAACATGTCCACTTTAAGTTGAACCAATAATTTTTTTAACGTGTATGCATGGGCCTGCCAAAAGCCCTAAAAGCAAACACATTCAATTCAATATTGCAATACAACACTATTCTGAAAAAGATTAAATATGAGGAAGGAAATTAAATTTGACCCTAACAAATACACTTAAAAAATTTTTTAACTAGGGTCAACAGTGTTCTGTGGTCGTGTTTCACTACAGATTTGTGGTTTTGTGCTTTCCGACCACACAAACTAAAGAAACATACAAGCAGACTTTGACGACCACAGATTCATCCTTTAGAGTTATGTTCACCACGTCACCAGAAGAATTAATCTCTTCCCCTCCATTTCCTTCAAGGCCATCTATGATCCCATTGGGAGGCTGTTTCCTATTGGACAACTCAGCCTTTGGTTTTATAGTCAAGAGCGCAGAGCTCGTAAAACACGAGCAGAGAGGAATGATTTTCTGTCACACTCACATCAAACGTTTGCCGAGTGCTTCAGGGCTCTGAACAAACTCCAAATGAAGTGCGAGCTGATGATTCGGCATGTAAAGCTGAGACAGGGGGCATAGTCAAAGACAGCAATGGCCCCATTTTAGTTGTCTGTGAAAGATTTATACAGATAAACAAAGAGGGATACAATGGATGTTTACAATGGATGATAGTATCCAAGTACTTCTTGCATTGCAATGCAACTATAATAAGAAACAGAGGAACAATAACGTCGGGATCACTTTCAGAGTGATGAAAACCTTGACAGCCAATCAAAATCCAGCTGACGTTAAAGAGCTAAAGCGTCTACATTTATGTTGTGAACATTAAAATAAACAGAATGTTACTGTCTGTTGCTGTGGATTGAAATATAGTTCCTGTTAAGCTATTGTTATAGCTTTATATAAATCTTTTAGGGGCTGATCACACCAAAAGCGTTTATGGCATATTCTATGGGCAGTAAGCGTTTGTGCACTGTTTATGCGCGCGAGCACCATGCGGTTTTTGTCACCAGCCGCAGTACGCGCTTTTGTGGGAGCACTGAGAGCGTTGTGGTGAGGGGTGTTTACAGTTGCTTTAAAGAACCGGACTCCAGTCGCTCACTCTTTCCTGCGTGTTTGTGCACCTCTCACCCTCAAACAAGGTCAGAGCAAGCGCCCTCTTTTTAAAGTTTCTGCTAATATGACATTTAACAGCAAAAGAGCGCTCACGCTTCAATATTTGGTTGACAAGACAGCTGACTCGGTGGTTGCCTAGCAATATATAAAGCCGCGTCGCACTGCTCTTTTTTTAAAAAAAGGCAGTGTGTCGCGCCTTGCGTTTAAAGCGCTTTTGGTGTGATTAGCCCCTAAATCTGCATTTCCATTGCAGATTTGCACACTGTAGCGTTATTTTCTAAATGTCAACAAAAAACTATTGCGAAATGATGCCGTTTCCTATTACCAATGTTATGCGACTAATACATAATTTTATGATAAGTCATTCCAAAATCATTGCGATGGGTGTGTTCGACTTCATACAGCGCTGCGCAGACTGACATGCAGATGACATCAAAATATAGGGGGAGTGACTGGAAAGTATACAAAGCAGTCAATTCCCAAATCGTTTCGCAATTTCATACCGCGGCATATGATCATGTGACTTAGACGCACGTAAAATGCCCTGAAAATGCGATATGCAGTTTTTGGAGAATTGCCTGAACTTGCAAAACTTTTTGCAATATATGGGAGTTCATGCAAAATTTCTGTGTTTCTACTGGGCGCATTTTCACTTCGCTACTTTTATTTGCACAGTTTGAAGGGTATTAAAAATGCAGCTACAGACAGACATTGAGCATTGAGCAATATGTAGGGACAAGAAAATCTAAACGTTTCCTTTAAAGCCCAGAATACACTGCACAATTTTTGCCATCCTATAAGATCACTACCTTGTCATACTGTGCGCCATGGAGCATTTAAGCTTGGATATGACAATGGTAAATGAATGTAGACTGTACGATTATGACGCTTATTGAATCGTAGGCTGTGATGGCCGCATCACACATTAGCACAATGGCATTAGCACACACTACTAATAAACAAATAAGAGTAAGCACGTCGTAACACACTGTGCGATGATCATGTTGAATTTCTGACACTATCAGAAAACTATCATAGACTAACTTTGGTTGCAAGACCGGGAAAATGGCCGTCTTTGAATCTCTCTCACTGTACGACATAGGACCACGGATAAAGAGCCACGAGCCACGATGATAGAAATCGCGACGACTGTTTCACAATGGCAAACTTTCATCTGGGACAGCCAAAAATCGTGCAGTGTATACCGGACTTAAGATAAAGTACATACAGTTGTGTATTTATAAAGAAGTTTGTCAAACATCATACTGTGAAAAAGTCTGAGCTGATATATAATGCTGAAAGTGCAAAAAAATGAAATGTATAGACAATAATTATTATTCTAATACTGCACTGTCAGAAAAAAATGCTCCCTAGTTTTGACTGGGGCAGTACCCTTTAAAAAAGTCCTAATATGTACTATTTAGGTATAGATATGTATAGATTTGTAACAAGTATGTACCTCTGAGGAACTAATATGAACTCTTTATATTAAAATATATAATTTTTTTGACAGTGACAGCTAGGGATCATATTTTGACCATTTTGTCTGACAGTGTGGTTAGATTAAGTAAAAAGCGAATTATTGCATGTGTACAATTTGTTTTATTTTGTAAGTGCCCTGTTTTCCAGCATGTACCTTTATTCTTCACAACTTGTTGTCTTTTTAGGTTTGATTAGCACTATATCATTTTCTTTTCCCCATGAGTAGAAACTCACAATAACGTATAGAGAATATGAATCTGTGTTTGTGTATTTTTGGCGAAGACCTCAACACTCCATCCCTGTTCCAAGAATAAAACAGCAAAAGAAATTCATTTTTCCACTTATATACAGTATGATTCAAAGAGCAGCTGTACTTCATACAGTAAATATACCTGGCTTCTCTTGGGTATGGAGAAAGTCTGCAGCATACGCTGTTACTGTTATGTTGGATTGAATTCCTCATATATCTACCGTATAGGGGTAAGTGTTTAAATTGTTAGAAAAATGTGAGTTTAATCTATGTGTCCTTTTCCAAAGTCCCAGCAAGACGTCTAAATAGAGAAGAGCCTTTGAAGACAGTTTTGCACGAGTAGCCAAAGGCATGTTTTACAAACACAAGCATGTTCGGCCCATTAATCAGCCAGTTATTCTTAATCTCAACATAAAAAAACAACCCTTAAACCTTTCTCAGCAGAGGTTGAGTCAGAGAATCAATCTCAGGCCTAGCAAGTCAGGATTTACCAGTTCATCCTTCTATTCATTTCATATTCTTTCATCCATGTTCCCATGTCAATCTACATGCTGTACATCATTGCTGTCAATCATCTTCAAACACTAGGTTTGAACAGAGCAAAATGTATATGAAAAAGTTAGATCTGTTTCACTGTAACAAAATAAAGGATTTACTTAAAAATATAGTGCATCATTTTTGCATCAATTTTTTTAAGTGCAATTGCTTAAAATTTTAAGTAAAACTTAATGTATACCCTGTAATTAGCTTTGGATAAATGCACATATATGTATATATATATATATATATATATATATATATATATATATATATATATATATATATATATATGTGTGTATATATATGTGTATGTATATATATATATATATATATATATATATATATATATATATATATATATATATATATATATATATATATATACACTCTAAAAAAACAAACGGTGCTATATAGCACCAAAACAATTGCTTTGGATCGTAACGATAGAAGAACCATTTTAGTGCCATATAGCACCGGTGAAGAACCAGTGAAGCACCAGTGAAGCACCAGTGAAGCACCAGTGTAGAACCATATAGGGGCCATATAGCACCACATATGGTTCTACATAGCACTAAATGGTTCTACACAGGTGCTTCACTGGTGCTTCACTGGTTCTTCACCGGTGCTATATGGCACTAAAAATGGTTCTTCTATCGTTACGATCCAAAGCAACTGTTTTGGTGCTATATAGCACCGTTTGTTTTTTAGAGTGTATATATATATATATATATATATATATATATATATATATATATATATATATATATATATATATATATATATATATATATATATATATATATATATATATATATATATGTGTATATATATATATATATGTGTGTATATATATATATATATATGTGTGTGTATATATATATATATATATATATATATATATATATATATATATATATATATATATATATATATATATATATATGTATATATGTATATATGTATATATATATTTATAAATGGGGTTCTGACCTAACTCAGCTTTGAATCAATCAGTGAGGTTCAATACAGTGCTTCATCATAGTGGTTTTAATGTTGTATTGATCTGTAACCCCACAGATGCCTCTGTCTTTTAACTGCCCATATCCAGCAATAGGACTATATTAGGACTGTGTGAGCCTGGACCACGAAAGTAGTCATACTAGTCATTTTTAAAACTGAGATTTGTACATCATTTGACAGCTGACTACATAAGCTTTCCATTGATGTATGGTTTGTTAGGATAGGACAATATTTGGCCATCTGCAGGTGCAGAAAAAATCTAAATACTGAGAAAATTACATTTAACGTTGTCCAGATGAAGTCATTAGCAACACATATTACCACCCAGTCTCACGGCAAGTCGTGTTATAGTAACGAAAATTTTGATTAATTTATTCGTGTTTGATTACACGAATTTCCGCTGTCTTTTTTTATATTTTGTTTTCTCATCGTTGTTTCCTATTTTTAAATCATTGTCGCTTGGGGTTAGGGTTAGATCCGGGGTTTGCGTTAGGATGTTATTTTTTGCATTGGTTTCTACATGTTTTTCGTCCACTTTTAAAACTATTCTCGCCTGGAGTTGGGGTTAGAGCTGGGGTTTGGGTTAGGAAGTCGCAGAAAGTGATTCTAACCCAAACCCCAAGCGACAATGGTCAAAAAATAGAAAACAACGATGAGAAAACAAAATATAAAATGACACGATAAAGAAAGTCGTGCCACAGACACGAACAGCCATTAATAGAAATAGAAATTCGTGCTGGGAAGGACGAAAAAGACATTCGTCTCCAGAGACACGAAAAACAGCGGAAATTCGTGTCATCAAACACGAATAAATTAATCAAAATTTTTCGTTACTATAACACGACTTCCCGTGAGACTGTGTTGCATGTTACAAATGATAAATATATTTTTTATATATTTACAGTAGGAAATTTACAAAATATCTTCATGGAACATGATCTTTACTTAATATCCTTATGATTTTGGCATAACAAAGATAATTTCGACCTTTACAATATATTGTTGGCTATTGTTGCACATATACTATATATGGTTTTGTGACCCAGGGTCATTTATTAGGACTTCTGAAATGAATGTGCAAAACCTTTCCTAGGCCTGGTTCAACATTAACAATAAAAAAACACAACACTGTTGGCCTGCTAAAACAATAAAACAAAAACTAACAAGACAAGCATTCCCAACACCAAATAAATAAAGTACTGTAATGAGACGATAAATTCTGGTTTAATCCTTTGGCATCATTAATTTAAATTGTACGTAAAGCTGCCCATATTTGGGTGTATAACATATTTGCATTTACCCTGCATTGTAGTGGGGGCTTAAGTACAGTTTTACGTCCTTATTAAAGCCCTTCAGCCCTGACACAGATAAACCCTCCCATGATTATTCAAGCAAATGAGGTTAATTGCAGTCATTGTTTAATGATGCTCCTCTTCTGTTATTGTATTGTTGTGGCGCCTAATAAAAATGTCACCTCTTGTTTGACAGGTCGATTGATGGGGAAAATACAATTCAAGCCTACTCCAAATATAAACACACAGATACAGAGGTACACTAACAAACAAAACAGCAACCAACAGACTTTAGCCCAGTTGGATTAGCAGCACAAAGGTGGTGGGTTTGATTCCCAGGGAACACACATACTGATAAAATGCATAGCTTGATTGCACTGAAAAAATGCATAAATATTCAAAAGTATTTTGGAACAAACACACACGCAAACAAGAAGTGGTGGCCTGCATGTTCTGGTTAGAAAAGTCTGACACCAACAGTCCTTGGGAATTAATGGTTTGTTAGTAATAGCTGTTTTAAATGAGCCTGAGGGCTGAAGTATCTGTGAACCACAGTGTAAACAAATAACTAGAGTTTGGGAATGGGTGGGAAGGTGGGCTAGGGTGCTTGGGTCCTCCCTGGGGCTGTGCCTACGTGTGGAGCACAGCAGAACAATATTTGTGTAAATAAGAGGACCGTTTGAACCCGTTTTGACCACTGAATAAATGGCTGAAGATTTAGGACATTACATATAGATTTTTTACTTTGTAGATATATTAAAATCATAAGTTGTGGATAAAGTGTGTATGCACACATTAAAGATACATTAAAGAGTTAACAATCAATATATACATTTGTAAAAGAAGTTTAAAGTAGGGATGCACCAATATTTTTCTCATTATCGGACAGCAGACGATTGTTAAAATGAGACGATGGACAGGGCAGATTATGACCTGGGAATTAAAAGGGGCGGAAAAACGAATCATAACTTATATCATGTCATTATATTGAATTTGGGTGACAACGACAACAGAACTGCAGTTTACGCTCTACACTTTAGGATTTCCTAACACAATAATTTAAAACGAGAAGTAAAAAGCTAAACTTTTTTTATATGTCGATAAAAAGAAGTAATTGAATATCGGTGCCGGCATAGAATGTTGTTTGGTGAATCCCTACACTGTAAAAAGTGAAAGCTGCTTCAATTTCTTCAATTGGTAACACCTAAAAAGTTAAGTTAAATAAACTAAAAGTTTCTCACTTTAAGTAAAAAAATTTAATGTGAATTTTTTATGTTTCTACGGAGCCCCTAAGGGGACATGGAGCAAAAATTAAATAAAGTTTAGTTTCATGTGCTCACGCGAAAGTTTCACGTGTGCGCGCGATAGTTTCACACGAGCACACAAAACTAAACGTAAAAAAAATTCTGCACATGAAGGTTTTGCGTGAGCACATGAAAGTTTCACGTGAGCACATGAAACTAAACTTTAGATTTTTTTTACTCCAATGTGACCTCAGGGGCTCGGTATGTTTCCAATTAGGTTCACCTAAAATATTTATACATTTTCAACTCAAATTTATCACTGTAAGAAAATGTAAGTAAAAAACTTCACATTTTTTGGCGTTACCAATTGAGGTTTTTTGTAAGTTGATCTAACTTTTACTTTTTACAGTGTAGTTTAAAGGAACACGGCAACTTTTTGGAACTTTAGCTTATTCACCGTATCCCCCAGAGTTAGATAAGTCCATACATACCCTTTTCATGTGTCCCGTAACTCTGCCTGACGCACCTACCGCTAGCCTAGCTTAGCACAAAGACTGGAAGTTAATGGCTCCAGTTAGCATACTGCTCCCAATAAGTGACAAAATAACGCAAACATTTTCCTATTTATGTGTTGTGATTTGTATAGTCACAGTGTGTACAAATAACAAGGTCATATGAGACACAGCTATCTTTTAACCGTATACATACTGGCAACTATATTCTCAGAAGGTGAAGCACTGCTACTTGGGCGGAGTGATTGGTGTTATTTTGTCACTTATTGGGAGCAGTATGCTAGCTGGAGCCATTTACTTCCAGTCTTTGTGCTAAGCTAGGCTAGCGGTGGGGGCATCAGACAGCGTTACGGCACACATGGAGATGAAAAAAGTGTGTATGGACTAATCTAACTCTGGGGGATACGGTGAATTAAAGTCATTAATCATTTTTCAAATTAAATACAAATATACAAACAGTAAATAGAAATTTAAATAAAATTGTATAAAAAATTTAAATAAACATGTTTAATTAATGTTATAAATCTTGGCATATGTAACAGTAATGTTACAGTCATATTTAAAATTTAACAATACACTTTTAATGCAACTTACATACAAGTACATTTTAAAAAACTATTTAATTTAATTTAACTAAAGTAAGTGATTTCTTTTATTCATAATAAAGGATTTCTTTATTCGAATTTGTACTTTTCCAAAAAAAAAAAACTATTTCTATCCGTAGTAATTCTAATTCTTATATTCTGATTCAGATTCCACGTGATTAATCATGCCAACTTATTTTGCTCTTAAACATCTAGATGTCTACTTAAGCATCTACACAAAACAAGCAGATTTCCTATATGTGAAATGTAATTAAATCCTAAATGCAATTACATTAAACGATTTAAGCTGAAGAGTTAAACTAAAGGGTTAAAGATGCACCTTGTGATATGCAGGTCCCTGTGGCCACACATTTGGTTACAGTGGCCATGAGTGGCCAAAAACGAGACTAATAGATGATGCATGTTGGTGTGTCAGATGGATAGGCGCCTTGCTGGCAATGTTCATCCATCATGGTGCCCAGGCGTCCATTAGGCTTGTGACACTACACGAACCAAACAGCCTAATCCAATTACGTGACACTAGAAGAACAGGTTTCTGGTGATGGGGGTGAATGTTCTTCAACTTATACAGTTAGACATAGCAGTGTTTGGGATCATGGGTAGCAAAATTTCTTCTAACCTTATTTCTTGTTTTCTTTATTGCCTTTGTATTGTACACAAATAATTAAGCTTTGGACAATAACTTAAAAACTAACTTTTGCCTGGCAGATTAATAAACCGTCAATGGACGCAAGGCCTATTTAGGAAACAAGACACTTAATTGTTTGCTCTATTAAATTGGATCAATAAGCAACCACCCATAATACCCTACACTTTCAGAAAAAAAAAACATTCAAAATATGTACCCTGCATTTACTTACTTATTTAAAAAGTACACCTTTGCACCTAAAAAGTTCATATTAGTACCTCAGATTTATATATTGGTACCATAGAGCTGATTAGTACCTCAAAGATACGTATTGGTACCAAATGTATACATATCTGTAACTAATGGTACATATTAGGACCTTTTTAAAGAGTACTGCCCCAGTGACAGCTTGGAACCATGTTTGGGTCTAGAAACTATACCCAAAACACCCTGGAAACTACGCACAGTGACCACACGATTGTGGCAGTGAGTTAGGCAAGCTCCACCTACATTTTTGTCAGTAAATGTAATAAATATACTATGTGATGCTATTTAAGATGATGAATAAAAATATATTTTAAATAAGATAAGTATCCTCAATTAAACTTGAATTTGTTCCCAAACATGGTTTCGCCCTAATCGCTTTTTGGGTGTGCATAATGTTGTTCTTACACAGAAACCTCCTTAATGATGAAGTCAGACCCCATTTGTCTACTGAACGCCTCTGTCTGCCCAACCGCTGGGGTGTCGCCAACGCTTCCCTCCGGGACCATCGACCTCTGACTTTAGCAGCTTAGGGGTCGTCTCCGTGGGGAACCCTGCAGCTTTTGGGGGCACGGTCCTGCTGAGAAAAGACAGAGCCGTGTAAACACACAGTTGTGGATGTTCAAAAACACAGGATGAGACCGTGAGTGTGTTGGTTTTCAGTGAAATCATTTTGGCATATAAAAAAGGTTCATTGTAGTTTTTTAGATTATCCAAAGGAAACGCTTCTTCTAAAGGCCAAAGTCTAGTACATTTTTACGTTCTTCTATGGCGTCGCTGTGAAGACCCTTTAAAGCACCTTTATATCTGAAATGCGTGTGTTGTCAGAATAAACCTACGTTTGAAGAGTTTGGTTCCAAAACGCGATAAACGCCATTTTTTTATTAGTTACCGCCAAAATCAGTATTGTATCAGGTCAGTATTAAAAAAGAAAATTCTTAATTTTATTCTGTTATCTTTTCTCGCATTTTTCCCAAAATGCGATAAACGCCTCTGCAGAATGCAATAAATCCGCTCAACAAATCACTGCGCACCATTTAACGCATTGTAAACAACAATGGCGGCGCGTTGAATACACACAGAATCCTAGTTTTCCTCATCTACTTTGTAGTTCATGATCAACAAACAAACAAAAACAAAATAATACTTTGATGGCATTGATAAACCTGTGGTGGTTTTCTGTGACGGGAAAGAAACATAATCCATCAAAATCAAATAATTTACGTGAGAGGCACTCGGGAGATGGAAAAAATGTCGTCTGTTGCTTGTTCTCACCGGACAGCATCAATCTTCTGTCATGCTATAACACTGACCCCAGAGGATCTTATGAATAACTCTCCTTTATTTTTAATGAAAGTCGAGCAGGACCAAAACATTTTACAGCTGATCGCTGTCAAAAAAGTTAAGCGGCGACGCAGTATAACAGCAGCAATGACAGTGTTCTTATGCCATTAATGTTTATTTTTTTAACCAGTATACAACTAGTCAACTAATGTAAATGAATATAACATGGCAAAAATGAATGCACATTTATGTATTGATTTAAAGGTGCAGTGTGTAACTTTTAGAAGGATCTCTTGACAGAAATGCAATATAATATACATAACTATATTATCAGTGGTGTATAAAGACCTTTCATAACCAACTATTATGTTTTAATTACCTTAAAATGAGCCGTTTTTATCTACATACACCGAGGGTCCCCTTAAATGGAAGTCGCCATTTTGTGCAACCATTTTTCTACAGAAGCCCTTAACGGACAAACTTTGTTTACCAAGTTTTCTCTGACGATGACGTGTTTGTCCTATGGTGGCTAGCGTAGCTTCTCTATGCGTTTTAAAAGCGAGGGATGAGCTGTGGACTGAGCCGTTGGGCGCAATTTGAAACCTTACCACTAGATGCTGCTAAAATTTACACACTGCACCTTTAATAGATTTATAGCATTTTATTGCATTTTGTGGAAAAATAATCAGTTTTTTTTTATAAATCTTTGAAAATCTAATTATGGATTAAAAAATGTTTAGGTTATTTTATGTTATGTGAAAGTTTGTAACAGAAAATAGCGGTTTTCATCTTGTCACTTTCTTGGTATAGTAAACACATTTTTACCCAAATTAATCAATATGGATTTCGTTTTGAAATCAAACTCTTCATTTGTTTTTTATCATCTTAGTTGTTAAGTAATGCTACAGACAAGAACAAGATGGCTGATGGCAAAAAATAAATTTTTGATTTAATTTCATATTGGCACTCCTCTCTCGCCATCTCACGCAAGTGGTTTTAGGGCTACCCTGAAGTCTGAGAGTCTCGTCAAAGCGTTATTAATTATAGTAATGAGTAACAAGTGATTTATGGTGTATTCCTTAACTGTCAAGCTAAGTGCGGCGAAACACGTACAATGCTTTTATATGGCAGCAATGATGGAGAATCTCAGACAAGTAGGAGACGCACGAATGCCCCGAGATCTGTTTATCCTTTGTTTAAATTGCTCTCTCACATATGTTCAGCCGGGTTGCCTTTTTTGACCATGAGGGCCTACCATGGTTAAACCCAGATTCCCCTCACCTAGGTCCTTTCTTGGACGATCTCCACTTTGCCGAGGTGAGGGGAAAATGTATACATATATGTTTTATATATATAACATAGTTTAAGCTTTGGCACTGAGCAGTATTCGTTCTGCTCAGGCTCTCATAACAACGTCTGTATTTAACCGTAGCCCCATAACGCATTGCAACATCAGGGGAGCCCACGGCAAAATTTTTGCGGTTTCTTACGGGATTATTATTCCCAGTGGAATGTGTATCTCTTTGTTTCAAGGGCATCTAGTTTGTGATTCAGGAATGGAGGGGTGTGCGGGCCGTGGCTGTAGTCATTAAGTCTAAGTAAACAATGACTTTGTAAGTACGTTGAAAATAAGAGCCCTTCTGTTCGTATGATAAGAGGATGTTTATGTAGTATTCATCAGGCGAGGTAATGCGGAATGTTGGCGACAGATAAACATCTTTTGTGGGTTTTGGCTCTTTTGTCTTTTCTTCTCTCGATTTTCCTACAGTTTATCGAAATGCATTATTCATCAAACTTATTTTTGGGGAGATTGGAAACACATCCACACTCTTGTACCGTGCTCCTAATGAAACCTTTAGGGTTTTCTATCCCTTGGGCCATTTTTTCTCACAGCTGAGACTTAGATTTAAACCGATCCAGGCCAGTGAGGTTTCTCTATTGATTCACCATGTTGTAAGGAGTCTGTTTTAAAACTGTACCACAGCTCATTGTGTTTACAGTTCTTGCCTTTTAAAGCATTCCGCAGTTTAATATTTTTTCCAGCGGCGCAGTTTATATTTTAAATCCAGTATGTAGGTATCTATGGCACCATGACTATTTTAGATAAAGGGCCGGCATAAAGAGAATCCGAAAGGCGCCAGAGGTCCCACCTATTCTCCTGGCTGCCAGTCCGTTTGGCATGACACAGACCGTCGGGATTTATTTCATAGGGGCATCGTGACAAATGATTTGTGTAGTCAGAGATTGTGGTATTATTATGTGTCAAAATGTTTAGCCGTACCACGGAGAGTATGACTGCATACATACCACTTCATACCAGCTCACAAAGAACTTATTATTAACTCTACACGTCATTTTGTGAAGCCTTGAATAAATCATTTAGTTCAGTGGAACTACGGGAAGATCGCAGTGGAACTATGGGAAGATTTTGGAAACTGCATATATATACTTGTCAAAAATTTAATAGCTATGACCTACATATAAAATACTGTAAGGTTTTTAAAGATTTTCAAAACTACTTTTAAAGTCCAGTGCTAGTTTTTAGCGGCGTCTAGTGGTGAGATTGTGAATTGCAACTAACCTCAATTTCAAAACGCAAAGAGAAGCTACAGTAGCCACCACAGGACAAAAATACAGGGTTCCCACACCTTAGTTAACTTAAGTCCTTTCAAGGACTTTCCAGGTCCAATACCCTCAAATTCATGGACTAAATGTGGGGACACATTTCAAGTGAGAGCAAGGTTACATCGTGTTACCTTTTGAGGGAACTCGCGCTGCGTCACTGTGGTGACACTTTGGGGACGCCTCCAGGGGTAAGTGTGTCTGAATGTGTATATCAAATTTAACCAATGATGAGGCTAAACGACAAAGACAGGATGATGTGGGAGCCAGGAAATATATCGCTATCTGAAATATTGCCAAAGACGGAGTTACACGGACGCAGGAAGTATGGCAAGGGAGATGCAGCGTCTCGTTCCCTTCTCAGGGAACAACAGTTACATACTTTACCCAAGACGTTTTCATGTGTCAAACACAACTATGCCAAAAAGCATTTTGGTATGAATCAACATTCGCATACAGAAGATATAAGCATTTAAAGTGAACAGTTTAGCACGTGTGCTTAAAAGTTTAGAATTTTTATGACATTATCCTAGACTACACAGGGAATAATATGGATTTTTTCCAGTAAACTTCTTGCATAAAATAGATTTAAGCACTTTCAATTATCTGTATCTATGCATGTAAATTTTCAAAACCTTCCCAGGGCATTGATATTTTCCCCTTCAGATTCACAAACTTTTAAGGATTTCAAGGACCCGTGGGAACCCTGAACATGTCATCATCTGAGAAAACATAGTCTCTATAGAGCAGTTTGTCCATGTAGGGCTACTGTAGAAATTTGACGGCGACTTCCATGTAAGGGGATAAAAGTTTATCTGTGTGTATAGATAAAAACGTCTCATTCTAATGTATTAAAAACAATACAGTTCATTATGTACAGCCTTACACCACTGATAATATAGCTATGTATATTATATTGCATTTCTGTCAAGAGATCCTTCTTAAAGTCCCACATTGCACCTTTAACAGAACAAAGTAGCCTAAAATGCATCTTTCATGGTGTAAAGATGAAAGTATGGTTAATTTTTTTATGCGTACACGCAAAGCCTTGTAAAGCATACTTCATTTAACTCAAACGTGTACATAGGTATTGGACACATGCAGTACCTCTCCTGGCCTTCAGGAGTCTGTAAAGCACGGAGTATGGTCTGTTTTTTATGTTTACGTGAATGTACGTGCGCAGTCACATGCTAGCCTTGCAAATTATAGTTAATTTGACTTGTAAGTGTACACAGACTGTCAACGCATGCACATTGCGACAAAATACAATGCATTTACTGGGCCACATACCACATTGGAGAATGCATGTGCGACCTAGACGATTTTTAAACCCTGCGACATTTAAAAAAATCGGGTGATGCGTATACAGTACGCGCACACTGTAATAATGACAACACACTGTGCACAGACCCTCGCGTTTGGGTAAAAAATGGACCATACTTCAGCCTTAAGGAGCAGTTTTGTAGATCTAAAGGCCTGATGCCATGAGTTAAAACTTATGTAAACATCTTTGTATGTTTTCATAGTACAGATATTTAATTGAGGGTACTTCCTAAACTCTTCGCACAAATTTTCATATGGTCCCTATTGTCGAATTAGCTTGCATGACATGCTAAGAAAACAGAAAGATTTAAAGCAACACTATGTAGTTTCCATGTAAAAATGACTTACAGCTCCCCCATGTGGTTGAAAAGCGCAACAGTGCCTTGTATCAGACACTCTTCTGCAGGCAGGGGGAGGGGCGGGGCTGTGTGCTCTACCCTCCACCGCCACTTTCAGAGTGTGCTTGTAGCAGCTAGGAGGCTGCTCAGGTTGCAGCAACCGTACAATTTGTCCAGTTAAAAGTTGTTCTATCACTGAAATAATTTTGGAGACATTATTTAAAGGTAAAAAACTACATAGTGTTGCTTTAAGCAAATAACATCAACTACATTGCAAAAGATTACATTTCCTGCTTGAATACGTAACGTCTTGAATAAAAGTGTATACATCAATTATGTTATGTGGGTAGGGTGGCAGTGCGTTACGATAAAATTTTACAATCTATAAAGAGGTTATGCACCGAAAACCAATTGGGCCTTGTGGTGAGATCTTAAAGTGGAGCAAACACAAAGTGACAATCTGCACTCTGTGTCACCTGTTGAATCAGATATGAGATGGGCCTGGAGTCAAATCTGACATTTTAATTTTAATCATTAGCACCCACATCAGGTCAACGACAGTTCAGTGCTGCATACAAAACAGAACCACAGTATCACAATTATGATTGTGAGTCATCATGCATAATAATTTGGCTTGGGGTTTGGTTCAAGTGCATCAAGAAAAACACACAAAATAGTGTCAAATCCTCCCTGGCTATGATATTAACCATTCACACAACTCTGATCAATCCCTTCGAGGAGGTCGAAATAATTTTACACAGTTGCATTTTGTTATTAATTTGTAATTATTTGGGTATGAACCCTTCCCTTGTTCAAACATCAGGAAAGGAAGGCTTGTGGGATTCGGCACAGCCACATCTGGGATTTTTTACAGCTTGGCATGAAGACGGAGGTAACAAATGGATCAATATCTATGAATCATGAAGGGAAGACTCCCAAACAAGATTAAGATAAGTTGTGAAACTGTAAATTCTTACTATGCATGCATAGATCTAGGCAGTCTAATCCAACAGCGCTGATGTGCCAAAAGTCACAATGAAACGGAAGTAGTGATTGTCTTATTTTCCCAGTCTTGACGTATATCCGAGTGAATGTAGGGTGGGACTTGAATTCATAGTATATTCTCCTGTAGGTGGATGCGCGGTTTATGTGTTCAATGTAGGCACAATACAGTACGCACACACTCTGCTAATGACAAATATTGTGTCACATGCACTGTACGCGTACCCTCGCGTATGCAAAAAAAAATTGACTATACTTCGGCCTTAAAGGAAAACACCACCAATTTTCAATATTTTACTATGTTCTTACCTCAACTTAGATAAATTAATACATACCTATCATTTTTCAAATAAGTGCACTTAATCTTTGTACAGCGCGTTGTGAATGTGTTAGCATTTAGCTTATCCCCATTCATTCCTTAGGATCCAAACAGGAATGAATTTAGAAGCCACCAATCTCTTCCATGTTTCCCCTATTTAAAGACTGTTACATGAGTAGTTACACGAGTTAGTATGGTGGCACAAAATAAAACGTGACAATTATTTTAAGCAGATAAAAAAAAGAGAACTATATTCTATGGCGGAAGAGCACTTAGTTTGCAGCACTTCAACCTCGGCGCGCCACGCAGTAACATTATCTCGCCTGACTACTCCATCTCTTGCGCAAACTTCACTATTACTGCCCAGAATATAAATTCATCCCTGTTTTTACTGTCCTAAAAACGTGCTGATGTCTTCTTTGCTCATGAAGTTCCTCCTTCAGAAATACGTAACGAGTTCTGATCATCAGATTTGGCCACATCTCAAAATCAGGATTTTGTGCATTTCACGAACACTTGTTTTAAAGGCGGCAAAATTCTCTACAAAAGAATGCAACTAATGCATGCGACAAAAGTTTTATGTTTAGGGAATTTCCCATAATTCCCCAGTCACTGAAACAAAAGACTCTGGCAGTGATTTAAGTCATTTGCATTTCAGAAATGCATCCACAAGGCTTTTACAGCGTGCACCATCTTCTGCGAAGGGACACAGATGATATTCCACAAATGTTCAGCTGTTCTCGCTGGCACAGGTCTCTGTTTACATATTTGCGGGAATGGTGAGAGATGCCATGCTGCGTTGTGCAAATCCACTGTGCTTGTGGAAACGAAAAAGCTGACAACCCACTTCAAGCCACTTCCAAACTGGCTAGAAAAGTCAACTCCTCAAACGCAAATCTGCTTCCGACTCTGGAATCTGTCAAAATGTTGATGTTTGTTTACACTTAATCTTTAAGATCATACAATTGAAGAAATCTGGGTTTAATAAGGAACTGTCATGCATTGTGGTATAGGCAGAAAACTCTAGTATTACAGTTCTGTAAATACTTTTGTGTGTATGTGAGCCATCTGTCAGGCCAGAAATGGCAATGAGAAAATTCAGGAGAGAGAGAGAGAGAGAGAGAGAGAGAGAGAGAGAGAGACCTCTGTGATTAATTAAAGATCCTGATGGCAAGGACAGGTGCAGTCTGAGAGAGAAACTGGTAAAAAGTCCTTTGGGACCCAAACTCTCTCTCTCTCTCTCTCTCTCTCTCTCTCTCTCAGCTCTTAAAAATGGCATCTCACTTTAAGTGCTGACACTTTTACATACATATAGACACTCGTTTATCATACCGCTACATTGCATTTTGTCTTGGTATGCTCTGCTAAAAAAGGCAGACACACTGAGGAAGAATATATCAGCTAAAATATATATTTAGATAAGAAATAGCATTCAGTTAGCCCATACCTAAACAGTAAATCACAACCTTAGCTGGGTTTTACAGGCAGGGTCACATAGATCATATTTTCAACTGTGAATCTTTGCACTGTCTGTCACAATTCTGTGCTTATAAACCTCTGGTTTGGCTGCATATCAGTCAACAATTACAGTGATGAGCGGCACTTAAATTCCTACAGGTTTGTCAAACATCAACGTGCGTGTTTTGGGGGATTCAGAGAGAGAGAGAGAGATGACACAGAAGGACAGATAAGGGTAAGAGCACGTCTCAACAGATTGATGCGTGCAGATACAGATCGACTTCTGTAAGGCCCACTCCAAAGAATTGTGCAAGCTAGTTTGGAAAAGAAAGATGGAGAGTGAAAGTGAAATCCTGAAGAGAGGGCCATACAGAGGTTGCATAATTGGTTTGGAAAAGAAACACCATAAGGTTTGAATGAAAAACAGCTTACGCATCATAGATATAAGGTTTGCACAATTTTGTGAAGTCCAAAATGTTTATGTAAACATATGAAGAGTTCAGATGCAAAAACCACTAATCAAATTTGGAATTTGGGTTAGGATGTCATTTAATATATAGGTTTTTCCAGGGTTTTTTCCCTATTTTTGAAACCATGGTCGCTTGAAGTTGGGGTTATCATTAATTGGGATTTGTGTTAGGATGTCATTTTATGTATATTTCTCTGTTTTTTTCTATTTTTGATAAAGTTGTCCCTTGGAGTTGGGGTTAGAATTGGGATTTGAGTTATGATGTCATTTTATGTATAGGGTTCTCTGTTTTTTCTTCTATTTTTTAAACCATTGTCGCTTGAAGTTGGGGTTAGAATTGGGATTTGGGTTAGGATGTCCATAAAAGGACATATACGTATAGGACGTATAGGTTTTTCAGTTTGTTTTCTATTTTGAAAACATGGTCACTTGAAGTTGGGGTTAGAATTGGGATTTGTGTTAGGATGTCATTTCATGTATATGTTTCTCCGTTTTTTTTTTTTATCATTGTCGCTTGAAGTTGGGGTTAGAATTGGGATTTGGCTAGGATGTAATTTTATGTATAGGTTTCTCAGTTTTTTCTTCTATTTTTTTTTTAAACCATTGTCGCTTGAAGTTGGGGTTAGAATTGGGATTTGGGTTAGGATGTCCATAAAAGGACATATACGTATAGGACGTATAGGTTTTTCAGTTTGTTTTCTATTTTGAAAACATGGTCACTTGAAGTTGGGGTTAGAATTGGGATTTGTGTTAGGATGTCATTTCATGTATATGTTTCTCCGTTTTTTTTTTTTTATCATTGTCGCTTGAAGTTGGGGTTAGAATTGGGATTTGGCTAGGATGTAATTTTATGTATAGGTTTCTCAGTTTTTTCTTCTATTTTTTAAACCATTGTCGCTTGAAGTTGGGGTTAGAATTGGGATTTGGGTTAGGATGTCATTTAATGTATATGTTTCTCAGTTTTTTCTTCTATTTTTTAAACCATTGTCCCTTGGAGTTGGGGTTAGAATTGGGATTTGGGTTTAGATGTCATTTCATGTATAGGTTTCTCCGTTTTTTTATTTTATTTTTAAAACCATTGTCGCTTGAAGTTGGGGTAAGAATTGGGATTTGGGTAGGATGTCATTTTATGTATAGGTTTTTCCGTTTTTTTTTCTGTTTGTTTTTTTAAACCATTGTCACTTAAAGTTTGGGTTAGAATTGGGATTTGGGTAGGATGTCATTTTATGTATAGGTTTTTCCGTTTTTTCTTCTATTTTTTTTAAACCATTGTCACTTGAAGTTGGGGTTAGAATTGGGATTTGAGTAGGATGTCATTTTATGTATGGGTTTTTCTGTTTTTTCTTCTATTTTTTTTACCATTGTCGCTTGAAGTTGGGGTTAGAATTGGGATTTGGGTTAGGATGTCATTTTATGTATAGGTTTCTCAGTTTTTTCTTCTATTTTTTAAACCATTGTCCCTTGGAGTTGTGGTTAGAATTGGGATTTGGGTTAGGATGTCATTTCATGTATAGGTTTCTCCGTTTTTTATTTTATTTTATTTTTAAAACCATTGTCGCTTGAAGTTGGGGTAAGAATTGGGATTTGGGTAGGATGTCATTTTATGTATAGGTTTTTATGTTTTTTCTTCTATTTTTATTTTCAACCATTGTCGCTTGAAGTTGGGGTTAGAATTGGGATTTGGGTTAGGATGTCATTTCATGTATATGTTTCTCCGTTTTTTTTTTTTTTTTTATCATTGTCGCTTGAAGTTGGGGTTAGAATTGGGATTTGGCTAGGATGTAATTTTATGTATAGGTTTCTCAGTTTTTTCTTCTATTTTTTAAACCATTGTCGCTTGAAGTTGGGGTTAGAATTGGGATTTGAGTAGGATGTCATTTTATGTATAGGTTTTTCCATTTTTTCTTCTATTTTTTAAACCATTGTCGCTTGAAGTTGGGGTTAGAATTGGGATTTGGGTTAGGATGTCATTTAATGTATAGGTTTCTCAGTTTTTTCTTCTATTTTTTAAACCATTGTCCCTTGGAGTTGGGGTTAGAATTGGGATTTGGGTTAGGATGTCATTTCATGTATAGGTTTTTCTAATTTTTCTTCTATTTTTAAACCATTGTCCCTTGGAGTTGGGGTTAGAATTGGGATTTGGGTTAAGATGTCATTTCATGTATAGGTTTCTCCGTTTTTTTATTTTATTTTATTTTATTTTTAAAACCATTGTCGCTTGAAGTTGGGGTAAGAATTGGGATTTGGGTAGGATGTCATTTAATGTATAGGTTTTTCCGTTTTTTTTTTTTTTTTTTTAAACCATTGTCGCTTAAAGTTTGGGTTAGAATTGGGATTTGGGTAGGATGTCATTTTATGTATAGGTTTTTCCGTTTTTTCTTCTATTTTTTTTAAACCATTGTCACTTGAAGTTGGGGTTAGAATTGGGATTTGAGTAGGATGTCATTTTATGTATAGGTTTTTCCGTTTTTTCTTCTATTTTTTTTAAACCATTGTCGCTTGAAGTTGGGGTTAGAATTAGGATTTGGGTTAGGGTTTCATTTCATGTATAGGTTTCTGCGTTTTTTATTTTATTTTTAAAACCATTGTCCCTTGGAGTTGGGGTAAGAATTGGGATTTGGGTAGGATGTCATTTTATGTATAGGTTTTTCCGTTTTTTCTTCTATTTTTTTCTAAACCATTGTCGCTTGAAGTTGGGGTTAGAATTGGGATTTGGGTAAAATGTCATTTTATGTATAGGTTTTTCTGTTTTTTCTTCTATTTTTTTTTCAACCATTGTCGCTTGAAGTTGGGGTTAGAATTGGGATTTGGGTTAGGATGTCCATAAAAGGACATATACGTATAGAACGTATAGGTTTTTCAGTTTGTTTTCTATTTTGAAAACATGGTCACTTGAAGTTGGGGTTAGAATTGTAATTTGGGTTAGAATGTCATTTTATGTATCCTGTAGGTTTTTTTCTATTTTTTAAACCATGGTCACTTGAAGTTGGAGTTCGGATTGGGATTTGGGTTAGGATGTCATTTTATGTATATTTCTCAGTTTTTTTTCTATTTTTGAAGAAATTGTCCCTTGTAGTTGGGGTTAGAATTGGGATTTGGGTTAGGATGTCATTTTATGCATAGGTTTTTCAGTTTTTTTCCCTATTTTTAAAACATTGTCACTTGGAATTGGGGTTAGAATTGGGATTTGGATGTCATTTTTGTATAGGTTTCTCTGGCGCAATCAATTTAATGGCCTGGATATATCGGCCTATAATTCGTTTTGGCAAATAAAAGCAATTTCTCCTTCTACCGATTGTTTAAAAACAGCCGATGATCAGGGCAGATTATTTCCTGGCACTCAAAAGAAGCAGAAATGTTCATCAGAACTATCAATATATGAATTTTCCGTGACAATGACAAACAATTGTACGGTCTTCACTTCTAGGATTTCACAACATAATAAAAATCTAAACAATCGGTATGTATTGTTATCAGTACAGAAATTTTGTATCAGTGCATTCCTAACTAAAGTGTAATTTACAATCGTGCGTAGGTAGTTATGGGTAGGCTGTGCATAGCTCTGCGTAGGCTGACAAGCACCTCACCAAAATGTTAACAATCCGTCCGTTCTACGCAGACCGCAAATTCTGTGATTTTTAACAAAAAATCTGCATCGCATTCCTTCATAGGCATTTCCACTTGCAATGATAAGAACAAAGATGGGCCAAGTTGAGGAGTGATTAAACTGACGCCACAAGTGATAATCTCGCCTAGTGGACATAATTCTGAAAAAAATTTGCGGCATGCCACAGAAGAACAAAAAATTATTGTTAAACCACACATTTGCTATTGCTTCGGTTTGACTTTAATGTGATAATTATACTGTATGTGAAATAAAGAGTTTCTATGCAATATAATTATATGCTTGAATTGCCACAAAAAAGACAAAAACAAATTTCAGGTTTCACATTAGACCTGTGGCTTAGTGGTTAAAGCTAAAACCTACAGTAGACTCATGTAGATGTGGTGCTCTGTCCACTGTACTCAACAAAGGGGGAATAAGTAAATGAGAGCATAGTGAAACTGGATAATGCAGAGAGGGAGAAACATTAAAAATGATATATGTGTGAAAAAGACCCATGATTTCACAGAAAGCAGACATATAGTTGGATTAAGCAACAGATTGAGCAATGGTTATCACACAGTCAGTATGAGGGACAGACAAAAACAAAAAGACAGTAAGCGATGTGGTTGCTTAATGCGGTTTCTGCTTAAGGGACGTGGGGAAAGGGCCGGCCTCAGCAAAGCTCCATGTAAAGTGTTTTCCGTTTGTAGCCACAGCGTAAAGCTTTTCCTAGAGGTGAAGAAAGAGTCTGCCTGGCACATGCTCAACACATGTCTCTCCAGGAACTGACTATTAACAACATGGCGACAAAACTCGCTGCACTGCCAGCCTGCATTTGCGCCTCGACAATTAGGGGGGAAAATACTCCAGCACTACATTTCAGTTATTTAAAAAACAGCTGTGCGCATCACATACTTAACCAAACAAAAAGCCTCCAAAGTCTGTTTTCTTTTACCTGTCATTAGAAGCCCAACTATATGTACAACCTTGATTACATTGGACTTCAAACGTGTGTGTTCACAGCTCCAGGGTTGCATCATTGGGTTGATGGACAGCTGTGGGTCTATCACAAAATAATGCATCGACTGAAATAGTTTATTTCCCTGAGAATGAAGGAATACAAAGAGAAGAGAAAGATGAGAGGAAGGTAACATAAAGAATACACAAAATGGCACCCTAAACACTCACAGTCTTCCTACAAGTCCACAACTTCCTGCAACGCCATTTTGACTGTTGGGAAGAAGGCTGCTGTGACGCTCGCCCAAGTGGGGACCCAGAAAACACTGTAAAAAAATTCCGTAGAAATTGCAGCTGGGTTGCCGGTAATTTACCGTAGATTTAAATTTATGTTTTTTACTGGCAATATTTTGTTCAAAGTTAAATGAACATTAAACATTTACAAGTCTTTGTCTTTACAGAATAAAACTAAAAAAACAGCATCAAGCACAAAACAGAAAAATGTTGATGATGATTTCTGGTTCCCAGAATGCTTTGCATGAGGCTGTTATTGTATAGTTTTATTCTGTAAAGATAAAGACTTGTTAATATTTAAAATTTATTTAACTTTGAACAAACTCTTGCCAGTAAATAATATAAATGTTAATCTACGGTAAATTACCGGCAACCCAGCTGCAATAACATTGTAATTTCTACGGATTTTTTTTACAGTGCATGTGCCCCATTTTGAAACCCAAAATGACAAAAGGGGTATGGTTTTGTGGACTTAAAGGGACTTTAAAAAAAATATGCTAATTTTCCAGCTCCCCTAGAGTAAAACATTTGATTTTTACAGTTTTAGAATCCATTCAGCTGATCTCTGGGTCTGGCGTTACCACTTTTAGCATAGCTTAGCACAATCCATTGAATCTGATTAGACCTTGACTCTTCTGTATTTACATCGTGTACTAAGACCGACGGAAAATTTAAAGTTGCGATTTTCTAGCCAGATATGGCTAGGATTATACTCTCATTCTGGTGTAATAATCAAGGACTTTGCTGCTGTAATATGGCTGCAGCAGGCGTAGTGATATAACGGACTGCCTGAATATAGTCCCCTGCCATTGAATGTTACTAAGGGGACTATTTTCGGATGCTGCGTAATATCATTGCGTCTCCTGTAGCCATGTTACAGCAGCAAAGTCCTTGATTATTAGGCCAGAATGAGAGTATAGTTCCTAGCCATATCGGCCTAGAAAATCACAACTTTAAATTTTCCGTCGGTCTTAGTACACGATCTAACTACAGAAGAGTTTTTTAAAGTTTTAAATAAGAAAAATATCAAAACTCTTTGGTCATTTTTTAGCGCAGTGCTAATGGTCTAGTCAGATTCAATGGATTATGCTAAGCTATGCTAAAAGTGATACTGCCAGACCCGGAGATCAGCTGAATGGATTCCAAAAAGGTAAAAATCAAATGTTTAACTCTAGGGGAGCTGGAAAATTAGCATATTTTCAAAAAAAGTGGAGTGTCCCTTTAATGGACACGTGCACGCAGCAGCCATTGTAAGTCCAAGAGATCGCAAGTCCACATGAAGTGTGTCATTTGTGGGAGAGAGGGAAAGAAAGAACGACTGAACAAATGTCAATGAGCTTGATTCACTTCTCGGTTGCGGGTGGTCACAGGTACAGCAGGAGGACAGCGCTTCAGGGTTCCCAATTTCACGGCTGCCAGCTTTCACACCGAGAGCAAAGCCCTCTCCAAAGAGCGTCCTGTGACCGGCGGGTCAGGGGAGCAGGTTGGCGGAGGGGCAGAAACTCAAACCTAGAGAGACTGAATGGGGAGATTTAGACTTCCTCCTGATCTTCACCTCAGCTTATTAGAGTCGGTCACAGTCTCACGGGCCGACTTATCTCAGAAACATGAGAGAAGCTGTTTGTCAGGGAAGGGGGATGCAATCCTCCTAAAATCTGTTTTGGATTTTGAGCAGCCTTAAGTTCATTCTAACTTGAAGTATTTGCGCAAGTTTTTTATACTTTGCTAGGTCTGACGATTACAATTTTTAAATGAATATGTAAATCTTTAATATCAACTAGTCTTCTTACTTAAATATTAACTAATCCATTGCAGCCCAGAACTGTTGATGTGGAAAAAATAAAACCTGACATGGATTTAGCACTCATGTTTAGTGTTGGGGTAACGCATTACAAATAACGCGCATTACGTAATAATATTACTTTTCTGAAGTAACGAGTAAAGTAACGTATTACTTTATAAATGTACACATTAATATTTGAGTTACTTTTAAAAAAAATTAATACAAGCTACTTTTCTGTTTAATAAATTCAATTTAAAAAAAAATAATGTACTGAAGTAAACTGAACATATTAACGTAGAATTACGCACTTTGTGCGCCTGAGCGTTTCGGACTGAATCAGAAACGGAGATGTCAGGCCAGAGCTTGACATTTTTGCGATCATAAAAACACCTGCAAGGCCTGAAAGAGATCAAGCCTCAGCCAAGTAAGAAAAAGTAACGCAAAAGTAACTTAAAAGTAATGTAAGCATTACTTTCCATGAAAAGAAACTTAAGTAACACAATTAGTTAGTTTTCGGGGGAGTAACTTAATATTGTAATAATTCCTTACATTTATATAGCGCTTTTCTCAGTACTCAAAGCGCTTTACATATGAACGGGGGAATCTCCTCAACCACCACCAATGTGCAGCATCCACCTGGATGATGCGACGGCAGCCATATTGCGCCAGAACGCCCACCACACACCAGCTTACTAGTGGAGAGGAGACCGAGTGATATAGCCAATTAGTATGAGGGATGATTAGTAGGACAATGGGCAAGTTTGGCCAGGATGCCGGGGCACACCCCTAGTCTTTTTCGAAGGACATCCTGGGATTTTTAATGACCACAGAGAGTCAGGACCTCGGTTTAACGTCTCATCCGAAAGACGGTGCTTGTTGACAGTATAGTGTCCCCGTCACTATACTGGGGTGTTAGGACCCACACAGACCACAGGGTGAGCACCCCCTGCTGGTCTCACTAACACCTCAATGCATTAATGCATTACCTTATCTTTCCCCAACACTGCTCGTGTTATATTGCCTATATGCATGTTTTATTGCAAAGTTCACCAATTTGAAAAACAACATTAAGGATTACTGTTTGTGCAATGCAGATTTGGCTGTTATTACTGGTACAGCGTGATGATGTATGTTTTATCTCCACAGTCACATACCGTAAAATGGTCTTTGGCTGAGTTCCCCAAATGCATATTTGTCTTAAAAGCAGAACTTTGTAAAAAGCATTGGGTTGTTTCTTGGATGTGACATTGTAATCTATCAAAAAAAGATGCTGCTATGTTTAATATATATATATATATATATATATATATATATATATATATAAAAAAGCACAAATGTATTTGAAACTTCCTCCCATTTAACACAATTTACACAATTTACACAATTAACACAATTTCTTCATGTAATATTGTTATTTGAGAGCATCAAAACCAAACACCACATCCCCCACAACACATCTGAATGGTCCCAGCTACATTATTGCCCCATTCCCTCCATCCTATCCCGGACTCGCAGGCCTCAGCTTTGCCCTTGGCTCTTATACGACTGTGTGACATTCCACAGGACAACCTGGAGCTCTGTGACGCCCTTCACTTCCTCCCTGCTGAGATGTGAAAACAGCTTTCACTCCCAGAAGACTGCAGGCTCATTTCCCAAACCGAGGAACCATCAACCTACACATGCTGCAGATAAGCGGCTACTGCCAGAAATAAGAATTCGTAGTGCCAAAACAAAGTTTTAACGTTTGCTGGTTATGTACCATTTAAAATAAAAAAGAACTGGATAATGTATTCAAGAACTACATGCTTGATAATTACATAACACAGATCTTTCAAAGCAAGCATATTTCCAAGATGCGGAAATAACAATGAACATACTGCTCAAATCATCATGTCTGTGGTAAGACTCAAATTCAAGTATTTTTGAGAACTTTTTGTGCTTTGCAATAATAAAGTGATCCAACAGTGATCACAGATGACTTCATCACTACTATGAGATCTAAACAAATGCAAATTACATGGGAATATATGGGAATTGTGGCACCCGGATGAAGATGATGCAGACCCAACAATTTAATTGAATTGCTTGTGTTTCCAACTTGGAATTTTCCCAATTTCCCAAGCTGTCTTAACTGACCACATGCAATCAGATCACCCAAGACCGGTGTTAATCCCAGGTGTAAACAGGGCGTGTAAGCCAAAACTATTTCTATACTGCCATATTAAAGAAAGAAATCCACCCTCATCTAGTTAACTTTCCACTGTTTGTTTCTCAGTTTTCACAGTAAACATAGACCCATAAGATGAGCCCTCCCCCTATCTTCCCTGACCAGGCTATTCAACCACCCAAGGCCAAGCAGGAAACAATTTAGATATTTGCTCGGTCCTGTCCGCAACCACCCACAATTTGTTTTACATTCCAATCGATGATCTTGCATATTTCCGGTCGAACTTCCAAGTATCGATGGTCTCACCCAGAGTTTGTTTGTTTAGCTGGTTCATGAGTATTAAACTAAAATCCAGTGAGTTAATATTGGTTTAAAGAGTTTCACGAGAGACAATAATGTTAATGAGAGATCTAGCATTAACCTCCCGAGCTGAAGCTATGGTTAAATGAAGCTTTGACATGGCAGTAAAGGTCACCTGAAGAACAAGGGTGAATCAGGTGTAAACCACTCATCAGTTTGCCAAACTCTCTCTTATAATTGAAATTGTGGAAATGACGCGTGACCATCAACTGTATCTCACAATACTTAAACAAACACTTCCAGCAATGCTTCGCTGCTGAGTTCACTGGAAATGAAAACTCAATTTGTGCTCATTATGTGAAAGACTTCACAGCAGTTCAGTTGAACTCGAGTGGAACCAGAAAAACAGAAAAAGCTAAACTATCAAGCCTGGTCTTGCACACTATATAGTCACACACTCATTTCGTAAATAGGGTTTAATTCAAAAGAAATACATTGGGGTTCCAAGTGTGAACCTAAATAAAACATCTGATAAAATCATCTGGTTTGCTTTACAAATTTGATTCAAAATCTGACAAACTTTCAAGATTTTTCAAAACAAAAATTGATTGATTTTCATTTTACCACAAACACGACACCCAAAATCAAACCTTCAAATACAATACATTAACAAAAATATAATGTTTCAGGGTAATCTATGTCAATAATAGCAAGTCTATTCCAAAACTCAAAAAATTAAAATAAATAAATAAATACACAAATATTAGAATTAATTATGGATGTAAAACAAATGTGACTATCTGCGGAATTAGGTTTGATTTAAATTTTTGATTTCACAAACTCAGTCAATATTAAAGAGCACCAATTTCATTGCTAAAAACAACATTATTTTGTGTATTTGGTGTAATACAATGTGTTCGCGTGGTTTATGGTAAAAAAAACACATTATTTTCCACATACCGTACATTTTTTTAGCTCTAGATTTCACTCTATTCCTGCAACGCACGGATTTGAAAAGCTCTGTGTCCCTGATTGGCCAGCTAATCTTTACGTTGTGACTTATACCTCTGACGTCAGCAGGAAATGTGACGCTCTTTCCCATGTTTGAAAGATTCGCTCTCAATGCAATCTTTCAAATCTTTATGGTCCAAAGCGGCTGGAATTATGATAATGTCAGTCTTTATTACACCACCAATCCCAGGAAGTAAACTGTTGCCTACAATCCGTGTATTTGTTGTAGAGATTTATGTTGGAGAGGATAACTCGCGTCATTGTTTACTTTGGGGTTTGTCCTTTTTGCATATCGTTAACATGTACTAATACACACTTACACACCAACGGACATGTAAAATCGTGAATCGGACCATAGGTGCCTTTTAAAAATATCAAGGTTATTTTTAACAAAATGTTCTTTACATTATTATGATTTTATGTACACTTTAAAAAAATATTTGTTGCACTTAAATTGAAGGTTTAATCAATCTGAATTTACAATTAATTTAAACTTTCTTGACTAGTGAGGAGGAGTTGCTATAAAGTATAAAAATAAAGTTGAATTAGATCAAGTTATTTTGACTTTATTTTTTATCATTTATAGCAACACCTCACTAGTCAAAAAAGTTTAAATGAATTGTAATTTCATGTTCATTAAAAATAAAAATTAAAGTGCAACAAGGATTTTTTACAGTGTTGAAAACCAAAAATTTCTTTTGCTGGGTTTTCACAGGCAGGTTCACAAATTATTAAACAAATTATTTAGGATTCTACATTTGTACAAATGTGAAACTTTTAACTTATTTCTTCAAAAAGGTTACATTTTCTTTTCTCCATTCAATCATAAAAGACAGTCTTAAGAGCATTTGTAGATCGTGGGATAACATGAATCACCATCTTTTATGGAGTGTCAATGCATGCTGTCCTTAAAGGCAGGCGTGCCAAATAAAGAATTCATGTTGAACTTTATTCATATGTTTACATTAACAATTCTTGGTCTCAGATGTTTGACTGTTCATAAACCGCACAGATAATAATAGCTAATTGAAGGAAGTTCTCATATACTTGGCTCGGTTCTTAGCGGCTAACTTTAAGTCCCCAGAAATCATTTGTATCCGGACCTCAAAAGAGCAGCTGACTCTATAAGCACGGGGAAACTTCCGTTCTGTCAATTACGTCCAGAGAACAACGCTAATTAAAGCCTTGCTAACAGGGCAAAGGAGAGAGCGGATTGACTTTGTGCGATGGACAGATCAGGCGAAGGACTTAAGTGTGCTTGACCTGTTTTGAGAGTAAGTCTAGATCCTGCAGCAGGAATCTAATTAGGGCTCGACTCAGTAGGGATGAACCGAAGAAACTAAACTAATAAAACGGATTAAAGCGAACACAGGGATAAACAGACTTTCCATTTACGAAAATAGTGAATAATAGATGTGCGTTTTATCAAAACCACAAACCCTCAGTATTAAACTTCTGCTGTTTGTGCTATGGTCATGAATACTACAGCACAGAGAGGAGACAAACTTTTTAGGTTACTTTCCAAGTGATCATACTTACGGTTTACAATTTATGGGTGATATAGTGTTCAAAAAAGTCTCACCATCTGAGATCTTAAACTTAAATAAAAACTCAAGAATATCAGAGAAATGTCATGTTCTCACCAAAATGTCCAAATCTAATATATATAATTTTAAAAAAGTTTAACACTGTCAGAAATAAATGGTCAAAAAATTGTCCCTGGCTGTCACTGGGGCGCCGCCCTACCCTTTACAAAAGTACACATTTGCACCTAAAGAGTTATATTAGTACCTCAAAGGTACATATTGGTGCCAAATGTATACATATCTGTACATATATAGTACATATAAGGACCTTTTAAAGAGTACTGGCCCAGTGACGGCTTGAGATAATTTTTACTGACAGTGTGGCTGTAAGTGGGGCGATACCCTTTCCAAAAGCACACATTTGCACCTACAGATTTATATTAGTACCTCAAAGGTACATATTAGTACCAAATGTCTTTACCGAGTACATATTAAGACCTTTTAAAGGGCAATGTGCCAGCAGCTTGAGACCATTTTTTTTTGACAGTGTTTTATCCTGAGTTACTAAATTCAGATGCTTAAGAAATAAATACAGAAGAGAATATCACATATTTAATATCTTGTTGGAAATTAAAACCGGGACAGCTCAGCTGCATCAGAGCTCATCGTATATAGAAAAACATTTTCTACCCTGCCTGCAGTAACAAGAGACCGTCTCCTCTGCACATCAACAGGCTCTTTGTTTTGGCCAAAGGGCAAAGTGTAAGTGTGTGGGGTACACAGAAAGCAGGGTGGGTAACTAGTGCCTCATCTGACTTAAGAATTAACACCCCCTCCTACGCCCTTAATGAAACATTAATGACTTCTTGCCATGCATTCTTGCCACGGGTGGAATATGTGGAACTTCAGAAATGAACGATGAAAAGAATCTATTGGGTTTCGTTTTGCATAACACATGAGTCATCTTAACGTCTATGAATCTGACCCTCTCGCATGCTATAAAACAAATTACCGGGTCAAAACCTAAGCCTCAAAGTATCAATTCAACAACAGCGCCGAAGAGTGTTTTACCGTGTATCACCCCTAAAAAAAGTTTAAATTGCGTGTTAAACAACAAGTCATGGCTATTTAAATAGATCCGTGTCTAAACTCTTCGCACTAAGATAACTTGCTACCTATGTCAGAGGTTAAATTCTTAGCAAGATTGATGAAGGATCAAGTGTGGCCCATACTATAAACAAACATATTATTAAGTGACCATAAAACCTGTAGTCTGTTGATTTACGTGTACGTTCGGTCGAACGCACAGCCTTGCAAAGAATAGTTTATTTGCTCATACATGTACAAAGACGTTCGACGCATGCGCATTGTGACAAAAATGCAATGCACCTCCTGAGCTACAAAATACATTCTCATGTAGGTGCATGAGCGACCAACGCGTACAATGTATGAGGGGGTTTCAAAAATCGTACATGTGAAAAATTTACTATACTTTGGCCTTAAGTGTAACGTAGCGTGCACACAAAAGTGTTTACGCCAACGGCCGGCGTATGTTTTTAATTGTTTCCACTGGAAGTGCTGGCAAATTTTGTCAGCAACTTTGCTGTAAAGCTCAGCTGTCCAATCACAGTGGAGGAGGGGTGGGACCAATATTACAACAACCGGCAAATCGTTCAACAACTGATAAACAAAGCAGAAGTATCAAAGCAACCAAAGCGCTTAGCTAAAAAAAGCTGGCAAGTGCCTACTGGTAAGCGCCTACTGGCAAGCGCTTACAGTCGACCTCCGCCTGATGTTTGCAGCCGCGTTTATACCGTTTTGTTGTACACGCCACCTTAAAGTTAAAGTTTACTTTTCAAAGCGATCAGGTGTACACTGTCAAAATTTGTCAAAAAATGGTCCCTAGCTGTCCCTGGGGCAGTGCCATTTAAAAAAGTATACATTTGAGGTACGTGGTATGCACCAGTTTTATACCAGTGCTTACCTTTGAGGTACTAATATGAACTCTGTAGATACAAAGCTGTACTTTTTAAATGGTGCTGCCCCAGTGACAGCTAGGGACTGTTTTTCTGACAGTGTATGATTTTCAAATTTGAGAAAAAAATCATAGATTTACATTGAAGGAGTATTGCTGTGGCATCCACTTATATTATAGCATCATGTTTTGAACAAGCAAGAACGATTCCCTTTATATAAAAAGCTAATAAAAAAAAGTTTTTAGTATTTAAAGCCACAATCTTACAGAAACCAAATGCACAACAGTTCGGCGGATTTGTTTTTTAAGACAAGCTCCTACCTGAGATTAGATCTACCCTAGCATTGTTGTAAATGAAGGCATCATTGTTAAATATGACAATGTCCTGCAAACATATGCGTTTTTAAGCACAAAACGTCAGCTGGGGACGGCCTGAGCCGCCTGACCCTTGTGTGCTCTGCCGGGTTAATCTGAACTTCCCCTCTCTCCCAGCATGCGTATAGTCTTACCTTTTATACCCCACTGTAAATAGGATTAGTGTTTCGGTTGACTATGGAATACATAAAGGCCTGAAGCGCTGTTAGGGGTCCTTGTATGTGAAGAGCAGGTGGAAAGAGGTGCGAGAGAGAAAAGCTGACTTTGTATTAGAAGCTGACTTTATATTTTCAATTGCTGGAAGTGTGCGTATGTACGTGTGTATCGTGTGCAGACTTGAAGTGAAAAAAGCATATAAACCCCTGAGATTAAAATGCATAATAGAAATGAGTTTCTTTTGTCTTTGTGTATGTGGGTTGGGGGCAGACCCAGTGAATTAGGTCAGGGGCCCGGTCTGTCTGCGGCAGAGGGCCGCAGAGCCGGTTTTGTCAAGGTGTCAGGAAAAGTGATGTCTGTGTTGTGTGAAGCTGTAAGGTGAATGTCTCTGTACAAACATTCACAGTAAAGCAAGATGATGGACAAGATAGACATGACAGAGTAGTTGACACAACTGGCTGGATATTAGGTAGGTATTAAATGAGTCATATAAATATGAATTTAGGATATGCATTTGTTTTCTTAATTCACATAGTGTAGGCGCTTTTTTCCTGAAACATTTTTTTCATATCCAGAGCCGATCCTGGCCTTCTGGGGGTCCTAAGCAACTTTGTGAGGGGGCCCTGTCATCGCGTTTATAAAATTGTGGTGCGGGGCTCTACGCAGCTCGCGTAGCCTGCGTATAGAGAGGATCGGCTCTGTTCATATCCTGATAGCAATCAGTTAGTTAAGTGGTCTAAATATATTTATTCAAATATGTATTTACTGAGGAAGGTGAAGGAGCAAAAAAATGCATCCAATCATTGCATTTGGTCCGGATGCAATGATAGGATGTCCTACTTGCCTGTCAAAATATGCACCCTGCTTGCACAGACTTATGGCACTTTTCCATTGCATAGTACCCCACGGTTTAGGTTGGGTCAGCTCACTTTTGGGGGCTTTTCCACTGGGTAGTACCCATTACTTTTTTTTACCACCTCGGTCAGGGTTCCAAGCAAGCTGAGCTGATACTGAAACGTAAAAAAAAACTCAAAAGATCACTGATTGGTCTTTGAGAATCGCGATGAGCGTCATGCTAAAAGCAAGATTAGCTTTACTTTCATGTTTGCGCTGCCTCGAGCAAACCTGTTGTCATCTGTGCTTTGTTGTAAGTTCCCAAACTCCGATTTAGCGATGAAAAACACCCACAGGTTGAGAATCAGGAACACCATACCAGTGTTTTTCAGACTTGCGGTTTGTGGCGGCACATTCGTGGCATTTATGCAACTTAAATGAGGTGTGTGTACAAAAACTGTCATGTGAGACAGGTAGTAATAAACACGATGTGCAAACATTTATTTGTGGTGGTCAATTTTAATTTTGTGGCAGACTGAGAAATAAATAAATGTATGGTAACATATAGCATTCCAATGACGCTCTCACTTGTATGATGTCACAGGAGTAGGAAGTGCAAATATAACGACACGCCTATAATCCCACCCACTCTAAAGTGTTACTAAACTCGACTGAAAAGCTAACCAAGCCAAAGTAAGGTGAGCTGACCCGACCTGACCCGTGGGGTACTATGCAATGAAAAAGCACCATTAGAGGTGTGTATCCCATCATAAGGGTTTTGTCAAGTCTGTGATTTTCCCACAGAATTTCACTACTTTTCAACTATTGCCACTGGTTGTTTATTCAGTGGGTTGAATCAGTGTACATTATTCATCAGCTGTCAATCTTAAAGTAAGATTTATTTATAAAACCAAAAGTTTTGTATAAGGGTTAAGATCACTGGGCTAGTTCTGATTGGCCATTGGGCTAAAGAGGTATTACACCATGCTGACCAAGCGAGAATGGAAAGCAAACAGCAACAACCTTACTATCCTCCTGAAAGGACAAAATTGACTCAAGAAAAATGGTGTCAAAAACAGACAATGTTAGAAACGGCTATAAAGAAAAACGTCTGGACCAAGAAATAGCTAAAACATAGTCTATGTGTTTTGGAGGAGGTGTGGCTTTGGCGCTCTGAAAGGAGGGTGGGATCTTATCTAGACCCATCATCTGTTTACCAATAAAACCATTATAAAATTCCCTTATTTAGTGTGTTTTGGGTCTAATTCGAGTAGGATTTAACAGTGGTCTATCAGTGCCTGTCCGGCAAATGTGACCCTGGACCATTAAAACCAGTTATAAGTCGCACGGGCACACAGTAATACTGACAGCTGTTTGCCAGTAACTTACTGTAGATTTAAATGTTTGCTATTTACTGATAACATATTTGTCTTTACAAAATAAAACTATAAAATAACACCTCATGCAAAGTATTCTGGGAACAAAAATCTGAAGCAAAAAACATAATTAGATCTTTAATATTAATATTTAGATAATTAATATTTAGATTTTTTGCACCCTCAGATTTTTAAGTAGTTGCATCCCGGCCAAATATTATCCTATTGTAACTTATTTATTCAACCATCAGATGACTTCAGATTTCAAAAAATTTACTAGTTTTGTTTGTCACAAATAACATCCCACCAACAGCACCCCACACATTACCACCAGTGACCCACAGAAATCATTATAGTGTCCATTAAAACCAATACAATTCCCTTTAAACCACTAAATAAGATTTTCTATTCAGCTGTCAGCATCTATAAAAAATTATAAAACTGAAAGCTTTATTTTGGGACTTTCCTACTACATTGCACCAATCAATGTGAGATGTTCAATTTACTTTAAACCCCAAGGAAAGAGAGAAGGAAGAATGTCCGTCTGTGGAAGGGCTGGTGGGGGTTGCGCGTCTCAGCCAATAAGAGAAGAGCAACACTAATGTCATTTCAGCGCTGTGAACACACAGGGTCTTTAACTGGCGGGGCTACAGACTGCGTGTTTACTCAACGCAGCTGGGATTCAAACTCACTTTCTGCGTCTCCGCTATGTTGGCCCATTGCTTCGCGTTATTTGGATACTGAAACGCAACGCGCCCGCTACCAAGCGCGCTGGTTTATATTCAGTCATCGGGACTCGAGCAAATGACAGCATTTGTGAATATTTTCCAATAACTTCAGGAATACATCAGCTCATCACCTTGAATCCACCTTTTTCTTCAGTGTAAGTATGCTTTTTCATATTGTAATGTGCTGTTTGGGATGTTTGTAAGAAATATAGAAATAATGTTTTCCAGTAGACTACACCAAAATGCGCAGGGAGTCCCTCAGGAAAAGTAATCATAGTTTTATTATATAAAAAAGTAGCAACCACGTTTATCATATGTATAACCATAACTTTACTGCAAATAAACATAGTTTATTATATAGTGAGACCATTAGTGGTTTTACTACAGATAGGTAAACTAGCCTTGGTTAATGTTGGTTTAAGTGCTGTGTGAACTTATCTACTAACTTTTTGCGCTTTAAATTGGAATGATGATGAACATTAATTTCATGTTATACGGCTACCTCCAACTAAACCTACGAGTGTTCAATTGCAACCATGTTTAAAGTGACCAACTGGTGCGTAAAGGCGCACAGTACAGCATGGAGTATGTAGTGTGAAGCCCCTGTGGGTCTCCAGATGTGTGCGTACTCACATTCAGCTGTTCATTGTCAATCAGGACACGGCTGGCATTAAAGTGACTTCTTTCCTGTCATTCCCGGTGCCGTTTGTCGCCAGACGCGTAACGCAAACACGACCCGCCTTTCCTATAATAAATCTATTATAACTGGGCGCGTTCCTCGTTTCGACCCTAAGGTAAAACTGTTACTTGTTAAACACTTGCCGTTAGGGATCATTTCCATGTTGGGAACATTTTCAGTGCTGTGTAATTGGTCTGAGCGCGCATTTGCCTCAAGTTTGTGTGACGCACCTATTACCGTGTCTTTCGCGTGTGTATACATTTTTGGTTTTATGTTGTGAAATTGAACATGAAAAGCTGTTTTTCAGCACTATGTCAGAGTTTGAGCGAGAAGAGCGCATTTGTTGTACTAGGTGTTGGTGTCACCTAGCGGTTGTTTTGCTTGAGGAGAATATGGCCTCGTCAGTTGTTCCAGTGCCGTTGCTAGGCAACGGACCGGAAGACAGCGTTAAAGGGATAGTTTACCCCCCCAAAAAGAAAATGTTGTCATAATTTACTCACTCTCATGTTGTTACAAACTTGTATAAATTTATTTGTTCTGATGAACACGAAGGAAGATATTTTGAGGAACGTTCATGAGCCCATTACTTCCATAGTAGGAAAAAAAGAATACTTTGGAAGTGAATGGTTACAAACATTCCTCAAAATATCTTCATTAGTGTTCAAAATACATAAATACAGGTTTGTTACAACATACAAGTTGTGTGTAAATGATAAGAGAATTTTCATGTTTGGGTGAACTATTCATTTAAATGAGCATATACACTAGCAGAACAATCTCTATACGGATCAATTTTACACATAACCTCTCAACTAACTAACCAACATTGTTCAGCCCTAGATGTATTTATTATCATATAAGTTACTTGACTTAAGCAATGTCATGACCTGCTGAAAAAGTAAACAACACAAACACACACACACAAAAAAAAATGTTTTCAGCGCCAAATAATGTCACAAACAGCTGTTTACCATTAAGACCATTGCAAAATTCCTTAATTGGGGTCTATCCAGTAGGATTTATTGGTTGTTTCCCATCCACCAGATAACATCCCAACAATAAAAGACAAAGCATTACCAGTAGAGACCCACAGGCACCATTACAATCCCCATTAAAGCCATTAAATCCATTATTAGAATATCTGTGATGGTTTTTTAACAGATTGGAATTTTGTGTGCGGGAGTCAAAGTTAACCGGATCCCTAGGGGGTCTCAGGTGACTTGAGTGGAAATAAAGTGGCAGGTTTCCAAATGTGGCACCCAAATAGAGATCTGAGATTGTTATGTAAAGACTCAAGTTAATAGATGAGCCATTAGGACCACATGTAAAGCTCTGTCTCAGCTGACTGGAATGTAGAGAATGATGTGATATTTCCTCCTGGATGGCGTGTTTGAAGTCGGTCAGCATTTATGGACTGATTCTGGCGTTGACTGCATTTTAAATGAGATAGTTTGGAAACAATTTTGTATACACCCTTCCCAGTAGAGAAGTTAGTAGGTAGGTAGACAATATAAATGTTAAACAGGTTTTTGCATGTTTAGCAAACAACACCGCCTTAGTTTAGGCTTTTAAAACAAGGAGCATGTTTGGGATTTATACGATAAATAATTTGCCTGCTATGTGAATAGGGATATTTGTGTAGGAGTACAAGTCTGTGTGTGCTCATGTAGCTACAAGAAGGACAGAAAGAGCGATTCTAACCCCCAAATCCGGCCCACAGGTTATGCTCAGAGGAGTGCTTGTATATACCGTGTTGATTTACTAGCGGAGAGCAAAGTGGGTTCACAGTGCCCCATTTATGCTCAGAGACCCTGACGTGTGCTCCACTATGCAAATCACCCCACACCTCGAACACATTTGGCAGCTTTCTATCAGCTCGCCCCCTGAACGCTGCCAAGCATGGATAGGGACAAGTTGCTCTTTAGTTGCGCTAAAGAGTCAAACAGTTAGACTCTGATACCGGCCAGCTGGCATTCAGCCCGGCGACCAATCCAAACCACTTCTTTAAACAATGGATATTTCCACAGATACCAGCGAAAACAACATCACAGAGCATGCAGCCAGACGATAGGGTTTTCAATCAGCGGGGCTGTGGAGGTACTCTAAGGGGTCCACAGAGAAGATACAGATACAAAACTATTTCTTGATGGATTTGCATGATATTCCAGATGGTCAAAAAGCTGTCACTGGGGCAGTTCCCTTTAAAACATTCTTATATGTACCATTTGGGTAGAGATATGTATTCATTTGGTACCAGTGCCTTTGAGCTATTAATATGACCTCTTTGGGTGTACTTTTTGAAAGGGTACCAGCCATAGGGACAGCCTTTTTTCTGACAGATATATATATATATATATATATATTGACTTTTGAGCACTTGTCAAAGGCAATGCAATTCAATGTTTGTTTATAGTACAGTAAGGGCTGTCAAACGATTAATCGCGATTAATCGCATACAAAATAAAAGTTTGTGTTTGTATAATATATGTGTGGAATTATTATGTACATATAAACACAAACACATTCATATATTTAAGAAACATTTACATGTGTATATGTATTTATTTATATTTTAGTGCTGGGCAAAGATTAATCGTGATTAATCGCATGCAGAATAAAAGTGATTTTTTTGCATAATATATGAGTGTGTGCTGTGTGTAATTATATAAATACACACACATTTATATATGTATTTAAGAAACATTTACAAGTGTATATACATTTATTTATATTTTAATATATTAATATAAATTAAAAAAATTATATTTAATAAAAAAAATCTGAAATGTATATATGTATATGTGTGTGGTTAAATAAATATACATAATAATTACACACAGTACACACACACGTATTATGCAAAAAAATCACTTTTATTTTGTGTGCGATTAATCACGATTAATCTTCCCCCAGCACACATTTTTATATATTTTATATTATATATATAAATAAATAAAAAATTATATATAAAGAAACATTTTCTTAAATGTATACATATATGTGTGTGCAATATATTTACACATATATTAGACTAACTTGAATTTGTATGCGATTAATCGCGATTAATCGTTTGAAAGCACCAAGCACAATTATTTTGAGAAAACATAATGCCATCGTAGACTTTTTTTTTTTTTAAGTATTTTGTTATTTGTACTAAAGCCACCCGAATAAAAAATAAATAAAATGATCATGACAAATGCAACAAATAAAGTGACCCAGATTCGAACATACATAGCCCACATCAGCACCACAATGCAATGTGCAAAAACTGCGGATCCAAAGCTCCATAATAAAAATCCCCTCCATAACAGGCTGTACTTAAACATCACGAGAACTGAGGAAGGTCGATCATGTGAGCGCAGGCGACCGAGAAAATCAAATTAACCCGCCACAGCTGACAGCTTGTGGGTCAGGACACTTATCTGTCTCGGTGTGGGAGATGCTTGAATCGTTTCTACTGTAATTGCTCACTGACTGGTTTCTGAGCCTTGGCTCGCTCACCAACCACATCCTATTGAAGTTGCGGAACAGCGGGTTGATATTAAAACACGTCACATTCCCAAAATCTAAACAGACAGCAACCCTTAGGGAGACGATAAATAGTTAACTCAACAACAAGGAGTCAAAAGTCTTTTGCAAAGCCCAAGAGATCATAGTAATTCATTTTGATTTGCACTTTTTTTTACATCTTTTTGTAAAAGCAAGGTTATTTGGCAGCGCAGTAATTACCCATGTCAGCCATATCAGACGTGGAGATTAAAGGCAGGTAATGATTTCACTCGGTCGGGCAGACGGCTGCCGGCAGCTCCCTTATAATCAAAGCGTGAGACGCGTGCGGCAGACGTTCAGCAGAGCATGGAGATAAGAGCACCTCGACAACCACCGAGATGATCAACCTGACAGCTAAAAAGGTGACATGATGCCGAAATACTGCTGTTTAGATTAAGACCTCACTGGACAATATGGAGTTTATTATGCATAATTTATATGATTGAGATGATTTAAGTAGGACACGGAGAGCAGATGTGTGACATTTCATTTACAAATATTTGGCAGTGGCTATCGCCTCCTCGGCCCAGGTCTTAAGCTGCGTGTCCTGTTTGGTCTGCCATGCAGGGTTGGTCTATATCCAAAACCCACAGAGAAATGTTTTATGGGTGCCACCGTGTTTGCACATTTCGTAAAAACTGTATGTCTTTGTATATTAGGCTTGGATAAAAGAAAGTATAATTCATCACAGAAGAACCTACACACTCGCTAAAATAGATTTATCCTTAAGTGGGTTGTGGGACGGAAGACATTTACTATGGGGTTTGCTAATGAATGCTTGGGGGCTTTCACGCTAATGAAAACTAGCAACCAAACAGGGATTTTATTGTGCGCTTGTTTGGCCAGAAAAGGTCTGGGGGTTTAATCGTTCGCATTGGTAACAGGTTGTAAAGAGTCACGCTGTGTGTTAACATGAATGAACCCCGGAACCAGAAGGATTGCTTTTCTTGGAACAGAGAAAACATCATGACACGATTCATTATCCGAACACATTCAGCTGTGAAATGCAACATGCAACAGCTTGCTGTTGTGTCTCGTCCTGCTTTTATGGTTTTAATCCCGTAAAATTGCTAAATTTCACACAATATATGTGTGTGTATAGACCTTTGGACTTATGTTGTCCAAAATACAGTAAAACAGGTTGTTAGGGAGTTCTCGGTACACAAAAGTTTAATAATTGCATTAAGGTTTATGTGAAGGTTAGGTTTAGGGGTTGCATCATTATCCTTGTGTAATAACAGTGAAAGTCAATGAGAAGTCCATAATATGGCAAAACCTGTGTGTGCGTGCACACAATGTACTATGCTGAGAAACTTTAAAGAAGCCCCTAAGGGTCTAAGACATCTGTTTGGGAGCTGAGGGTTTTACCTTTCAATAATATACTAGTTGCTCCTCAGAGAGACTTGACTTCATTACACGTTCCACTCCCGTGACCCATTTCTTCTTCTCTGCCTAATGAACCGAAATATCTCTATCCGTCTCATTTCCTCTCTCTTGCTTATCTGTGGTTGAAGAACAGATTCATCGACTTGGATCTTGCAGTACATCGAATAAATTCATGTCACTGCTGCGCATATAGATATTGTAAAGTCCATGTCTAGGTCCATCAGCTAGGTCCATCCTCAAAGTGACAAAGGGCAACAAAGCAGAAAGCAAATTTTGGGAAAAATACATTTTTCAAACCAAAGTGAAACACTAACTGCAAAAAAATACATTATAACTAAGGGGTTGTTATACGACAATTATTTCAATCTTAAAAGTTTTTATGCAGTTTGGCTGTGACTTTGTATAGCAACTTTGTATTTAATTTTTTATTGCAACTTCTTACGCAACTTCTTATGCAACTTTGTACGCAAGATTGTACGCAACTTCTTATGCAATTTCTTATGCAACTCTGTACGCCACTTCTTATGCAACTTTTTACGCACCTTCTTACGCAACTTCTTATGCAACTTCTTACGCAACGTCTTACGCAACTTTGTACGCAAACAACTTCATACACAAGCAACTTCGTACGCATCCAACATTTTTCAAACCAATGTGAAACTGGGTAAAATGATTTAAACCGTACAAATTTTTATGCAGTTTGGCTGTGACTTTGTACGCAACTTCCTAAGCAACTTTATACGCAACTTCGTACGCACGCAACTTCGTACGCACGCAAATGTGAAACTGGGTAAAATGATTTAAACCGGACAAGTTTTTATGCAGTTTGGCTGTGACTTTGTACACAACTTCCTAAGCAACTTTATACACAACTTCGTACGCACGCAACTTCGTACGCACGCAAATGTGAAACTGGGTAAAATGATTTAAACCGTACAAGTTTTTATGCAGTTTGGCTGTGACTTTGTATGCAACTTCCTAAGCAACTTTATACGCAACTTCGTACGCACGCAACTTCGTTCGTGAGCAACTTCGTTTGTGAGCAACTTCGTTCGTGAGCAACTTCGTTCGCGAGCAACTTCGTTCGTGAGCAACTTCGTTCGCGAGCAACTTCGTTCGCGAGCAACTTCGTTCGCGAGCAACTTCGTACGCGAGCAACTTCGTACACAAAGTTTTCGATAACGACATATTGTCTTCTCCATGTAAACTGCGTAAACACAAATCTTTGATAATAATTACATCAAGCGCATTTGTTAATTCGGTCTATAGGCATACGTGAATATAAGCAAAACAACAATGGCAAACAACAGGATTGCGAGCTTCGCCAAGAAAGTTTACAATATTTTGGCGTTTTAGGGGGCGCACACACCAAAGCGTTTAAACATGGCTGAAAAGCAAGGCGCTGCCTGTCAGCTTTTTCAGCTGAGCGCTTGTGTTGCTATATACAGTCTGCTTTATCAGTCGTTGAATGATGCGCAGGTTGGTTGTTGTGATATTTGCCCACCCCTCCTCCACTGTGATTGGACAACCGAGTGAGAATTGCCGAGCTATGCATTTCACCCAGAGTTGAAAATATTTAAACTCTCGGCGCTCAGTGCGGATAAACCACAGAGCACCAGCGTTCAGCTCTGACAAAACCAGCCAGCTGCTAGCGTTTTTAAAAAAGCACAGCGCTTCCATTGAATAAAATGTTAAATATACGCCGGCCGCCGGTGTAAATGCTTTGGTGTGCACACTTTTTTATATTTACCTTAATAGTTTTGCATCCTTGACTGTTTGTATCTATTGCTGTGTGATGAATGCGTATGTATGCAGGCTTGTAGTGCTTCTTTACAATGTAACATCGCCATCTACTGGCCTAGCATACCTTACAGCAGATTTAGGATCTGTGCAAACGCAGATTTTTGGACGGTGCTGTCACGTGTACGTAAAACTTTTCATAAAACTTTTCCGTTTCTCACTACATCGTTGTCGTGTAAACATAGCCTAGGTGTACATATATTCAACTAATGGCAAACAGACCATTGTGTACAGAAATTCCCTGAGGAGGTAACCATAGCAAACGGTAGACCACTTGAGCACCGTCATTAAAATCGAACATTAAAAAATATAGAAACTGGTAATAATTTATATCTTTATTATAGACGCAAGATGATTTTTTCACGTTAAAAACCATTAAAAGTCACAGTATAATTCATACCGCAGCAAATACAAGTAAAAAAAAGAAAATCTAATTTTCTCGCCGTTTAAGGAACAGAATACCATTAGTTTCGGAGACTGGCCCCTTACACAGAGGCCCATTATGTGAGGATTACTATATCAACTCCAAGTGTTGAATTACACGTCATCGTAGTCACCCCAAAGCAGCGCTCTTCAAAACAGCCTTGCGGTGAAAGTACAGTCGAGTTTGTCATTAACTAAGGTGAGCTTGTCATGTTAGTGGCAATGAATTATGTGAAAAAGAAATGGATTGTGTAACAGGGCGTTGTGTGTGAACATATGTGTGTTTTAAGCCCTAATAACCAACATGCCCTAGGGGTCTATTGTCATTACCGTTGCATGCAGCCCCCTGCCCAAACCCCAAGCTTACATTTCCCTGCTGGGAGGGCAGTAATTACCTTCCAAATGAGAATGATGCAAGATAGTATTCAGTGTTGCACAATTTATCAACATAATGACTGAGGTCCGAATTTGGCTCTCTTAATATAGCACATCGGTAGCAGACAAAATGCAATACGTCCGCAAAATGCTTACCAACCCCTGACTGGATATCGCCAAACATACTTTGTGCCGCAAGCGACATCAAAGTGATGTTAACATTATTAAATATATTTTCATCAGCACCCAATTAACCGTGCGGCAGGATCCATGGCCAAAAAACACAGCTAATGAACTAGCAAAACATATCAGCTTCATCGTTTCAACATGTTGCAGTGTTCTTTCACTAATAAAAACAAATCACATGTGCTCGTACATCTCCTTGTTAGCCCTGTCTGTTGCGCTTCCTCTGCGTGTCGGCCTGGGAGTCAAATCTCCCTAATAATCACACTCGACGGCATTAGCAGCAGATGTTCTGTGGTCGTTCGGTACAATTGTAATTAGGATACGTGGAGGTAAAGGGTCGTTGTGCATGGTAGATGCCCGCTGGAGTTTGATAAGGGTCGGGCTTGGGTGGTCTTAAACTCTCTACATGAGGCACTATTCAGACCACCTCGGCTCGAACTACACATGAGTTTGTGGTTGCATGTCTTGTTTCTCGTTAAGAGTAATGAATGCACATATGCACAACATATACATGTACGCATATAAAAAGGTGGTGGTCATTGGAAAAGTCGGCTGGAAGTTATTGAGAAATCGCATGTGCTTCGACATGCACCCAGCATCTAAACCTTGTGTTCGTTTTGTGTGGCTTTGAAGAACATATTTGGGTTTCATTTTCGGATGGGATCATTTTTGCATAAAGGAAATAAAGGGTTTTTGCATTGTGACATTATTTTTAATTACTTATTATGAACTATTTATTAAATTTTCATGTAATGCAAAGACAATTGCAAACTAATACATCATGTAAGTACCGTTTGATTTTACTTTAATTTTAATACAATAATGAAATCTGCTAAAGTCATTTTTTGGGAAAAACAGGAAATAAAAAATTTTAAAATAAACATCTAGACAAAATGCATTTATGGCACTAAAATAATGTCTCAGAGACTTCTTTATGCAAATAAAACTACTTAAAATTTCGAAATTAATATATTTTGGCAATAAAAATAAACCCCCGTTCTATCTTCTGCAGACGAGCTGACATCTGTAGAGGTTATTGTGACCTCTCTACTTTTTTAAAGTGGAATGTATCAGTTAACAATATCAAATTAAGCAGGCAGGAGAGGGCAAGGAGGCTTCTAATAAAACAGAACCCATTATGAACTAAATGCATGCACACACGCAGCTGGTCTCTGCGGATGAGAAGCCAAGCTCAGTCCCGACTCTTCAAGTGCTTGCCGCGCAGTGCATATACGTATCTTCATTACTATAATCTTCTCAACATTATACCGTATACCTTTATGACGCAGTCACACCTAAGTCAAATTACAGTACTTTTACGGTCTTAATTACAGTATAGAACCGTAAACACGAGTTCAGTTCGGGTTTTTAAGACTGAATGGAGATTTTAAGGAAATAAAACCTTTTAGCTAAAATGTTGCAATACATTAATATGTCAGTACACTCAAAAAAAGTGTTATTTTCAACAGACAAAGCTAACCTAATTTAGGTTGTTTCAAAATGTTGGGCTGTTTGAAAAACCCACAGTTGGGTCAAATATAAACATTATAGTTAATATAACCCAACAGTTCTGTCCCTTTTGACCCAACCCTGGGTCGAAATAACCCAACATATTTAACAGTAAAAATATGCTGGGTTATTTTCAACCCATTGTTGGGTCAAAAACAGACAAAGCTAACCTAATTTAGCTATGCTAGTTGTTTGAACCCATTGTTGGGTCAGATATAAACAGTTTTGAGTTAATTTAACCCAACGGTCTTGTTACTTTTTGACCCAAGCCTGGGTTGAAGTAACCCAACCTTTATAGAAGTAAAAATATGCTGGGTTATTGTCAACCCATCGTTGGGTCAAAAACAGACAACGCTTACCTAATTTAGCTATGCCAGATTGTTTGAACCCATTGTTGGGTCAAATATAAACATTATAGTTAATTTAACCCAACGGTCTTGTTACTTTTGACCCAAGCCTGGGCTGAAAGACTCCAACATTTTAGCAGTAAAATATGCTGGGTTATTTTAAACCCATCATTGGGTCAAAAACAGACAAAGCTAACCTAATTTGGCTATGCTAGGTTGTTTCAAAATGTTGGGTTGTTTGAACCCATTGTTGGGTCAAATATAAACATTATAGTTAATTTAACCCAACAGTCTTGTCTTTTTTTGACCCAAGCCTGGGTTAAAATAACCCAACATTTTTAGCAATAAAATACGCTGGGTTATTTTCAACCAATCGTTGGGTCAAAAACAGACAACACTAATTTAGCTATGCTAAGTTGTTTCAAAATGTTGGGTTGTTTGAAGAACTCATTGTTGGGTCAAATATTAACATTATAGTTAATTAAACACAACAGTCTTGTCTCTTTTTGACCCAACATTTTTAGCAGTAAAAATATGCTGGGTTATTTTCAAACCATCGTTCGGTCAAAACAGACAAAGCTAACCTAATTTAGCTAGGCTAGCTCTGCGTTCCAGTTTGTTTTTTTATGACCTTCCCTCGCTAACTTCCCTCAGTCTCGTTCACTCGGATGTACTTCATTGCTTACGTTGTACGAGTGCCCACTACTGCTGAAACACTTGAAGGAGGTTCAAATGGATCCCCCTAAGCCCTTGATCCCATGGAAAGTGGAGACAGCCCTCTCCATGTGCAAAGCGCGAGTTGCTGAAGTGACGTCACAATCATGATGCATTGTGGGATATGGAGCTGCATGAAGTGTACAAGTAGACAAGTGTACAAGTGTACTCGGTCAAAATCCATACAAACTTCCCTCGTCCACTTGACAAAGTCTAAAACTGGAGTGGAACGCACCCTAGGTTGTTTCAAAATGTTGGGTTGATTAAACCCATTGTTGGGTCAAATATAAACATTTGAGTTAATTTAACTCAACAGTCTGGTCCTTTTTTAACCCACGCCTGGGTTGAAATAACCCAAGATTTTTAGCAGTAAAAATATGCTGGGTTATTTTCAACCCATTGTTGGGTCAAAAACAGACAAATCTAACCTAATTTAGCTAGGCTAGGTTGTTTCAAAATGTTGGGTTGTTTAAACCCATTGTTGGGTCAAATATAAACATTATAGTTCATTTAACCCAACAGTCTAGTCTCTTTTTGACCCAAGCCTGGGATGAAATAACCCACCATTTTAGCAATAAAAATATGCTGGGTTATTTTCAACCAATCGTTAACCTAATTTAGCTATGCTAGGTTGTTTCAAAATGTTGGGTTGTTTGAACCCATTGTTGGGTTAAACATAAACATTTTTAAGTTAGTTTAACCCAACAGGTGGGTTGTCCTTTTTTGACCCAACAACTTTTCTAAAAATGTTGGGTTGGGTAAAAAACATTCAAACCATGTTGGATGAAACAACCCAACAAAGGTTCATTTAAAAACAACAGCTGGGTTTATTCATATTTAAGGCAAGCATGAGCTGAAATTACCCAGCTTTTTTTACAGTTATATGAGATACATTTTTGAAGACAATTTTTGAATTCTCAGACAGTTTTGCAAAAAAATCATGTAACATTGGCTCATAGTGTGAAACTGTGGCCAAGGTTCAAGTCTAGCTCGTTGTAAAAACCTTAAAAGAGCATTTTATCACTCGACGTGTCCCTGCACATAACAGTTTGATGGTAATGCCAGCTAATCTGACCTTTCTTTTACTCGCAAGCTATTCAAGACCGTGATTATAGCAGAACGTACAGCCTTTTATTAGGCTTTACAACCCTGCTCTGTTGTGAAGGTGTCTAAAAAACACCCGTTGGCTATTATGCTTTGGCACACATAAGCTTTTCTTTTTATGACCAGATATCTCACACCAACTTGCGTCTTTAACTGTGCTGTGACTTTGAATATTAACACAACAGTGAGAAAAGCGCTCACTAAAGCATTTATCCCTGAAGATTGTTGATGGATGCGGTACTTTCCATGTGTGAGACTTTTAATGTCTGTTTGTAGGACAGTTTCCAGGTGCGAATAGTCAATTCAATTCAAATTCAGATTTTGCTAGGGACTTCAGTAGAGTCATGGGCTGAGTGTGAATGAATTGATAATGGGTGTGAATTGGAATTTGGTGAATCACAGGGGGAGCGAATGCTTTCTGCACTGTATGGAAAACACAAGTGCCTGTGAAATTTAGTTTAATGTGAACTGTACTGTCAGAAAAAAATTGTCAAAATATGTACCAACCTTTCGCTGTATCTCAGAGGTAAATATTGGAACCAAATGTATACATATTTGTATGTACACTTCAAAAAATGACTTTCTTACTTAGTATTTTTGTCTTGTTTTCAGTACAAATATCTAAAACTTTTTAAATCAAGATGTATTTTTTGATGAACAAAATGACCTAAGAAAATAAGTCAAAAAGTTAATTTGTGCTTAAATGAGCAAAACAATTCTGCCAATGGGGAAATAAAACTTTTCTTGAATTTGTAAGAATTAAGTGTTTAAGGAAAAAAGTTCAAGATTGGCAAATTGTTTTGCTTGTTTTACGCACAAATTCACTTAAATTTTATGTTTGGTTTTTTTGTCTAAAAGTAGACTTATTTTCTTAGGTGATTTTGCTCATAAAGATGCATCTTAATTTAAGATATTAATTTAAGATCATTTTTGGATATTTGTACCCAAAACAAGACAAAAATACTTACTAAGAAAGTCATTTTTTGATAGGGTTATATTACGTCTATTTGATTGTATTATGAAAGAGTCACTCTAGTAATTTTTATTTACATGAAACTTTGATAATCAACATAAATATTCGTAAAATTGAAAACAAAAAATAGGAATGTTATGTTTTACCCAACTGATTTGCAAGAAGGTGACTTTTTGGTAGGCATATACTGTAAAACATGATTTTGTGGCTTTGTAAATTTAACTTGATTAAATGAGTAATTTTGTTTTTTAACCAAATTTTAGTAAAAATAACACAAATGGTAATTCTAAATTAGCATATTATTTAGTAAATTCAGTTTTATCATGTACAATGTGTAATAAGGAAATTAAATTAATAATTTTTGGTTGAAACTACTTTAATTATTTTAGTAAATATAACAAACTAGGCATTGGACTAAAAATAATAGGCTGTATTTACTTAAAAATTTAGTGCATAATTTTTGCATTCACTTTTTAAAGTAAATTTTAAATGGAATTTTAATTGTTTCAATTGATTAAAATTTCATGTAAAACTTGCAAAAATGATGCACTGTATTTACATTTTTTTTAGTCAAAAACGTACACCGTAAAAAAAATCATTGTTGCACTTTTTTAAGTTCAATCAACTTAAATTTACAAATAATTAGAACTTTCTTTATTAGTGAGGAGTTGCTATAAATTATTAAAATAAAGTTAAAGGTGCAGTGTGATGACTTTAGCGGCATCTAGTTGTGAGGTTGCGAATTGCACCCCTCCTTTTCAAAGCACGTAGAGAAGTTGCATTAGCTGTCACAGAACAAACATGTCATTGTCGAGACAAACGTAGTGAAAAACACACTTTGTAGAGCAGTTTGTCCGCTTAGGGCTACTGTAGAAACATGATGGCGCAAAATGGAGGCTCCTATGTAAGTGGACCCATGGTGTATGTAGACAAAAACATCTCATTTTAAGGTAATAAAACAATACAGTTCATAATGTAAAATCTTTATACACCACTGATAATATAAGAATGTATATTATATTGCATTGCTCTAAAAAAGATCCTTCTAAAATGTACACAGTGCACCTTTAAGTTTAAGTCAACCTTATTTTTGTATCATTTATAGCAACTCCTCACTAGTCAAAAAAAGTTTAAACCGCTTGGAATATGCATCTGTTGCGTGTAACCTGTCATTTTATATTTGCATTGTCAATTTTAATTTTTAATTTAAGGTCAAGCAACATAAATTTCTAATATATAATAACCTTCCAACATTTGGGCTTAATTACGTGCTTTTTTAAAAGTCTCCTTTACACATGCAAAACAAAACTGCTCAGCCAGTACAAATATGTCTGAGCGAGTCTGTCAGTTCGCAGTAATGCCCTGAAAGTGTATTTGTTAACACCACAGATGCATCGCACCTCTGTGATCCTACGATCATTCAAATCCAAATCGCAGATCTAAAGACATCAAACCTGCAGTGACTGACAGCAGCTATCAGGCGTGAACTGTCGTGATGTTTTTAGCGCTGATAGTATGAATGAGGACACATACGGTGTGAGAGATGCTATGGTAGGAAAATGAGGATGTGAATTACCAAATGCACCATGATCAAAAATGCAAGCATTTTGTTTTCTTCGGTGCAGCTGTATGTTGGTGTCACAATCCATTAATTCAAAGCCTTTTCGGTAGCACAGAAGAGAACCAATCTAAACACTATGAGAGATGAGGGTACAGAGGGTACGGGGTGTGCGCGGGGATCAAAGGTCACAGAGAAAAAGCATCATTAGTTAGGTAGCACTGACATGTGAATGCAACAGGACAGCATCCATTCTTAAACACTTGTCAATTGGCGTTGCAATGAGGTGAAATATGCGTTGTCGCATATAATGGTTTGCCCGGGAAGACCGCCCTATATTTTACAATGGGAAGAGGAGGATGTGAACCTTAGGTGTTTCGCAAGTACCTTTCCTTTTTCTTTAAGACAGAGTAGATGTGCTTGGTTTAATATACCTCGACTTGGGAAACAGGAAGGGTTGCGCTTCCTCACTCTTTATATAAATCATTTGGGTAGTGTCCGCTAGTAGTGGTTCATCTAGACAAACATTGGAAATCAACAGGGTGTGATTCCAAAGAATTCCTGGGAATTCTTCGTTACTCATTCAGGCTACACCTCCTAAGGTGCTTGATATTTCTCATACAATTCATTCGAACATGTTCCTGATAAGCATCTTCAAACAAAGGTTAACTGAGATGCTTAAGTTGTTCTTCAAAGCCTCTGCCGAAAACCAGAAGAGGAATGAGTTTTGTTTGGCGTTCTCCTCTTGCTATCTTATCTCGCGGTCTAAAACGAGAGCTCTCTGATCTAGAACAGTGGTTCCCGGCCCCTTTATCCAAAGACCGCGAACTGTGCACATTTTGGATGCCCCGCTTATCCGAGTTGAATCAGGTGTGTTTGGTTAAGGAGACATCCAAAATGCGTACCGTTGGGGGTCCTCCAGGAACAAGGATGGGAACCGGTGATGTAGAAGAATAGCTTTATGGAAAATTCTCTCTAGCTTTTCCAATCTGACATTCAGACTGGAATGTGATGAAGTAGTCTGCATCGGTCTACGACTAAACCAACCAGAGATTCACATGGGAAGGGTGCACTTCTCATTCGAAGCTGCACCACAGCAATGACGCTTTAAAATCCTGAACGTACCAAACGCGAAAAAATAACCAACAAGTAGCCTATAATCTGATGTTTAGGGTTAAGTCCATGCATCACTGGTTTCTCCTTTGTGAGATTATCCAGAATCAACACAATGGGGTCATTGTATTCAGTTGAAGTATGGAGGTGAGAGATGGCCATTGGGGCAATGGACACTGTCAACACACCAGGTCCTGTCTAAAGGAATGGGGGGTGACATTGGAGCTTATGTAAATGATTTAGATGTTGTAAAAACTGGCTAAATATACACAGCTTGATTTTAATTGCAAATACGCACATCAAGTTTGAAACAAACCGAGATCAAACTCAATACATGGGTCGCATCCAACATAAACAGGCTGTAAGATAATAAATACAAATCTAAATATACACTAAACGAAGTATTATGGATATAACACCCTGAAGTGCTTACTTGTTGATCTATAGCAACGACTAAGTTTGTGTGCAATGACATTGGCTGCACTACGGTACGGTTGTTTAATTTAGTCATGTTAATGCATATATTTCCCGAGCACCCTTTGTACTTCGCCTGACATGACAAATGCATCCGAAATAACAGGAACTTCGGCCCATTGGTCGAGAACAACAGACCTTTGATGCAACTCATGCAACTGAAATCCCAATACGCGCCGTACAAACTCCTCCAGGATGTACTTGACTTTGAATGAAAGGGACAGAGAGTTGGGATGTGGACGGCTCTCTTGGGAAGAATGCGTTTTTTTGGGATGGGGGTGGATGGCGTTTGAAGTGCCGGGGGAGGGACTTGAGTGTAAAGGGGGCCGGCCCGAGGGGACTCTCCCCCTTACTATGGGGAGTCATGCCACTTGGCACACACACCGATGCATTCATTTGACTGTGTTTAGAGACACAAGAAGCGTGTTTGTGGGTGGTTGTGGAGAATTCGGTCATATCTGGAGTTGATTTCACTGAGGACATGCATGCAGGACCCTTTCACATTCGCTAGCACTGCTGCAGGATGCATTTTACTCAATGCAGGATGCATTACACAGAGGTAAGATGCTTCTTGAAACGAGATCAAGTCTGAACTGGTCTCACACTGTAAATATGAAACCAGAGAGTTGTTTGACTTCATACACAGTCAAACTGGTGTGATAAGTATCTGATGACAGACAGAAAGCAGCAGTTAAAATTACAGGACTCGAGCGTGTGGTGAAGAGTTATGGGATCTGGGAGGTTAGGTTGAAAAATGGGTGTTGGAGAGGAAATCTGTGTGCTATATCGAAAGTTTTTGCACCTTATATATAAAATATATCAGGTTTGCATTGCACTAGCTGTGGAAAGTCATAGGTTCAATTGCATGTGCATCGTAAAAGCATCTGCCAAGTGCACAAATGAAAACTTTAAGAGCTTATAAAAAAAACATCTTGCACTGATATATCTTAACGTATATCAGTACATCATTGTTTTGTTTCAAGATGCACACCACGGTTGTTTTTTTGTAAGGTTTGTTTACTTGTATGTCCTAATATGACCTAGTGCTGGATTAAACCCTGTCTGGGAAACTGACCCTTAATGTTGCAGAGATTGATTCATTTTGGTGTAGCTCAGCCATCAAGGGCAAAGCCATGAGTACACATCTAAGGCAATAAGCATCTACGCATAAAAAATTAGGAATTTGAGACTTTCCATGGAAAATCAATAGGAATATATGGGAATTGTGGCACATGGATGAAGATGAGTCTGATGTTTGTGATAGAGCTTTACCCAAATTAAACATTTTAATTCCTTACATTTTCCAACTGGGAATATTTCCAAAATTCCCGAGCTTTGCAACCGTACATAAAAGTAATGAATTTATTATAAGCTCCATTTAAAATATAAGGATCTCATTTCAACTAATACTGAGTGATCTGCCATAGAAAACCATTATTTTATGGCCCAGGGACATAAAATGAAAACCAAAAGGATTTATGTCAAAATGTCATTCAGGCTGATCTCTGCACCAAGCGTATAAATGCGGTGCTTACTGTAACGGGCCGTATTTACTTAGCTCCCTGCATTTATTTTTCTTTAAGAAGGCTTTTAACCTCCGGCTCGACTACAGTCTATGCTTGTTGAAGTTTACCCTCAGGTGGAACGGCTAATCCAAGCTCAGTCTTTGTTTATTTCAGAAGTATTTCATATTTGACTTCAGCCATATCTGATTTAAGAACTCACATTAGTCTCTCAGGTGCCAGTCAGATCAGAAACATGTGTTTACATTTCTTTTTAAAAAAAATGACCTCTCCCGAATGTTCCTTTCCCTTCGGAGTGTGCGTTCTTTGAAAACAGGGCAGGGTAGATCCCTTCTGTTTTTGTTTTTGCCACAAAGCCACACATTGTGCCAGTGCCAGAGAGTGACAAGGTGTAACGTGAGGGCTTGTATATGTTGGCTCTGGAATCCAGAGCGGCCGTTTCCTGCTCTCAAAGAAACATTTTTGGAAGGCGAAGCTGGCAGGGAAGCACTCTGGGTAAAGGGATTGATACAGATTATTAAAAAAAAGTATTTTTTTTTAAGCGTTAAAGGGATAGTTCACTCAAATATGAAAATGATGTCATCATTTACTCACCCTTAAGCTGTTTCAAACCTGTATGAACTTCTTTGTTTTGCCAAACACAAAGGAAGATGTAATCAAGTAAGCACCATTGACTTCCATTGTAGAATGGAATACTAAGGAATAATACTATGGAAGTGAATGGTGCCCCAGATCTGTTTGGTTATTAACATTGTTTAAAATATCTTTGTGTACATCAGAACAAAGACATTTATACAGGTTAGTAACAACTTGAGGGTGAGTAAATAATGAAAGGATTTTTAGGTGAACAATCCCTTTAACAACACAATTTGAATAACTTTTAGGGAGGTTTGTTTAATATTAATTGATGCAATGTGATCAACTGTCAAAACAATAAAAATAATTTTGTGTAATAAAAAATGTTTTATTTTTGAACCATTTGGAGCAAAAATTTAAATCGATGATTTGGGAGGCTGTACTACCTTGCATTGTAGCAAATATATTAAAATATGCAATTAATTTACTAAAGTCAGCAACATTTCATGTAAATTTCAATTTCTGACCTGAACGTAACATACTACCGCGATAACTTCTACTTTAACAAATACATTGCATTTCAGGGCAGCAAAAAAATAACTATTTATGACTTTTGAATTGTTTGAGTAATCATGTATTGTATATGTAATGTAACATAGTTTTAATTTAAGCTAATGTCAGCGGACTCCCAAGGGGTTGAAAAAACTCCCAGGAAAAAAAAACCCATTGAGAAGAGTCCTTGGGAGAAACAAAAAAACCTTGAAAGAGAGCCAGACATTGCTGATCCTATAAGATTATTATTATGTGAATTAAAATAGTTATACATTTCAATAATTTAACTTAAAAGTTAAAGGAAGCGGTTGGTTGTCAGTAGACTTGGCCCTCATATTTTTTTCCAGTAGAAAAAAATATACCATATTATTTACAAAGAATTAAAAAAAAATTATTGTGGAGGAAAGGCCTGTTTTTTTATGTAGTTATTTAATTAATTTCCAGCCATTCAGATTTACCACAGCAACTCAAAAAATGGTCCCAAACTGTCTGGGACAGTGCCCTTTAAAAAGGTCCTAATATATACACTCAAAAAATGCTGGGTTATTTTCAACCCAAGCGTTGGATGAAAAAGGGACGAACCCAGCAGCTGTGTTGAAATTAACCCAGATTTTTTATATTTAACCCAACAATGGGTTAAAACAACCCAGCATGGGTTAGATTACAAACCAAAATGTTAGGCTCGTCCCTTTTTGATCCAATGCTGGGTATCATTTCGGTACAGATATGTATACATTTGGTACCAATATGTACCTTTGAGATACTATGCACTCTTTATGGGGTATCCAATATTGGGGTCCGTATGGAAAGGGTGACAGCTAGGGACCATTTTTTTGATAGTTTCAATATATTTTCTTACCAGTTTGTGTATTCATGCTGAGCTAAAGGAACATTAAAAATCATTATATATCCCTTAACTTGGTGCACATATGCTTTTTTGAAGGATCAAGGAGTTCAAGCAATCCAATATGTGTGTATGTGGCTACACCTGAACGTTTATAATCATTCAATCTGTGGTGATTGTGTTGAAGAGAGGTTACATTGATGTGGGAAATGACTTTGCATTTCCATTTGACTGAGTTAGACTGTGATCAAGGCAAAGACCTAATTACATTTTCCATTAAGAGGACAGGAAAAATCTTAGCATAGCCATAGCTATCGATCTCCATTTGGGTTGCAAACGTATATCTTTTAGTCTCATATTAAAAGCTCATAATAACAAAGTTGGATCGATTTTTAGAACAAACTATTTATATCTGGACATAATACCCAATGATTAAATGTCTCCTATAATGGCTAATGGTGGGGGGGTCAAGACTTTCCCTGTGACTTGGGGCGACTCATGATGAAGCTCAACCCAAACAAGGGCGTTCACACACTATCAGGCTCATTTGCAAGTCAAAACACTCACATCAAGTAGGAGAGTTCAACACCTTGCAACCTAAAGCATTTTATCTGACAAAAAGGCTCTGAAGTCCTTAAGCATCAAGATAAAGAAGGCCTGGAGTAAAAGATAGTAGTGTTAAATTCTGCTTTACGTATACGCTGACATCTTATCTGCTGCTAAAGACCCGGTCTGAAAGGCAAGATTCTGATGACATTTCAAAGCACGGTTTCCCATTCGTTTTAAGTTCCTGGCTGACCTCTACCTCAAGGCCCATGTGGACAAAAGAATCCTTTTCTTGAAAGCACCTTAAACCCCATATCTGCACTGGATGTTACCCTCCAGCTCCATTTTTAAGACTTTTTGAGTAGCACATTCTTCCACTAAGGACAATGTGTACAGAAACATTTACATTTAGGACTTAATTTTTAGGATTTTATCCAAAAGTAAGGAAAAAAAAGCGAGGAAATTATATAAGACGTACTAGACAAAAATGATGGGTTTATTAAACCCATGGTTGGGTCACGTATGGACAAACCCAGCTGTTGGGTTATGAATAAACATATGCTTAGTTAGTGTTACACAACCATGGGTTGAACGAACCCAGCATAGGTTTATTTATAACCCAATGGTTGGGCTTGTCCATATTTGACCCAACCATGGGTTAAAACAATCCAATATTTTTTTGAGTCAACATTTGAACGTTTAACTTCACCTGGGAAAAAGCGTCTATTTTGCATTGACTATAGATCATTTTCATAAGACATGATCTGCTCGGAATAACATTTTGAGTGACAAGTTTAATTGTAAATATGATTTGAATAAATTTGAAAGAGTACAGAATTTTATGACAAAATATGTTTTTTAAAAATCTTCTGAATTGCAAATGTGTAGACATGGTAAACTTTGGGTATAAACTTTAAAACATCAAAATTCCATATGTTTAAAATTAATAAACGATGTACAAAAATAAATAAAAGGTATCCTGCACACTTTTAGCTTGCAAAAGATGAAAATATTTGTTAAAAGAAATAATTGAAAATATTTATTAAATGAAAATATTTATAATATTTATTAGTAATACATATTTTATAAATCTTTTATAACGTTGGGTATAAACTTTATAACATAAAAATTAATTATTTCTTTAAATAAATATTTTCAATTATTTCTTTAAATAAATATTTTCAATTATTTCTTTAAATAAATATTTTCAATTATTTCTTTAAATAAATATTTTCAATTATTTCTTTTAACAAATATTTTCAATTATTTCTTATAACAAATATTTTCAATTATTTCTTTTAACAAATATGTTCAATTATTTCTTTTAACAAATATGTTCAATTATTTCTTTTAACAAATATGTTCAATTATTTGTTTTAATAAATATGTTCAATTATTTATTTTAATAAATATGTTCAATTATTTATTTTAATAAATATGTTCAATTATTTGTTTTTTTTTACATATATGTTTTTTAACATATATGTTAACATATATGTTTTTTTTAACAAATATGGTCAATTATTTATTTTAACAAATATTTTCAATTATTTATTTTAATAAATATGCTCAATTATTTATTTTAATAAATATGTTCAATTATTTATTTTAATAAATATGTTCAATTATTTGTTTTAATAAATATGTTCAATTATTTGTTTTAATAAATATGTTCAATTATTTGTTTTAATAAATATGTTCAATTATTTATTTTAATAAATATGTTCAATTATTTATTTTAATAAATATGTTCAATAATTTGTTTTAATAAATATGTTCAATTATTTATTTTAATAAATATGTTCAATTATTTGTTTTAATAAATATGTTCAATTATCTATTTTTATAAATATTTTCATCTTTTGCAAGCTAATAGTCTGCGGGATACCTTTTATTTATTTTTGTTCATGATTGGACTTACAGGTGTGCGAAGCTGTTCTTCTTAAATTAATAAACGATTCAATTGAACTCGACTGAATAAAAATCTACGTAAGACAGAGAAAAATAACTATGGAAAACTGACGACAACACCGCCTTCATTCCAAAACCTGTCAGTTAACACACTTTTTGAAAGCGTTATATAATAAAACACATTCTTTCTTAACATGAACAGCGCCCCCATCTGATGAGTCTGGAGACTACATCAGGTATCCGGCCCATTACCCGGGCACCGGAGATGGACTCGAGAGGAACCAAAGTGGCACATGGGTTTCAGAGGAGTTCAACCTCTGATGACGACTCTGGATGCGCTCTAGAAGAGTACACCTGGGTACCACCCGGATTACGACCTGATCAGGTAAGCTTAAAGCATTATATCTCCTTTATTGTTTAAAATTTGTGACCCCGGACCATAAAAAAAACTGTCATAAGGGTCAATTTTTTGAAATCATCTGTAAGCTGAATAAATAATGTTGGGTTTGTTGGCCGAGATACAACTATAAATCGCCACTCGGATGAGCAGTCACGAGCCGCCACTGTTAGAAGCAAAACCAGTGATTTTAAACAACCCCTACGCAAGGATTACAAAACTCTTCACTTCTCCAGGTTTTCAAAGTGGTTTCTAATTTAGGTGTCTGATGTAAAACCGGCCGTTTGAAGTTTGATGGTTGCCTTCACACTTGGGTATGAGATTTTCGAAAGCATCAAACCATGAGTTCATCTGAGGTTTAGAGAGCACACACATCCCTGGCATCTCAGCCTCATCAGCCCAAAATCACAGCTGCACGCAACCTCGTTCGGGGACAGACGCCTCTTTATAGATTCACATGCTGACACAGCCAATGTCTGGCATAGTCTTTGATTCTGCTCAGTCTGGATCTCTTAACCTTGACATTGAAGACATGTGCTTGGACCCTTTAAATGTCTGACAGGGTGTTGATAGGCTGCATAAACCAGGCTGTAAATTTACGGAAAAAGGAAAGCATGCATAACTCTTTGGAAAGGATTTTGTCAAGCGGCCAACTCTATAGCAGCTAAAAACCATCAAGAGACCATTAAAGGGATAGTTGACACAAAAAAGAAAATTCTGTCAATATTTGCTAACCCTCATGTTGTTACAAACCTGTATAGATTTCTTTGTTAGGAAGATATTTGTAATCATGCAGAAAACAGGAGCACCATTGACTTCCATAGTAGAAAAGAAAAATTCTATGGAAGTCAATGGTGCCCAAAATTTAGCTTAATTTTTTTGTGTTCAGCAAAAAAAAGAGAAATGTACACAGGTTTGTAATGTACACAGGTTGAGTAAATGATGACAGAAGTTTCATTTTTAAGTAAACTATCCCTTTAACGTGAGCGCAAAGAAAATTAGAAAAGAAAAACGTTTTACACCGTGAAAAGTTGCCATATTTTCCTGGATCAGAAAGAAGGTGAGGAATGAGCATTAGCAGTAATTGCTTTGAATCCTCCCTGCAGCGTACAAACTGTTGCATTTTATTTCCCCGCAGAGACCGGCTTCAGAAAGCAGAGTCATTAATGGAGAAATGCTTAAAAACCCACTGCATTACTAAAACTTACTACCATATTCATGATTTTTACACTTTTAGCTTGCATGCTGAATCATCAAGAATACCTCAAGAATACTGTTAAAGTTTTGCGCAAATCTTTAATTGAAACGCGTGATTTCCCAATAGTCTTTTGTAGATATTTAGAAAATAACGCTAAAGTTTTGCGCAAATCTGTAATGGAAACGCGTCATTTCCCAATAGTCTTTTGTAGACATTTAGAAAATAACGCTAAAGTTTTGCGCAAATCTTTAATGGAAATGCATCATTTCCCAATAGTCCTTTGTAGACATTTAGAAAATACTGTTAAAGTTTTGCGCAAATCTGTAATTGAAACGCGTCATTTCCCAACAGTCTTTTGTAGATATTTAGAAAATAACGCTAAAGTTTTGCGCAAATCTGTAATGGAAACGCGTCATTTCCCAATAGTCTTTTGTAGACATTTAGAAAATAACGCTAAAGTTTTGCGCAAATCTTTAATGGAAACGCATCATTTCCCAATAGTCCTTTGTAGACATTTAGAAAATACTGTTAAAGTTTTGCGCAAATCTGTAATGGAAACGCGTCATTTCCCAATAGTCTGTTGTAGACATTTAGAAAATAAGGCTAAAGTTTTGGGCAAATCTGTAATGGAAACGCGTCATTTCCCAATAGTCTTTTGTAGACATTTAGAAAATACTGTTAAAGTTTTGCGCAAATCTGTAATGGAAACGCGTCATTTCCCAATAGTCTTTTGTAGACATTTAGAAAATAACGCTAAAGTTTTGCGCAAATCTGTAATTGAAACGCGTCATTTCCCAATAGTCTTTTGTAGACATTTAGAAAATAACGCTAAAGTTTTGCGCAAATCTGTAATGGAAACGCATCATTTCCCAATAGTCTTTTATAGACATTTAGAAAATACTGTTAAAGTTTTGCGCAAATCTGTAATTGAAACGCGTCATTTCCCAATAGTCTTTTGTAGACATTTAGAAAATAACGCTAAAGTTTTGCGCAAATCTGTAATTGAAACGCGTCATTTCCCAACAGTCTTTTGTAGACATTTAGAAAATAACGCTAAAGTTTTGCGCAAATCTGTAATGGAAACGCATCATTTCCCAATAGTCTGTTGTAGACATTTAGAAAATAACGCTAAAATTTTTCCCAAATCTGTAATGGAAGCATCTCATTTTGCAAAAGTCTTTTGTCAACCTTTAGAAAACAGTGTTCAAGTTTTGCGCAAATCTGTAATGGAAACGCGACAATTCGCAGTAGCTTTTGTCAACCTTTAAAAAATAATGCTAAAGTTTTGTGCAAATCTGTAATGGAAACATGTCTTTTCTCAGTAGTCTTTTGTCGTCCTATAAAAAATACGCTTAAGTTTTGCGCAAATCAGTAATGGAAACGCAGCTAGTATTTTCATTTTTGGGTGAACTATCCCTTAAGTAGGGGAGCTAAAGTATAACTGATATATAAAACCACACAACTCTTCCTGTAGTTTATAAAACAAATTATATCACCACTTTTCTACTTTGGTGTGATGGTCTAAACTGGCAAAATAGTTTTTGTGTCATTTAAGCACCCCAAAAAATTGCCATTTAGAAAACCAGCTTCCCCACTGTGTTGAGAATGCAAACAAAACCAAGCTTGTGTCTTAGGGCCAGCAGCAATACACAAACTCACACAAAAAAGCAATGCTGGTGGAGGTGGGGTCCCGAGTGAAAGAGGGTCTGGAATATCTGTTTTTGTAACCCCCACCTTCCTCCAATTTTTCAAACTATATTAGGTTTTCCTTTCAGTTCCATGAAACGCATTGCAATCTTTAAATCGGGAAAAACTTTGTAACTTGAAGGCAAAAATGGATACCTCTGAGCACTAGTAGAAGTGAAAGGGGAATTTAGGGCAATTTGTATAACAGCCCCCCGTATCAATCCCACACACCCAACCCCGCTGCTACAAAAATAACAGTCTGCATTTATCTACATAGCAACACTTAACACAAGGGACATTCCACCAGGCTTCTATCTCTGTGTCTTAACGGTGTACAGCCTCATAAATATCCTTCAGGGTCGCCAGTGACAGACACCACTGTTTAAACGCTTTGTCACAGTCAATGATACACCCACTCGCCCCTTGTCGGGGAGACAATTGGGCAAAGCTTGTATGACAGGTTGAATGATGTAGCACCAATTGAGGCTAGTGTCTCGTTTCAACTTTCAGCTGTTGAAAGCAAACCCTAATCCCCTCACTTTCCGTTTGCCTGCTATCTCCGTCAGGTCCAGATCTACTTTTCCTGCCTGCCAGAGGAGAAGGTTCCATATGTCAACAGCCCGGGAGAGAAACACAGGATCAGACAGCTTCTCTATCAGCTGCCACCACATGACAATGAGGTATAAGCCATGTTAAAGAAAGAAAAATGAAATCTACTAAGCTGATAAAACACCTAGTTTGCATACATAGGGGTATCTTTACGCTTACAGCACTAAAATGTTCCTCTGTAATTTTTATGATGCTTATTGTCAGCGCTTGAACCGTGTGCTTTAGCGAATTCCTGGCATAACTGTTGGATAGAGATCTAAATGGAACTTTAAGTGTGGCATCGTTGCGTACCCCCCTGCGGTGCCAAACAGAGCAAATTGTTTGTCTCTTGTCTTTTTTATGACTTCCATAAGTCCATTGTAAAACCCCGAGAGGCTGGTTTGCGTACTTTTCAGCTTAAGCCTCAGAAATGTGGGAAAAAAGAAACGCACGACATTGGCGTAAAGCGTTTTCAGTCTTTGATGAAAAACCTTTGATGAAAGCGATTTCTGCTTTCCATTTAAGCAAATACATTTTTTTTACCTTCTTTTCACACAGATCCGATACTGCCAGTCCCTCAGTGAGGAGGAGAGGAGAGAACTTCACATGTTTAGCGTTCAGAGGAAGAAAGAGGCACTCGGCAGGGGCACCCCAAAACTGCTACCCAGAGCCCTGCAGCATAGTTGTGAGCATGTATGTATAAACACATATTACATCTATAGAAAATTAGATTTAATTTAAAATATTACTAAAACAGGACCTATTTAAATTACATATAGCTTTTCTTTTAAAGTCCCCATGAAATCAAAATGGACAATTTATTTTTACGGAATATTGCAGTGTTTTATAATCAATCTATCTATGAGTGTTTTTTTTATTAATGTGCCCACAAAAAAAGTAATCAAAATCTAAAAAAAGTGCACTGCGCCCTCTTGTGGTGATCCTTGCCTGACAACGTCAGCTTGATGGCTTGGGCGGAGCATCTGTTAACCCCACCCCTTTCCAACTCATCCAAACCCCCTACTTCCATACTACACTTTTTACAAAAAGATAGGGATATTCGACTTATTTATAAAAAATGCAAAAGGTTCATGCGACAGTGATGATATATCATGAAAGAAGGGCATTTGAGTTGAAATGTCAAATTAAGTTTACATTTAAAGGTTATAGTGCATTTTACTGTAGATGCATTGTGAAATTTCACCCGAAAGTCGAATATCCTTAACTATTTGTAAGTATTGTATATAGTTTGCAAAGCAGTAGGCGAGGCGTATGTCCGAATTCATAGTAATTCAGAAGGCGAAAAGTAGCCGGATAACCTACTTCTTCCTGTTCATTAGATGGACTATCCCGTGTGCTATCCCGTTGTCCCCCAGGAGAGGAGTTATCCAATGAAGAAAAAGATATAGGGGTGTTGTTTCTATAGTTGTTCACTATTTTTTTCCACTAATTCCGTTTCACTCGGAAATACGTCACAATACGTAAGTAAAAGTACAGAGTACCAACAATGTTGGCTTTCATTGATTAACTTTTACAATTAAGACTACAGTTGTTTCCGTGACTATTAATTCTGACCTTATCACATCTGGTTGGCGTCACAAAAACGAAGTTTCTGCTTCATACTTCATTCTCTGGAAGCAATGCTGAATTGGATGACCTAAAATCAGGCAAAATGGACCTGATTATATCTTAAAGAAAACCAAAGCACAATTCATGGAAAAGATTATAAGTATTAATGCTTACAACACTTTGGCTCGACACCATCTCCTTCAGGGCCAGAGCCGCCACATGCGAGCCAACGCAGAGTGTAGTTTCCTGTTGTGAAGACTTATAAACACATACAAATAACTTTGCATCTTAATCACTTTCAAAAAACATATGTATCCCTTTACCACACAAGACAGCGGTGCTGGTCTCGGGTCTTTGGTTTCCGTTGCCGAGAAAATTTGCGGGATATTCAACACCCCTGTTTCCAAGGCCAGCGGCCATGTAGTAATAATGGGAAGCAGCTGTGAAATGAATACTTTGGCAACAGAACTTATAAAAAGACTCATGATCATGCATTTCGTCATGCCCGGTTGGTCTGTAGAAGGTATTTCGACAGAGGTGGAGGTCCATTTTGATTAAAACTTAATGTTGGTGTTTCAAGCAAGAATGCAAAACCTTATACAATGCTAAGCTATTGTTTCTAATAAGATCTTGGTTTGATTTTCAGTGTAAAGAGAACATCAGGGGTGGAGAGATGGCAGTGTTTGCTTCAAGAGCGGGCCCTGGGCCGTGCTGGCATCCAGCATGCTTCACTTGCTCTACCTGTCATGAGCTTCTGGTAGACCTCATCTATTTTTACCACAATGGCCAAATCCAGTGTGGTAGACATCACGCAGAACTTCTGAAACCGAGGTGTTCTGCATGTGATGAGGTGAGTCCATTACTTTAAAAAGTCATAAAACAAGTAAATTCACATCATCTAATAGTATTTCATTGTCTTCTCACAGATTATCTTTGCCGATGAATGTACGGAAGCTGAGGGTCGTCACTGGCACATGAAGCATTTCTCTTGTTTCGAGTGCGAGACGATTTTAGGCGGGCAGAGGTACATCATGAAAGATGGCCGACCCTTCTGTTGCGGATGCTTCGAGTCATTGTATGCGGAGTATTGTGAGGCCTGTGGGGAGAACATTGGTGAGTCAGATTTTCAACATTAACACACAGTATGGATACCAAGTTCGGTATATCACAATAATTGTTTACTTTCAATTCAGGAGTAGACCATGCACAGATGACATATGAGGGTGTACACTGGCACGCCACCGACAATTGCTTCTCTTGTTCCCAATGCAAGACCTCCCTGCTCGGCTGCCCCTTTCTTCCAAAAGATGGTCGGATATACTGCTCCAAAGCCTGTAGTCTAGGTGAGGACGTCCATGCTTCTGACTCTTCAGACTCGGCTTTTCAATCTGCCAGGTCACGGGAATCTCGCCGTAGCGTACGAATGGGCAAAAGCAGTCGCTCTACGGAGCCGTGTAGGCAGTCACAACTGTATTCAGCTACAGACTACAAGATTTCTAACGTCTGTGGTGAAAACACACAGAACAATCAGCTGTGCAATCAGCTGGAGAGACTCAATTTTACAGAGGACAACTACTGGAGAGATCGCGAAGAGCAGGAAGCCCCTGAGGATTGCGTGGAAGATTGGGCCCAGCACGACGATTACATGACCCAGCTTCTCCTGAAATTCGGAGACTGTGGAGTCGTTCAGAAAGAGGACACCAGGCAGACCGAGCAATGGATGACCAAAGATTTCGAGCCCAACAGGACAAAACCAGAGATGAAGGTCATTGGGCAAAATCTGGCAAGCAAGAAGCACCACACGGATATGTATTGGGCCCAGTCTCAGGATGGACTTGGAGATTCTGCTTATGGCAGTCATCCTGGGCCAGCTAGTGCTAGAAAGATTCAAGAGCTGGAGATGGATCACGGAGCAGGACCTGGATTCTGGTCTGAGTCTAGGCAATGGTATGAAGACTCTTTGGAGTGCATTACCAGTCAACTTCGAAAGGCGGAGCACAGCATCGGAGACTCCATGGATTCTCTAGCTCTTTCAAATATAACAGGTAGGAAAATTGACAATTTTTTACTCTCAAACTTCTCAAATAATTCTTGTTCACACATAACATCTCCTTTATTTTCCCAGGAGCATCAGTTGATGGAGACACCAAAGACAGACAGACTATATACTCCCTCCATAACATCACAGAGCAAGAACGAGAGGTGGAAGAGTGTGATAACATTAGTAATATGGGCACACTAAACTCCTCAATGCTTCACAGGAGTGCTAATTCCCTAAAGAGTCTAAACTCTGAGCTGGACCATGAGGGGGCACTTGGGGAAGTAGAGGCAGAAGATGAGGCGGAAGAGGACGGAATTTCACCTTATTTCGGAGACGATCCAACCTCTCCCCTGCATCTTCCAGTGCTGAGAAGGACCAAGTCCCAATCGCAGCCCCAGTCCAAACCTCAACAAGTTAAGTTTTCTGATGACGTTGTGGATAAGGGATATTACGGTGGTCTGGCCGTGAGGCAACCACCAATGAGCGAGAGGACTCGCAGGAGGACCTATCAAATTGAGGAGCAACCGAGACGTCCCACAAACAGACATCACAAACACAGATCGGGTCGGAAAACGCGTTCGGAAAATGCTTTGCACTTACCCAAGGAGCGGGCAAAATTGCACGTTGTGCCTGAGATAATCAGCTCGAGCCGACCAGAGCCCAGGAATGGGATCCTTCTTAACCATTCCACACACGGTCATCAACGTAGCCCATCAGGAGGCTACGCTCAGCAGGGCATGGTCCGAGTTGACCATCTCCGAGACTTTTGTGATGACGAAGATGACTGGTGTTCCACTTGCTCCTCTTCCTCCTCAGAGTCTGAGGAAGAAGGGTTCTTCCTTGGCCAGCCAATCCCCAAGCCTCGATCCCAAAGCTTTCATTATTACACAGAGGACTATCAAACCCGTGTCACGGCTTTAACGCCCGCCTTCGGCTCAAGGACCAAACCGAAAAAGAAAGGTCACAAGGGCAAGAACTGCATCATTTCTTAAGACATTAGTTGAAAGTTCTCCAGCCTGCCTTTTTGCAGTTGGGACATAAAAAAGAAAGCTGGAAACTTCGTTTGAGACTTTTTTTTTAAAGTACAGCATGCCAGTTTTGTTTGTGTTGTATGAATATTGGAAAGTAACTCGAAATATTTCCTTGTACATTGTATAGCATTATTTCCCAAAGCGAAATTACGGAGTAGCATGTAGACTAACTAAATAATTATTTAATGGTGCAAGCAATGTATATTTGTTAAATTAAGATTGGAATACTGATATTTTTTATATCCAAATATGTTAAATGATTCATTACTACAATTACTGGCCTCATGGATGGAGTTATGATTATATTAAAGAACAAAATTTAGTTTTTGCCATTTTATTGGCAAGGGTTTTGCAAATGCAAAATATTTATGCACTATTCACATGTTTAATGGCCTTGTTAAATTACTTTGTGGATGTAAAATTAACTACTCCCTTAAACGTTTCTCTGTCCACGATATGATAATGGGCCCAAACAGATCCTCCCTCTATCATGTACATTAAATACAGGTAACCATACTATTCCCCTTTAACATTAAGACATCAATAAAACAATTTATGAGAGAATAAATACATTTTCTTGTTTGTTCATTGGTCGAGAGTTTATATTCAAATGTTAAACGTAGGAAGTTTATTTTATTAAAAACATGAAGTCACAAATTGAAGGATTTAGTACAGCAAAAAAAAAAACATGCCTTACAGTGGGTTCACAAAAAGGAAAAGGTACACAAATACTTGTTTCGTGTTTTCATTGTATAATGGCTGAAAAAATGGCTTCTAAAAAAGATGAAAACATATTATTGTCAGATGCATAGCTTAATAGCACTACGAATAGCAGCACATGGCTGAACTTGTACATTATTCACAAAATTTCTTAAAATATTTTTCACTGGTCAGAAAGAATGAGTGTGAATGTAAGTGACTTAGAGATGGTTCACCCAAAAATGAAAATTCGGTCATCATTTACTCACCCGCATGTTTTTGCAAAACCTGTATTAATTTCTTTTTTCTCTTGAAACACAATAAAGATATTTTGCAACCACACAGTTGACATAGTAGGAAAGACAAATACTATGGAAGTGAATGGGTACGAAATATCTTAATTTGTGTTCAAAAAAGAATAACATGCGGGGAATAAATAATGACAGAATGTTCATTTTTGGGTGAACTATCCCTTCGACAGGAGCTTGGTAAACTTCTTTAGCTTCCATAATAAATGATGATCAGACCCTCCTCAGGCATTTCCTTTCCCAGCCGTTAATTCATTTTTTATTAATCATAATCTTGTAAGGTTACAAATTCCCATGTACACATCAACAAATGAATGAAACTGCATCGATGACAAATTTACATTTTCGCATTTGTCGCACAAAGTACACCGTGTATAAACGCATAATACATCAAAAACAATGAGGGTCTTTTGTGTAGGCTCAGAGAAAACACAAAACGAAACTGCTGGTCGAATGCAACCCCGTCACCTTAGACAGCAGGTTCAGGCTGTCGTACGACTTCGTCGAGTTCGGCGATGAAGTGTCGGAGGTCCTCAAGGCATCGCTCGCGGATCTCTATCAGGTTCTCTTTCAGTGGGCTCTGCAGGTGCTTCTCTAAGCTGGGTTCCTTGGCGACCAGCATCTTTACCACCATGCCAAACGTCTCGCAGTCCTGACGGTACACCTGCACAACACACACAACGTTTTCTCATTTTAAATAATCAAGCACAATAATGTAGCACTATAGCTCAGATACAAGAAGCTGAAATGCAAAACCCTCTAAGTACATCTGACATGTTTTTTTTTGTTGCCAAAAACTGGTATTTCTGAATGACCTGAGGCCAGGATTAAGTGGATCTTAAGCAGAAGTATTTGATGAACGTATAATACGTGCCGAGAGCATTCTGTTAATATTATTACTGCATCTTTTTTTTTTGACTGAGGTTTAGCATCTAAACTCCTCATATGTTCATGTCTCTTCACTTTACATGGGTCACAGCAGACACAAATCGGTAATAAAAATAGGCTTTCTCGTTGTTTGCGACAGTGAAATGACAGAAAGTAATCCTCCGATTTCTATTTCCTATTCCCTTGACTTTAAACACAAACACATGGATAAGGCACAAAGATAGACATAGATAAGTATAATGGGGTGTACAAACCAAACGTGAATTCAACGATTTGAGCGAGCAGATTACATACAAAGTCAATGCAAAGACGAGAATATATGAAAAGTCGCGTGGGTCCATGCAAACTAAACGAATCGGGTGGCATGATTGCCGCGAACGCGCTATTCGCCTCAAACACATCTTCCACGCAAGTTAAAAATATTAACAGAAAATTTGAATGAAAAATTTGCCATGACGTGAAGTTAAATCCCGCGAGTAATCTAGAACGATTAATATAATATAATATATAATGTTTCAACGCTGTCTCATAAGATTTCGTACATATTTTACAAGTTGGCTAATTCGTATGAATTCATACGACAACATTTGTACGTTTTTGTATGATTTGCCTTGACCCCTGTAATGTTGGGCTTAGGGGCAGGGTTTTGTTATTGTTTTTTTATGAGAATCGTATGTTTTTGCACGATTAACTTCGCATGAATTCATACCAATTAGCCAACTCGTAAAATATGTACGAATTCTCGTGAGATCAGGCTGGACGTTCATCAAATACATCATGGGGCGTACACACCAAATGCAAATTTGACGTAGATTACATACAAAGTGAATGCTATACGCAAATACGCAAAAAAGACACAAACTGACGATGCAAATGACGCAAATTTGGCAGCGCAAATAATGCGAATTAGGCAAACACGCGTTATTTGCCTCAAAAAACTTCAAAATATTAAACTAAAGCAAAATATTTGTATGACACGAAAGTTGAATCCCGCAAGTAATCTAGAGCAAGGGACGCAATGCTTCACATTTGGTGTGTACGTAGCATAATGGGGCGAATGTTATTATTTACGTAAGTAGACCACATCAGTCAATGCAAAGACATGAATAGAGGCAAACTCATGTGAAGCAATGCGAATGATATGATGCACATTGGGCGGCGCGATTGCTGCTTACATGAGCTATTCGCCTCAAACACATTTTCCACGGTTAAAAATATTCAGCTCAAGCTGAAAATTCACATATCATGAAGTTAAATCCCGCGAGTAATCTAGAGCGAGGAACAGAAAGCTTCTCGTTTGATGTCTACACAGCATAACCGTGGATTCATTCCTGCCACGTTTGAGGCATCTAATTTGCGTCTACCGCTTGAAAGCCACGCGTGAATTTCTAGTCATCAAGACATTCACACGGAAATTCGTGTCATGGGCTTCTGCGACTCCACTGGCTTTCTGTAATAACGTCACAACTAGAGCAAGCTCCTGATTGGTTAACGCGGGGCGTTTTTTAATTCGCGCGCTTCCCGCAGCAACACTCAATTTGCTCGAAGTAGACGTGTGAATGAGGCGGAATCGCGTCTACCGCGCTGCGCTAAATGCCTCATTCGTGCCGCAAGACCTCCAGACGCGCATCAACACGTCTTCCCGTTGACTTAACACTGAAATCACTCGCGCTTGACGCCTGAACACAGCATAGGACTTTCTTGTTTCAGAACAAACACAATTGAAAAGGTTTGTATTTTGCAATAAAAGCTGTGAAAGTGCTTACATCAGGTAAGTGATGCCCAATTTAAAAAAGATGTTCAAATGCTCTACTAATGAAAACGTCTGTTGAACAACTTCTATTTTTAACTTGAAACGAGCCAAGAGGTTGCATGCGTCAGCCCATACTTTCTTGAGCCTTGCATCCATGCCGAGCATCGTGAATCAATGCTGAATCATCCGCTCCCCTGTACATATGGATCTCAGTGATCTCATCGAACAGATCCATGAAAGCATCTTTAATCTCGTGAGGTCAGACCTTTTCTTCCCTCAAGGGAAGACGAGGGACAGACGGCAGGTATGTTGTGTGTTAGGGAGAACGCCGTCGTCTGATCTGCCATGCAGACATGAGAACACATCCCAAAAACCTGAAAACTAAAAGCTCTGTAATGTTTGTTGTGGTTGGATAATCAAACACTTCTGGCCATCAAAGCAATGCTTCAGACCCAGGGGAGTCTCCATAACCTCTGCAATTACCTTCACTCACACACACAAATCCCTTAGGACAAGTAACTTACAGCTAGAGATCATATCTGAATATAACTCTATAATTTACATCATGAGACGCTGATAAATTCAAAAAGTGCTGCGCTGTCATTACTTTATGGTTTTACACAACACCACAAACTGCAGCAGGCTTCACGCACTTCACCAACCCAGAAGTCCTTGCGAAAGAGAAATCAGACCAATCAGACGACGGAAGGGAGGAGTTCACACTGATGGGCAACTTCTCTTCCCATTTCCGGCGTGACGCTCGAGTCTGTCCCAAAATATGACTCCGGTGTGCCCACTTGGACCCTCGTCAAGATTCCCGAAGTCTGAACTACATGATATCATCAAAATTTGGACTTGAGGAAGTCCACAAGTCTGGAGTGTGCCTTTTGGGACAGGGTCTAAATCTTCAGCTCCTTGCTACTACGATGAACAACAAATGCTTATGGACAACAAAGCGAGCTGGGCTCATCCCTTTTTTCCAATTATTACAATTAACTTTGCGCATCATGAAAATTCAAATAACGTATATGCATCCAATTACCTGCCACTACAAAGCTATGTGTCTATAAAGCAATGTGCCCATGCACACAACTAATTGTGCTGACGAATAATTTTGCAGCGAGTTCCTCATTAGTCTTCACGTGAGAGCTCTTTCCCAAATCTGAGTCAGGTTCTAGTAAAATGAGATCACCTGGTTCCAGGAATACCGGGGCCCACACACAAAGTCCCAGAGTTGTTGTGTGAGAACTTCCCTCTAATAGTCATTAAGTCAAAGTAAGAGGTTTCATGAGATCAGTCTAATAGCGAGTCTATTAGAGCATTCCAGCACAGAATGGATAAGCGATTTAGACGGCGAGAGGAAGTTCACAGGAGCCCGAGGCTACGAATTAAGGCAGACTGCAGTTAGAGAGTCGATCTGTGACTGTTTAGTTTCATTAATGCTCCGCCAATAAACTCTGTTGCTGGGGCTTATTAGCCTGTGTGTCTATTTTAAAAACACAGAAGCCAGCTGCTAATTACATTTATACATTTGGCAAATGGTTTAGTCCGAAGTGACTTACAGGGCTTTTTATATTTATTTTATTAGTATGTTGGTATCGAACCCATGACCTAAAGGAATGTACATCTGATCACATATAAAAGCATTAACAGCACTACTCAACAAGTGACGTTATGTAGGGCATTGATCAACTTGTGGCAGAATATCATTATGCACTATCAATTTATTTTTTGTTCAGATATAACTAACTCAAAGTAGACTCTCAGAATTTTTGTTTAACCCTTAAATGCAAATATCGGGCCTTTAGAGACCAGGAATGTCAATAGCGCATAATCTTAACATTTATTTTTTTTTCTCATCTGTTTAATGACAATTCAAATTGCAAAACATAATGACGCATGCTTTTTTTTAGCATTTTTTATTGTTAAAGGAAAACACCACCATTTTTCAATATTTCAGTCGGGAGTTATGATGTTACTGCGCGCAAAGTCGAAAAACTGCAAACTAACTGTGGGTTCACACCAGACGTGGTAGAGGAGGCAAAAACTTGCTATTCGCGTTTAGTTGGACGCTTAAACATTTTGAGTTTACTCGCTTCATTCACGCGTGAAATTGTAGTCATCCGAGACATTCACGCAGAAATTTGCGTCATGGGAGGGGCTTCTGCGACTCCAGTCGCTTCCTGTATTCATGTCACTACTAGAGCAAGCTCGCGAATTGGTTAACGTGGCTTGTTTTTACGCCAAAGTTCAGATTTTCAACTCGCGTGTTTCCTGTGGCAACACTTAATTCACGTAATTCGCGCGAACTAGACGAACGAATGAGGCAGAATTGCGTGTACCGCGTCGCGCTAAACACCTCATTCGCAGCGCAAGACCTCCAGATGCACGTCAACGCATCTTTACATTGACATAACATTGAAATTACTTGCTCTTGACACCTCTACCGCGGCTGGTGTGAACGCAGCATTAGTGCTCTTCCGGCATACAATATAGTTCTCATTTTTATCCACTAAAAAAAAAAATCGCCAAGTTTTGGTTTGTGCCACAATACTTACTCGTGTAACTACTCATGTAACAGTCTTTAAATATGGAAAACATGGAAGTGTTTGGTGGCTTCTAAATTTATCCGTTTGGATCCTTCGTAATGGGGCTAGGCTAAATGCTAACACACTCACGACGCACTGTACAAAGATTAAGTGCGCGCATTGAAAAAGGATAGCTATGTATTAACTCGTCAAAGTTGAGGTAAGAACATGGTAAAACATTGAAAAACGGTGATGTTTTCCTTTAATAAAAAAAATATCTGTGCCGATACTGATATAATTTTTTTACTTGGAATGACATCTACCGATACCGATAGACACAGAAACCAATATCATTGTTTTTAACGCCTCGTTTCTACTTATATTATGAAATCCTATAAGTGCAGAGCGTACAAATTACAATTCTGTGCCCTGATCATCGGCAGTTTTTAAACAATCGGCTAATGTCCAATAAGGGAAAAAAGGGCTTTTATCTGCCAAAACCGATTATAGCCCAATATATCGGCACATCTCTAATAATTACAGTTTTATAGTAATAAATAAGTTTAGAAATCGGTGTTAGATAAACGTTCCAACCCAAATATGTAATAATGATTGTCAAAACATTCATGCATTAAGGGGTTAAAATGAATGTTACTACGTATTTCTGAATAGTCGCTTTATAAGGACTAAATAAAACAAATTATATTGGTATCAGCTGTGATTCATAAGTATTATAAAATGTCTGAGCACCTACTACTGTGTCCTTTTATATGTGATGCTTTACAACTTTATTAAATCACAAACCCAGCAAGGCTACTGAGATTAAACAATTCATAACAATGCAAGGAACGCTGGGAAGACAATTCCTAGAGTATTTGCTCTACTTCCTGTGAACCACACCTCTGTTACTAAATCAAACAGGAAGGCTGAAACTTCGGAGTCTACGTGTTCTAGTTCATTCTTTCATGTGCCATTTTTATACACTGGGAGGCTGATTCCTGATACGGACTAAATATAGCAGTGAATTATTCAGGAAGGGTGGGACAGACGATCAGGGTAAAGAGGGAATGGGTCTATACTTAAAAAAAATTTGGAGTGGGTCATTGTAAAGCCAGTGCTATTTAAGTATTCAAGACACAACTCATTTCTTATACAAATCCATAGTCTGCATACGAAAAATATATTTATTCAGTCATATACCCTGCATATACTAAAAACTGAATGTTATAAAAGGTTTTTTATGGATAAATCTTCATTTGAAGAAACGATTTTTATAAAAATTATATATATGTATTTTATAATTACTATATATCACTCATCTCATGTCATTTCAAACCAAACCAATATGTTGTAAAATATTGCGTATAATGATTTTTAATTTTTGTATATTCATGCGAAAAGCTACTGAATGATTTCAGAATACTTTGGATACGCTGTGTAACCCATATAACCGGGTTTGCAGAGCTTTTATGAAATATATCGTCAATAATCGGTATCGTCAATATATGTTTTCATTTTCAAAACGTATATATTCTGCCAATCAAAAAAAGAACAGGAATTTTTGAGCTCTCTATATAAAAATCATGAAGAAACATCACTAGTGTAATATTCAATAATCATGTTCATTTTGTGAATGAATAACACAGAATAGTCTGAATAATCGGTTATCGGTGTCGGTATATCTCTACTATAAACTATAGCAATATGGAAAATACAGAGACTACGGGGGGAAAGGAGAATACAGAAGTTTTTAAGGTGAACTAATCCTTTAATAAAACTAGAAAAAGGCAAAGAGACATATCCTTATGTCTGTGATCCATCAAAGATGAAAACTGGATATAAAACAGTCCAAAAACACAGAAATGTACTGGCCTTCGGGAGGAAAATGTGCTCTGGTTATCAGTCTACTGCTTGTTTTACATGTTTGTCCTGACGTTTTCAGATCAAAAACATCAAACGTGATTAGAGACAAAGAAATCGTACACGCGTGGTTTGCCTGTCAGCGCATCTGCCGCTTCAGTCCCAGATTAAGACTCATCGTGGGCCGTTGAACTATCACAACACAGATGCCCTACTTACAAGACTTTAGTAGTAAGGAAATCAGTCTTGTTACAATCACATCAGCTTATCAGTAAAATAAACATTATACTGGTCAAAGTGCCAATCAGAATAACGAACATTTAAATCGCTCTTTTAAATTGGCTCAAAGGGACGTTCACCGAAAAATGAAAATTATGTCATCATTTACTCACCCTCATTTTGTTCCAAATCTGTATACATTTCTTTGTTTCGCAGAACACAAAGAAATATATTATAAAGAAAGTTTGTAAGCAAGCAGATCTGGGGCACTATTCACTTCCATAATGGGGAAAAAATAATAGTATGGAAGTGAATGGTGCCCCAAATCTGCTTGATAACAAACATCTTTCCAATTATATTTGTGTTGAGTTGCACAATAAACTTTATAAAGGTTGGAAACAACTTTAGGGTAAAAAATTATGACATAATTTTCATGTTTTTGGGTAACTAGCACTTTAAAAGGACTTACTAACAGGCTTAAAGAATATTTTATATATAAAATATAAAAAAAATTATTTATAGCCTAAAAATCTAAATCTAATTTATCCTGGAAGCTAAAGTATTTTTTTTAGACTTTGTCACACAATCACAGATAGTTACTAGAAACATTCACCAGCCTGTGAAATGGAAATAGGCAGTGATGGCCGTTTATGCATCCCTCTGTCAAGCATCCTGCATGCCAGCTAAATGTTTATCGAAATAAGGTAAAGTGAAGAGCGTAGAGATGGCTAGACCAGATTGAGAGAAAAGCTAAACATCTGGTGGACACTTGTTTAACATTCAAACAACGCACACTTTGTGAAATAACAGGCTTTAGCCTGACAGGCATCACCGGAGTGTCACTGAAGTATGTGCCTTCAGAGGGCATTTCAAAACAATTCAATTTAATCACAAGTGCGGAAAGAAATCCCGAACAAATCCCAGAAATGTTTTTGTATCCAATTTAGGCACAGAGTAAACTTATTTGAATGAGAAAATTCTGTGCCAATAAAGCCCAGGTACTAAAGGTAAATACTATTTTCCAGTGGCGGCTTGTGAATGCTCTTCCGAGGGGCGCAAATTCAAAATATGTGTTGCTTGTGTGCCATGTGCATCAAGTGTTTTGTCAAAATAAGTGCATGCTGCACACGCGTCAAAACCATTTATGATAAAAGGGATGCTCTCGTTCACAAAATACACGAAAGACACTCACCTAACAGTAAACTCTGATTAAACATGAGATTATGAGAGTATCTGGCAACCGTGAGCATCTCTTTTATCATAAACCCTTTAGACGCATCTAAACAGGCACTTATTTTGACAAAACACGTGATGCACATAGGTTCACTCGACTCGCAGAACACATATTTTGAAATGATGAACCAGACACATGACGGGCTACATACATGTTGTGATGAACTTTTCATAGTGCGCCCTCGAAAAAAGAAGTCACCGGCCGCCACTGCTATTTTCCACAGGTTTTCTGGTCATGCTCTCTACCTATGCAGATGTTTGAGTCAATGTTGTCGGGTCAAGCTGGTCAGATTTGGAAAAGGTTTTGGTCTAACAAATAGAGAAACGAAGCCTCAGTAGCTAAAGGATGGTGCTCAGTGCAAGGACTCTGAATGATCCCATCATTCATTTAAAGGGGTCATGACATTGGGAATCAAATTTGCCTTGATCTTTTGAAATATGAGTTATCATAGCATAAAATGCCCTCCTCATCAAAACCAAAAGCATTTATGTAACCATTCTCGGGGAAAAACGTATGAAAAATGGCTGAATTAGTGACATCACTACTTAAGATTCATTTTCATTTGACCTTCCCCACAGAAAGACACATCACATAGTGTAATTTTTTGGGAAAAACACTTTAGTAATATTATAAGTACACCTCAGGGAACACAATAAAATAATTTTTAAAAATCATGTCATGACCCCTTTAACTCTTTCACCGCCAGCATTTTTCATGATTTTCACAAAAGTTTAATGCCTTCCAGAAAATGCTCCTTTTTAAATATATAAACATATAATATATGAAATAAAAGAACAGACCCTCTGCTTTCAAACAAAAAAATCCATTTCATCCTACCTTCATCCTATGTGTTCTGTTTTATCATCTCTGATATATATGTAGGTTTCATCAAAAACACCAAATTTTGAGCAAAAAGCTGAGATAATTCCATTTTTGTGAAGGACTTTTGATAGAGATCAGATGTAGAGCGATCTTTAAAACATACACGGACATACAGCTGTTTGCCCTAGGTCAATACTTCCGGTTTTTATAAGTTGCGGAATTGCAGATTATTCATAGTAGCGGTATTGCAGATTGACGAGATAACTCTTCAATGGCGAGGAAAGAGTTAATAAGCTTGTAAAATAGCAACAGGAGTGGGAAGGAAAATTACAGTAGGTTTTTTCAACTTTGTCTCCAGCGCTTTGGGATTTTGGAAAGGAGAAGGGGGGGATTCTGGTGCCTTAGGCCAGTGGTTTTCAAACTGGGGGCCGGGGCCCCCAGATGGTGCCAGGGGGGCCCCAGTTTTATGACATTTTATAAAATACATTCATTTATCATGAATTCTGTGTAATTAAACCTAAAAAATAATAAGCCAACTAACCAACAGCACTACTAGGTATAATTTTCTATGTTTTGTTTAATTAAAATATTACATTTTAAAACTGTTTTTGTCATAAATTTTCTTTCGGGGGGCCGCAAAAAATGCACTGTACACAAGGGGGGCCGCACGCTGAAAAAGTTTGGGAACCACTGCCTTAGGCAACACCCTCATTCACAAAAATGTTAATTCCCAATGATGTAATAAAGTCCGATTGAAATAAGATGGTATGTGGGGTGGTCCAGTGGTATGACCATGGTAGTTCAGGGTTCAAAGGTTTTTCCAAGTTATTTCTGCTCATTAAGCTGGGATACAAAAGTACTTTCAGTATAAAATTAGCATATGTGTATTTAAATCAAATGACTACTTTAGATATTTTGAAACCTGAAAAAAGTAAAAAGATACTAAGGCACGTCACAAACCTTTTCAATTTCCCGAGCCTTGGCAGCAATAGCTTGAGCTCGTCGCTCCTGAAAGTCATCCATGACGGAGGAAGTTTCCTCTACTGTTTTCAGAGCTTCTTCCAAGGGCCCTTCTATCGGCGTCATGTCCTCCTATAGCACACAAACCCGGGAGTTATTTAAATAAATAAACTGGATTAATGTTTAAGAACAAGAAACATGTTTATGGTAAACACCTTAAACACATGTGGTTTGCCGAAAGGTAATAGGTACTCCATTCAGTAAAGTAGGGAAGAATGATGCATTCTTTGTGGAAAGGAAGCAAAAGAGAGCTGCGTAACGTTGTGACAGAATAAAAACAAAGTGGAAAAAGTGGAATAAAAAGGCTTTGTCCATTTATATCTGTGACTCGGTCTTGAAAACTGTTTGGGCCAGAGCCATGCCACATTTGTTTTACCTATGGTCCTCGGCTAGGGATGAAAAATGACTCAGAGGCAAAGGCTAAAAATAAACAAGCTGAATTTAAGAACTCAAAGCATGGCAATGTGGCAGGACAGCGGTTTAGCAACCATGAGTAGTGCAGTAAACTACAGATGCACCATTATATCGGCAAATAATCGGTATTGGACGATAAAAGCAATTTTTCTTACTATCGGACGATAGTTTAAAAACAGCCAATAGTCAAGGCTGATATATCCTGTCAATAAAAAAACACAGAAAAATTCAATTACTTTTTACCGTTTTGGTATCCATTTAGCTGATCTCCGGGTCTGGCGCTAGCACTTTTAGCATAGCTTAGCATAATCCATTGAATCTGATTAGACAATTAGCATCGCGTAAAAAAATAACCAAAGAGTTTGGATATTTTTCCTATTTAAAACTTGACTCTTCTGTAGTTAGGCTACATTGTGTTCTAAGACCGACGGAAAATTGAAAGTTGCGATTTTCCAGGCAGTTATGGCTAGGAACTATACTCTCATTCTGGCGTAATAATCAAAGTCAGCAAAGTCCTTGATTATTACGCCAGAATGAGAATATAGTTCCTAGCCATATCGCCTAGAAAATCACAACTTTAAATTTTCCGTCTGTCTTAGGGGCTCGTTATAGTGCGTAGGTACTACGGCGTAGGTTCCGCATCGGTTTTCATTTATACTTTTGCGCCATCATCTGCGTCGACGTGCAAACATGCGTGCAGACCGCTGGTAGGCAGTAACCACGCGTGTAACCACAGTAGCAGCGCGACCGTCAAAGAAGAAGAAGCTTGGCAAGTTAACCCACAAACGAAGAAGAAACAGCAACTCGTGGTGTATGATTTGAGAAGACCAGCAATGATGGAAGTAAATAAACAGCGACTTTTGATGCAGTTTGAGTTAAATCACTCCTCAACTTGGCTCATCTTTGTTTTCACCGTCGTAAACGGAAATACCTATGACACAGTTTTTTTACCTGACGGGAGGGGTTCTGGTGGACCAATCACAGCGCTTGCGGTCCGCGTAGATCTGACACGCTGTTAAAAATTTTGCGAGGTGCGCATCAGGCTACGCACAGGCTACGGATAACCTACGGCGTAGAGCTTACGCACGACTATAAAACAGGCTTTAGTACACAATATAACTACAGAACAGTCAAGTTTAAATAGGAAAAATATCCAAACTCTTTGGTTATTTTCATAGCACGATGCTAATGGTCTAATCACATTTGACGGATTATGCTAAGCTATGCTAACTGTGCATTCACACCAGCCGTGGAAGAGGCGGCAAGTGCGGATGATTTACATGTTAAGTCAATGCAAACACGCGATTAGGCATCCTGCGGCGCGGTACACGCGGTAGCCGCGGCGCGGATGGCGCGGAACGCGTGGAAGGCGCGGGGCGTTCCGCACGAATTGAGCGTTGCCGCGGGAAACGCGCGAGTTCAAAAATCTGAACTTTGGCGGAATTCCGCGCCGCGTTAACCAATCAGGAGCTTGCTGTAGTAGTGACGTGATTACAGGAAGCGAGCGGAGTGGTGTAGTCTCCGCAGAGTCGCAGAAGCCCCTCCCATGACGCGGATTTCCGCGTGAATTTCTCGAATGACTAGAATTTCACCCGCAGCTTTCACGCGAGAATGAAGCGAGTGAACTCAAATGTTCAAGCGTCCAACTACGCGCGAATAGCGCGTTTTTGCCGCCTCTTCTGCGGCTGGTGTGAATCCACAGTAAAAGGGGTACCGCCAGACCCAGAGATCAGCAAATGAATGGATTCCAAAACTGTAAAACTCAAATGTTTAACTCTAGGGGAGCTGGAAAATGAGCATATTTTTTAAAAACCATGGAGTGTCCCTTTAATGTTTAATATTCATGGTCATTATGTGAAATAATAACATTCAGAAAATGTAATCTTTAGAATTTAGTTGATGTAACCACCAAACTATCGGCAGATATCAGTCTGAATAATCGGCTATTGGTATCAGTGGAAGAATTTAATATTGGCGAATCCCTACAAAATTTGTGCCAATATACTTAAAATGACGTCTACCGATACCGATAGTTTTGATTTTTACCCCTTTTGGTTTTCATATTATTAAGTACTGAAATCCTAGAAGTGCAGACAAAATGCAACTTTGTTGTGATTTTCACTAAATAAATAAAAAATTATTGGCAGGATATAATCTCAAGATCGGCTGCTTTCAATGTTTTTTTTTTTACTTTTATCTGCCGATACCGATTATAGGTAAACTGGTCATCCATAACAAAAGGACAATCAACCAACCACAGACAGAAAATGTTGACTATTTAAATCCTCTAAAAGTCTTACTTTTTTCCAAAATAAAATAAAAACATCCCCCCAAAACTGGGGACTTGCTAGGCAGAATTTTCAGTAATCAACAACTTTCTCTATTCTTTACAAAAACGCAGTGCAAAGCAATTATTACTGTTTGGGTGAACGATTCCTTTAATGCCATGAGACGTATGTGACTATTAGCAAAGTGCAAATTAGAAACATTAACACTGTGCAATATTTAACCAATGACAATCAGTAACAAAATCCAATTTGGGTTGAATATTTGTTTGAGATCTCCAAAAGCATTACAGTCAAATATCTGAGCCCACCACAGGGAAAAACATCCTTTGTTCTTAAAACAATGAATGCCAGAAGCAGGCGTGTTTGTTGAACTTAAGAGACTGGCTATCAGGTCTAGCAAAGCCTTTCAATATAAGGCACAAGGTTATGACCAATGCCCCATTAATGGAGCCATGGAAGCAGATCAAACGCTAGACTGAGATAGAAAGCACTTTCATCTGCAACAAAAGGAACAAAATCCCATTTCAATCTTTGACATGACCTTACTCCATCCATATAAATACATAAATTATAATTTTTCGGTGTACGATTTCTTTAAATCAAACACTACATTCAGACTGAAGGCCGGGATATTCGTCATGACTTCTGAGAGACTATACACAAGAAGTAAGAAAGAGAAAAAGTAAACAACAATTTTATTTTAGACTGTAAGTGCTCCCTGGAGAGTCCAGAGTGCTCAGAGCCATCGATAAGATCTCGCGATAAAGCCACAAGTCGAGCTAATGTGTTTCACTCTCCTTTTTCAGCCTTGCCGCGGTCTGGGTGGCCCACATCTCCGTACCCACAAACTCTTGTGTCAGAACCGTGCTTACAGTTGGAATAAACACGACATGGACCACTTGCCTTTCATGCATCAAACAGGGCCATTTAAAACTCACTTAGTCTCATCATACGGCAAAGAGCAATATGCCAGGGGTCCTCAATCTTTTTCAGGACCCCCTTGGTGCACAGAGAAATTGATCAGAATCTCCAGTTACTTATTGATTTATTGAGCGTTGCATTTGGACAGAAAAAAATGTCTATTGTATCATATTAACTCAATCCTCGCAAGACATTTTTTGAAAAATGGCCAACCAGCATTTTTTGTGATTTTCACAAAATGCCTTCCAGGAAAATTTTCTTCATAAAAATATATAAACATACCAATTTATCAAATGAAAGAACAGACCTTTCAAACAAACAATAAACAAACAAACAAAACAGGAAAAACTTTCCATCCTATCTCAGGGTTTCCCGCAGCACTTTGTGTTCGGGCGGCCCGCCTAAGCTGGGAAACCCTACCGCCTTAACTAGGTCATAAAAAAAAAAAAATATGTTGCACAAAAGGCTGTCAAGTGCATCTCGGAGAATAGCGCGGATGTGCTTCACACCGCGAGCGGGCACGCGAGCCACACGGCCGAAATGAGAGGAAGACGTGGTCTGTCATTGTCTGGAGGATAACTTGCCAGTTGATAAAACATCTCGGAGAATAGCTCAGACGCACTTCACACCACAAGCGTGCACCCGCACAACACGGCGGGAATGAGAGCTGTGGTCCTTCACTGTCTGTAGGATATAACGTTTTGGCTTCAGTTTTTCATAAATTGGTAATCGCCATTTAGTGGATGATTGCGGTATTGCAGATTAACATAAAAATTCATCAGGAACACTTTTTTTATGCAAATGTTTTCTCTTAATTGACGAGATAAATCTGAAAGAGGGGAAAGAGTTAATGTACTGGCATGCTTTGTTATCATTATGCCTGGAATGCAAAGCCATAAAAAATATATACTGGTAAAAGTTTTACATAATGCTTTTAAAGGCGGGAGGGAAAATGAAACGTTCACCTGAACTTTAGCTTCTTCAGGTCTGGTTAACGTTAAAGGGGTGGGGGGGATTTTAAGGTATTTCATGCATTCTAAGTTTTTAAGAATTTTTTAGAGTTAGATTAAACATAGGCAATGCGTCAAAAAAGCAGTTGGACGTATGACATAGTATTTCTGTGCCGAATGCACTTCAAAGTTTCGGAAAGTTTTTTCAAACGTGAAATATTGTTACGTAACAACATTGCTTTATTTCTTTTAGGGACAATTTCAGTGCAGGACAGAGCATGTGAGCGGGGCTGAGAGGTGAGAATTTCTGCTTCCTGCTAACGTGGGTGTTCACTAACCCGCTTCACAGTTCAAAGTTGCACTAGACCACTTCGCTCAATTCCACTCCGCATTCACCTACAACAGGAGTGGGGAACCCTGGGTCCTGGAGGGCCACTGTCCTGCAGAGTTTAGTTCCAACCCTAATCAAACACACCTGAATTTAATTTTCAAGTAATCCTGAAGACTTTAATTTGATTTTTCAGGTGTGTTTAATTAGGGTTGGAACTAAACTCTGCAGGACAGTGGCCCCCCAGGACCAGGGTTCCCCACCCCTGACCTACAATATCATCCCGCTCCGTTGAAATCCCTCCACGCTCGCTCAAATTTAAAATTCCTTACACCTGCCGTTTTCCACCGAAACCTTAAGCCTGGGACACACTGCCTGCATGGAGGATGTGGAGCGGGTTTGTTGCGTGACGGCTGCGGAAAAAACCTGCTTCACTTCTATTCTGTCGCAGGGTTTAAGAGCGAAACCGGAGCAAGACCGAGTGATCGATCCGGCCTTTGCATAAAAACCTGACTATATTTTCACTCCCCGCTTAGCTCCGCTCACATGCTCCCATGCAGGAAGTACAGTGGAAGTCCTTATATGGGCATTTTAACCATAATAGCGCACGCACAAAGTACCAACCAAGAGCTGACACGAAATCAACATCACTGAAGAAGTGTGTTGTTGTTTGTAAGGGAAATGTTGGTTTGTTCGGCTTCCCAAAGATCCCAGCATTATGTAAACAATAGATATAGTTTTTATCCAAGGTAGCAGTAAAGTTGTGCGTGTGTTTGTTTAACGCTGGAGTTCATTAAAACGGGGCGGTCCTAACCAGGTCATGAGTCGCAGGCGGTAAGTAAAACTGCATCAAATGTCTGTGTGTTGTAGGCATTCGGCGTGTAAGTGCATATAATGTAAACAACACATATAGAAAATCAATAAGTTATTCAGAGATTATTTGGAAAGGAACTCTTTGGATATATAATGAATGTCATACTACTCTATAGGTACTCAAGATTTGAGATAAGCAGAAACTATTTGTGTTACGTGAGCTTAAATGACATTGCATAATGCATTTGATATTTTGTTTTTATGAAAAAAATGCCTGTAGTGTTGGATTGTGACCTTCTGCATGTGAGCTGTCGTATCAACACCCCTGATCTAAGCAAACAGATTTTGCAAAGGCGTAAACGACAAAATAACTGGTGGAAATTCGAACAAGATTTGTGGATTCTTGCCATAACTGGCATGTCACACATATTATTATTTCAGCAGATGAAAGAGGGTGTTCTGGTAAGAACATCTGTTTAAGAGCTGCCCGTGTGTCTTGTGTGTGCGGTGCACCACTCACCTTGGAGGCCGATATGGAGCTATGTGGCGAACCGTCTCGCGATGCATTCACGGAGGGGCCGGGGGGCCTTTCCCTGTCTGCAAAAGATGAAAGACAAGCACAAAAAGCATTTGTTGAAGGACATAACCCAACAATGCAGCTATAGTTTGGATGCGCACCAACATCCCCACAGAATACGGCCTCGCTTGACTCATTTGGTGCCGTAAACGTTTTCACATGCTGGAACGGATCCTTCTCGCTTTCCGAACATTCAGCTGGTATGCAGAACCAGGTGGTTTCCCCTACGCTGATCGAGGCTCTTCCCTTCAGGCAAACCACAGCCAGGTGCCTGCGGTGTCTGCCCGTGACCTTCTCCGTGTGAGCTATGGGCTCAACACCTACAGATTCGTTTGGATTCGTTCATGCTTTCGCAGCAAAAAGTAAAAATTATCTTTATATTTGAACTACATTTAAACCTGATTATTAAAAAATAACGTATCGTGAAATGCAACAAAGATGCATGTCAATAATTACGATGTCTACGTGCATGTGCTCACAAACATCTGGCAATGCGAAGCAAATGAGGGTAAATAAAAGCTAGCTAGACGAAAGAAGGTAAGGTTTAGCGATCAGACACTTCAACTTACGGCCGTTTTATGATTCCTGGCCAAAGGAAGTGAAAAGGAACCAGACAAACACGGTGCGATTAGCAACGCTTTCTCTCAAGTTACCGTGACTGTGGTCTGACCTTTCACTGATAGAAAGAAAATCTGCTTGTGCAAGCAATAATATGGGGATTCCAAAGCAGCATGATTTTTTTCAGCGATTAAAAGTTACACATTTCTTCACAATAAATTAAAGAAATGTGAGTCCGCCATAAAAGTTGTGCACATGATTTATGCAAGCAAAACTTTGCTTGATTATACCGCAGTAGTTTATAGCTCTAAGCAGGGTGCGATTTGCTGGTACCTGGTACCATGATCCATTTTGGTTGATCGGATCTCAAGTGGACCACGCTAAATTCGGGTGTAAACCGGATCTAAACTGTTTTTTTTTTACCACATTTGGGTCGTTTTCACACTGGCAGTGTAGTGCAATACGAATGGCTCGCATGAAAAACTTTTAATGTGAAAGCTGCCTTGCAAAGGTACCCGAACCCAAAACTGTGGCTCGGTTCATGTGAAAGCACTTCGGAGTTGGGTGCGCACTTGTCCAGGAAGCCAAGTAACCTGCGATGTGATTTAGCCAATGACGTCGACCGTTTCTTTCCATAAAGCACCATTACCATATCAACGGATGATATTCACACTCCGAAAAACAAGCGTGCAGCTTTCGCTCTCTCTCTGTTATGCAAAATAGCACAAAAATATTAAAAAGTCGAGTTGTGATTTACATCCTTTTGCATGTGTGAAACCAGACCACACTGTGGGAATACTCACACTCGGGCAAAAGGTCTTCTTGGGTACAAAAATATGTACCCGACACAAAATGACCAGAATCACTTTTTACCCGAACCAGACGTGCATAAATATTTTTTTAAAAGAAAGACCCAACCTGATAAAAAACCAAGAAAATTAGACCCGAGGCTGACCCAGCTGCAATTTTTTAACCCGACTGGACATGAATGTAAACGACACTGACTTGTGTGCAGTCTGCAGCAACGCATGCACCAGTCAGACAGAAAGAAACCCTTGTAGCCTCTCAACCAATTTGGCTCGCTGCTCCATTAATTTTCCTTTGGTATCTGACGACGACACCAAGCTAACTGCTAAAATATGCATTTAAAATTTATTGACCAGTCTGGCTCAACAGAAATTAACCAACCGCCATCCAAACGATGTCGCAAGCGCTCTTAGCAAACAGAGGAGGGGTTGGAAAAGGGCTTGATGCACACACGCGAGATAGTTCAGGTCTTCTCGGGTGCATTCGGCAACAACGCATTTATTTTTAATCACCCAAAACCCAAGCCACTAATATCAGGGTTTCCCACAGCACTTTTCAGTTCGGGCGGCCCACCTAAGCTGGGATACCCTACCACCTTAACTAGGTCGTCCAAAAAAAAAATTCCACCAAACGCCACATGGCCGAAATGAGAGAAAGACATGGTCCGTCACTGTCTGAAGGATAACTAGCCTGTTGATAAAACATTTAATTCATTAATAATCTAGTATGTGTTCATTTTCTGTCATAGTTTCTTCAAAATTGAGTTTAATTTGAGTGTTTTAAATAAAAATATTTTTATTATGACGCATACTTTGATTGCCACGCCCCCGGCCCGCCCACCTGCACAACCCTACCACCTTAACTAACACATTTTCTGCCTGAATATTATACCCGACCCGTGTCCGAGGCACACGTGAAACTTTTAGACCTGAACCTGCTCGAGTCTCAAGTTAGACCTCTGGTTTTCGGATCCAAGTGGAGCTCCGACCACAGCAAACAAGCCCAATGTAAACCAACCTCAGAGGTAGTCAAAAACGCATTCGACCGGATTGTGTTAAGGCCACTTACTTATCTAATGTGTGATGTCTTGAGCACAATGTTTTCACATCGTACCTGACTTCTAGCTCGATCCCAGTGTTCAGTGCAGTGTTATGTTTATAAAAAAAATCGTACTCTAGAGTTACTTACCTAGAGCTCGGCCTGGACCGTACGGCTCCTCTGAAAGACAGGAAAACATTTTTGTAAATAACACAAGAGTGCTTCATGCATTTCTTTCATTAGCATTCAATGTAAGAACCTATGACCTCATTCTGCTTTTAGTTATTTCAGAGCAGAGCAATATGGAAACGCTCGCTTGGGGTACACGTGCATCCAATATCGGATGCATCATTCTGGCCTTTATTACAGGCTATCTCATTATGGTAACAAAAAACAGGGAAATGTACGCAGATGGGAGCCTTTATGAGGATAGGATTCGAGTGACATCATCAGTGTTGTCATCATTTGGGCACTGTCGACTTTCAAGCTTGCTGGCTCAAATTAAACATGTCGGATGTTTATCTCATTTATGTAAAGAATAAAGCTTTGAAGTCTTTCCTCTCCACAGCTGGGCATATTAAAAGGCGGAAATTAGTCCAAATTTATTCCAACAAGGCAATCGATCAATCAATCAGGCTTCCAAAGATAATAAACAGTACATTTGAGGACACTACACTGCACTGTCTACAATCAGTTTGTGTGCAAGATACCACCAATGAGATTTTACCAAACAAAAGCTTACATACATAAAAAACAAGCATTTGACAGATGCCACAGAGACTGAACATACTTTTCGCTGGCTGGGGCGGGAAGGTGTGCGCTTTGGCACGCTCTGGCGAGTAGCTGCGGCTGCTGATGCTGGACCCCGACCGGCTGTGGGGTGAAGGTGGGACGTCGCGACGGGCCGGAGAACGATCACGTACTGGGGGGAAAGGAGCCTTTCGCCTCACGGGGTCTCGTTCCTCACTGTAAAGGATATACAAGGCTCTCTAGTATCTGTTTTTGGCAGAAGGGCATTTCAAATCATTGGCTGAATACAAACCTCCGGTCCAAGTTCATGATGGCCTGCATAAGGTTGTCTTCTCCAGCCTCAGGGACCAATGCGGATAAAGTCCTGGGTGCAGGGTAGGAACCCTGGGCCCGAGGGTTTGGGGGAGGACCTGGTCGATTGGCCGGCCTGAAGAATATTTTAAAATATATATTTTTCCACAACATCAATTCCACAAGTCATGGAAATGTTTCGGCAACCCGAGGTCCTTTGTCGGCTTTCCTGGCTTGCCTGTCCCGTTCCCCTCTCCCTGTACTTTCCTGTCCTCTCCTAAACTACTATCTGTGAAATACAGGCAAAAATGTACCCAAAAATAACTAATTACCGGAAAACATAAACAGTTCCAGATAATGGTAGTCTTTGCAAGTTATACATGGGCACCCTTGTATTCAGGGATCCACTATTTGTCCACTACGCTCTCTAAAAAGAGACAGCCGACGACTTTGATGACCTGTAGGTTCAGACGCTGCGTGCATTGAGTCAACAGTGACTGACCTCCGGACTGCGAAGGTCACTTTGGACGTCTGCTCCCCGGCTTAACAAGGCAACACGATGCCCTAATTTCACTCCTCCAGTACACACCTCCAAATAAATTTCCGTTGCTCAAAGGCAGACAGACGAGGTGAATTTGTGAGACAGCTTTTTGCACATTTCTCATCCCTCGCTCGGAGCAGAGAGCAGCAGATCACACGCACTTCTTCATGTTGTCTTTACACCTCAGCTTCTAGACAAATACTTGACTTAGAGATGACAGAAAGCGGCATTCACAGCTAATCTAACTTATGTAACGTGAAATATTCGCTTTATGAAGTAATACGAGGCACAATTATATCTTAACGTGTCACTGTTTAAACGTTCACGTGTTTCGGTTTCACGGATGCGCAAGTGTCGCGTTAAAAGTCACGTTAAAAGTGAGTGTCGCATGTGATGTGGCTGTCTGTCTGTAAATACAAAAGGAGAAGTAGTTCGCCTTTATTTGCAAACTGTGTTAAAAACAACCAAGTAAGCCTCTTTAAAATGCTTGTTTTACTCTTGCTTTGTTTTAAACAAAGTTAAAAGGAAAATAAAAATTACTCTTCCAAAAAGGATTATTATTATTTTTTTGTTTGTTTCTTTTTATACTTACATTTAAAAAATATGTGAGTCTTAAGAAAATTTTACCTGTCTAGGTGGGTCCTGGATTGAAAAAGTTTGGGAAACCCTGGCTTCCAACAGCTCTTTTTAACCAAACAGTAATCATTATTATTTTTCATATTTTAAAATAAACACAGTATCATTATTATCTTTCACATTTTACAAAATAATTTTAATAATATTAACTCTTTCCCCGCCGTTGACGAGTTAACTCGACAATTAAGAGAAAACACTTCCCTACCATTGACGAGTTTTTCAGGCATTCCGTATTTCCGCTATTATCCACCAGGTGGCTTATAACTTTCCCGGAAGGAACCCCTTAAGACAAACAGTTCAAATTCTGTGTATGTTTTGATCATCACTCTGAATCTGATCTCTATCAAAAGTCCTTCACATGCAATTATCTCAGCTTTTTGCTCAAAATTTGGTATTTTCTTAAGAAACCTTCCGATATAAATGAATGTAAATTTAAAAATTTGTTGTTTGAAGCAGATTGTCTGATCTTTCATTTGATATATTGTATGTTTATATATTTAAAGAAGAACATTTCTGGACAGCATTAAACTTTTGTGAAAAAAAAAATGCTGCAGCTGTCTGGCATTTTTTTATGCTCCTGGAGAAAGAGTTAAAAAACATTTTTAAAGAGATTGCCGCAATTAATATTTTGTCTCTAGTAAATTCTATAGTTTTCTGATTAGTTGGCATTCGAATCTTGATCTTCATTTAAAAACGAAAATATTGTGATTAAATTTTTTTCCGGAATCGTGCAGCCCTAACCCACACGGCTCCAAGGGGTTAATAAAAGCATTTTGCGGGTAATCGATGCGATATTGTAAGAAAAATATCCAGATATTAAACTTTATAAACTATAATAACTAGCTTTCGTAACGACTCAATCTTGGACTATTTTTCTTACAATATCGTATCGATTACCCGCAAAAGACCTTTATTAACCCCTTGGAGCTGTGTGGATTAGGGCTGCACGATTCTGGGAAAAATGTAAATCACAATCTTTAAGTTTTTAAATGAACATCACGATTCTTCCACAATTCCAATGCCAACTAACTATTAGTTTGATGCACTTTTTGGGGGTTTAAAGTCAGAAGTTGTTCCCTGATCCCAGTTTTCTACCATTATAAAGTTTGGAAGAGCAAGGACATTTACTAAACTAGCTTCAAATGTGCTCATTTGAAAGATGATGGACCTATCTATAGGGGTGTAACAATTAACCGTGCAAATGCGCGTTTTCTCAATGAATGAATTTGAATGAATTACGGTGAAATTCAGGGGGGCGCCAGGGGGCGCTCTCATGCAGAAACTCCCTTTGTGCCACACAAGAAGTATAATTGCAAACACTATTCCAGGAAATGTCTACACAGGAATATTTATACACTGTTCTTCAAATTGTTTCAGGTATTTTCATGATAATAAAGAATATTTTGAATGATTTTGCTTAACGAGTGTTGCTTTTTTAAATGCACGTTATAAACGACTCAGACTCATAATGATTTTAGATTGATAAAGACTTCCTACTGACCAAATGCCGTAGTACACGCACAAGCTGTGCATAAAACAAAGAATCGCAGCCTTGCGATTCAGAATCGATTTCAGACAGGCATTTTTAATGGGACCGCGATTGAATCGCGATTGAATCGTTACATCCCTACCTATCTATCTCGAATTGCTTGAGGGTGAGTAAATCAGGGAGTAATGTTGATATTCGGTTGGAGTATCCCTTTAAGATAGGGGCACGGCACAAAAGACCGATTTTGATTTCATCATGTCTTTCGCAATTTAAAAAGCTTAAAAACTCTGATCCCGATGACAGAGAGGAGATCTCAGAGGAGACCCTCATAAACTGCTCTCCATACTGGGCTCAGCTTCATTTAAGGATCATGCCAGAGGCTTCACATCCTGCTTGTAAAGTGCAACTCAATATAAACTGCACAAAGAGCAAAATGAGCCTTGTAAAAAGTCGCAATGCTGCTTAGCGGAGCAGCACCGTCGTCCACCCGCAAACCAAGACATTCATTAACACACATCTGTTCTAGCGGCAGTAAAACCCCCTTCGGTTTACTCTGCTCCCCCCGACCGGCGTGCCTGCCGGGGCCCGGGCTGATTACGTGCCACTTATACGGCCCGCTGCGCAGGACGTAAAAAAATCAGAGGCACCTGGTCCGAGTGACCCTGGCATGAACCCCAGTCAGGTTCCTATCTCACAAACACACAGGACAATGTGTCCGCACACACTGACCTCGCAAAACTTTAATGACCCTCACATCTGTTTGAAGTGCAGGTGACCCTGTCTGCCCCGGACCAACAGAGCAAATTACCACATGTCTGTCTTTACTGCCAATATGAAGTCAGGGTATTAGCCAAAGCCAAAAAAAGGTTAACCTCTCACTTCCAATCATAGCAGATTAAAGCACTGAAAAGGTCAAAAACCAGGTAAATTTGTAAAGCATTCTTGACATTCACGATCACAGTAATTAGCCAAAAAATGCCATAACGGACTATATAAAAGAAAAAAGACATTTTAACACTAAAAGTAGCATGATAAATACATAAGTGTGCTCTTATGACTGATTACAACAGTGCCACCAAGTGGTTAGACCTCGCTGTGTATTTAAAGGGACACTCTACTTTTTTGAAAATATACTTATTTTCCAGCTCCCCTAGAGTTAAATATTTAATTTTTACCATTTTGGAATCCATTCAGCTGATCTCCGGGTCTGGCGTTAGCACTTTTAGCATAACTTAGCATAATTCATTGAATCTGATTAGACCATTAGCATCGCGCTAAAAAATAACCAAAGAGTTTCAATATTTTTCCTATTTAAAACTTGACTCTTCTCTAGTTACATTGTGTACTAAGACCGACTGAAAACTGAAAGTTGCGATTTTCTAGGCGAAATGGCTATACAAAGTCCACAAAGTAAAAAGTGATTCTGATTCCAATAAAAGAAAGAGTTTTGTACGTCATGAATCCAATTAGGAAAACTATGTCATCATCACCATATAAAACATTTAAATGATTTAGTGATGCACTAACACAACATCAACACAAGGTTCATTTTGTAGTCGTCCATCCCTTTCATGAACAGTGCAAAAACCCCTGGCATTATTCCTCCACTCATCCCGTTGGCAGAGTAACTGGGTCTTTCCATTAGAGCTAAACCAAAAAAAATCCAGACGGAGAATGTTGGACAATTCAGAGTTTGATTTATGCTCCTTATTAAGAAACTTTGCTTGCTTTTTGGTCTCCTGCAAACACAACACAGCTGAAGGGAAAGTGGACAGCTTTCAAAAGGAACACTTCTGCCATCTGCTGGAGAAATTACCTTCATGTAACACGGCATTCCTAGACCATCTCTGCATACCAATTTGCATACTTTCAGTACTAAATAGTAGTCAAAATTGGATTAAGTTTGTCCAATCTCTTTAACTGCACTCAAATGAGACGCTGGACCACAAAACCAATCATTTGAAATGTATACATCATCTGAAAACCTAGATAAATAAGCTTTACATTGATGTATGGTTTCACAGTATTGGTCATCCAATCCTGCTCCTGGAGGGCCGTTGTCTATATAAACACTGTACATTGAAGAAATCGCATTTAAAGTTTTGATATATGGACGGTAGGAAATGTACAAACTATATCTATGCAACATGATCTTTACATAACATCCTAATGATTTTTGGCATTAAACATAATAATTTTGACCTATACAATGTATTGTTGGCTATTGCTAAAAATATACCCGTGCAACTTAAAACTGGTTTTGTGGTCCAGGGTCACAGATGTCTATACTTTCCTGTACCAAAAAAAGTACATAATTTTAGGGTATACTATAAGTAGGCAAACTGGGTTGCAGGCCATGTTTAGGCCCGGTCTCTATCAGAGAAGCATTTTTGCATTTTAACATAAAAGTCTAAGTTGTAAAAATGTAATTCATGCTCTGTGAGTTACACACAAAATATTTTCTTTTGTCTCTTTCCTCCAAAATCATAGAAATATACACCTTTTTATTTAAGGCAAGTTGCTGAAAATATATTATATATTAAAGGAATATTCCATTTTCTTAAAAGAAAAATCCAGATAATTTACTCACCACCATGTCATCCAAAATGTTGATGTCTTTCTTTGTTCAGTCGAGAAGAAATTATGTTTTTTGAGGAAAACATTGCAGGATTTTCTCATTTTAATGGACTTTAATAGAGCCCAACATTTAATACTTAACTCAACACTTAACAGTTTTTTTCAACGGAGTTTCAAAGGACTATAAACGATCCCAAACGAGGCATAAGGGTCTTATCTAGCAAAACGATTGTCATTTTTGACAATAAAAATAACAAATATACACTTTTAAAGCACAACTTCTCGTCTAAATCCGGTCCAGCGCGACCTAACGTAAATGTGTAGTGACGTAGGGAGGTCACGTGTTACATATATAAAACGCACATTTGCGGACCATTGTAAACAATAAACTGACACAAAGATATTAATTCGTATCATTCCACATACAACAACGTAGGAACGGTCCTCGTTTTCAACACTGGGGCGGAGTTTCGCGTTCGTCCTCTGTGACCTCTTGACGTCATGACGTATTGCGTGGGGTCACGTTGGCGCATCACGACCGGATTTAAACGAGAAGTTGTGCTTTGAAAGTGTATATTTGTTATTTTTATTGTCAAAAATGACAATCGTTTTGCTAGATAAGACCCTTATGCCTCGTTTGGGATCATTTAGAGTCCTTTGAAACTCCGTTGAAAAAACTGTTAAGTGTTGAGTTAAGAATTAAATGTTGGGCTCTATTAAAGTCCATTAAAATTACAAAAATCCTGCAATGTTTTCCTCAAAAAACATAATTTCTTCTCGACTGAACAAAGAAAGACATCAACATTTTGGATGACATGGTGGTGAGTAAATTATCTGGATTTTTCTTTTAAGAAAATGGAATATTCCTTTAAGATTTTGTTCTTTCTGTTTCTTTTCTTTCTTCCGTTCATGCATGTTATGAATGAATTAAATGAATAAAGATTGTATATCATATATAATATACCAACCTAAAGTCCACTTGGCGGCCAGCATGTGGTTCATCCCTCGGTCCTCTGAAGTATGAAAAATCCTCCTGCTAATTTACAAGAATGCAAATTATAGCTTTACAATTGCAGTGTGAGTTTGTAAGCTTTCTCCATGTCTGACCTTCGATGCTTACCCTTCGAGCAGGTGGACCGCCCCTGTGTTCATTCGGAAAAGAGTGATGGCCGTCTCCATGGTAACCCCTTTGATCTTCTCTGTGGTAGTTACGAGGGGCACCATTTGGGTAAAACCGAGGGCCGTCATATTCGAAACCCCGACTGTACTCTTCGTCCGGCCGTCCAAAGGGAGGTCTCCTTTCTCCAGGAGCCCCTCTTGGATACGGACCCTTAAACGGATGGAAAAATGCACTGGTTATTGCAGGCAAAAATCATGACATCAGAAAATCTTAAAAATTGTCAGCTTAAAGCAGAAACATCTACAGCACAGCCATAAAGCATAAATATTTACCCCTCTTTCTAAAGCAAGCCGTTCCTCATATACACCTCTGATGTTTCTGTCTCCCCTAAATGCCACTGAGAGAAAAACATACAAGGCACATTAGCATCAAATTTGACCCATTTACAAAAGGTTAACTTCATCTTAGATAATCATTGCTATTTCATCATCATTATATATTCAAGAAAAATGTGATATGAGGGTTTAATAGAAATTAAATATCAAGTTTTAATAGAATCTCACAGTAAATAACTTACTTTTTGTATTTCAGAATTTTTAAAGTATTTCTTCAGCTGTATGATGTTGTTACCTGACAAGGGGATACATGAAGAGAAATTAGACAAATACATTTACATGCATGCATTTACCAGACTTTTATTCAAATTTACTTCTACTGCATTTAAGATAAACATTTTGTGTAGCAATATATGGTCAGTATATAAGTAAAAACAGATGCACTTATGTAGAAACCTTGGCAGATTGCAACAGCGGATATTTCGTATTGTTAAGTTTAAATGCAAAACACATTCAACAGGGAACAACCTCAATGTACATTTTCTTGTCTTATGTGAGATTTTTTTTTATATATAGATGTATTCTTTCATTTAAATTGTTCATAATAAATGGTTTCAATTAATTCAAACACCGCAATACCGTTTTCCACCGGCACATACCGAAGACGCATGCATAACTGAAAGCCCAAACAAGCCTTTACATACCGTTCACATCCTTTGCTTGACATATCTCCTGTCAAAGTAACATAAATGTGTAATTCTTAGCCAATTCACTTATTTAAAGTATTAATTTTAAGCTAAAATCGTAAAACACGCTCAGCTCGTTTTCTAAACAAAACGCCACTACCAAAAACTAAACACTTCCGGATTCTGAACAATTCAGGTTATCAAAATACAATTTGTTTAGTATATACGTGTGTTAATAAAAATATTGTTAAATTTAAATGTAAGACATTACCTAATGTAAATGTAACTTTTAAAAAATATGAGTGTTTACCCTTTAATTTATATAAATGATTAGGTTTGTTTAATGCGGAAGGACTCTTATTTTGAAAGCAGTAGCTGTATGGTTTCCGGGTCGCGCTTCCCTTACGTTTTGAATCGGATTTACACATTTAAAATGTTTATTGTGCTTAGTTATGACGTGCTAGGTCCACTTATTGCTCATATCTTTAAAATGCTTTAAAATCAGTAAGAGTCCGCCGGTCTGGTAAGTTTGATATGCGTTTTATATGTGTATTTGTTTAGTTGTAAGCGTATTTGTATGAGGTACAGTAGATGCAATACATGTATTGTCTTTTACAGATATAAGGAATAACAATGAGTGGAGGTTTAGCACCCAGCAAAAGCACTGTTTATGTGTCTAATATCCCATTCTCCTTGACAAACAACGATCTGCACAAGGTGTCCTGTTGCATGTGATGCTCAAACGCTATGTTGACCAAATTATAAATGATCAATCTGTCAAGCATTGACTGCAATATCGTATGCACTACATTTACAAGTATTAATTTTAATGTGTGTCTTTCTATTTCCCTAAAGCTATGCTCTAAATATGGCAAGGTGGTCAAGTAAGTGTGCTTTAATAGACTTTACAGATTGTTTTGCATTATGTTTGTGTCAAGAGTATATCTGTGGCTTGATCATAATTATGGTATTTTCTGAAGGGTGACTGTCGTGAAAGACAAGCAGACACGTATGAGTAAAGGAGTAGCATTTGTGTTGTTCCTGGACAGAGAGTCTGCTCATAATTGTACCCGGTCACTAAACAACAAACAGGTATTATGTTTTACCATAGTATACTATTCAGACTTTAAGATTTACTATTTATAAAAACATGGTGATTGTGTTTGACTGCTCGCGTAAATCTTTCAGTTGTTTGGGAGAACAGTAAAAGCAAGCATTGCTATTGACAATGGCAGAGCTACAGAATTTATCAGGAAGAGAAACTATACAGACAAATCTAAGTGTTATGAATGTGGGGTAAGTTTTTATATATTTATAATCCATTTTTTTGAGGTTACTATACACACTTCTATATCATATTATTTACCTCCCTTAGGATGAAGGGCACTTGAGTTACGCGTGCCCTAAAAATTTACTTGGAGAGCGAGAACCACCACCTAAAAAAGAAAAGAAAAAGAAGAAAAAAGCCCAGCAGCCTGAGGAAGTGTAAGTGTTAAATAAGTGTATGTAATAACATCATAGTTGCATCATAATTATTTATTTAAGTCCCTACTGTATGTACTTAATATTACTTTATCCTTCAGATATATTTAATTGTATTATATTTATTTATTTATTTATGTTTGTTCCCTTTAGAGAGCCTGAGGAGAGTGAGGAGGAAGGAGAGGATCCAGCGCTGGACAGTTTAAGTCAAGCAATCGCTTTCCAGGTCAGTGAGTGTGTTAAGCATTAATGCTCTGTGTCGATTCGTGTGTTATCAATAAGGTCATTTCATCCACCACTTTCAATAGCATGCAGTTCTGATACAAAAAAAATTGTGTCTATATAATTAAAAACACTACAAGCATAACAGACAAGCATAATTCTGAAATCTGTTTTGCGTTTCAAAGCTAAATTTGTGTAAACTGTTAATTGAATAACTATCCACAACCTTTATTAAACAACTCATTGTTATGTGTAAACAGACATAGGTTTACTATCATTAGATAGCAACTATGCAGACATGGACTCTTAAAAGGACAGCGCTACTAAATATTATATATTATCATTTGAATATATATCAGGCAATTATGGTCTAAGACCACTTTAACATTAAAAAACATTTTTTTTTTATTGTATCGGTCAATAGCAGATATAGCCATTATAAATAATGCATCCTTACATCCCTAACCTTTTTATGACCACATAAGATGATTATTTTGTAGTGGCTTAAAAATACTTTGCAGTTAAGTCATCATACAGGATTGTTTCCAATGAAGTAGTTTCAAAGGAAAATATAAAGTTTTTTCCTACCGTTATCAGCAAGCTCGCATTGAGGAGGAGAGGAGAGTGAAACAGGTCACAGAGGAGGCGTCTGAAGCATCGACATCAGAGAACACCCACAAACCAAGGATCAAAAAGAGCGCCTACTTCAGTGATGAGGAGGAGCTGAGCGACTGACTCATACCTTTATGTTCTCGAATCCTTCTTACCTATTAAATGGATCATATAGTGATATAAATTTCTAATTTTTTGTTGAAGAAAGCATTTATATTCAGGTTAAGAGAAGGTTATCTTAATCTGATATGGTGATTGTCATAAATGCAATATATTTAGATAGTGAGGTATGAATCCTGCCGAGTACAACTTTACACTTTCTATCATGTAAATTAAGCTTTGTTTTGTGTTTTGTTGACACATTTTTTTTATAATGCTTAGAAAACTTTGAAATAAAAACTGTTTTAAATAAAACTTTGTCATCTTATCATCCTGTCCTTAGCTTTGAGGCATTAACGGGATAGTTCATCCAACAATTTTCTGCTAAAAACGAATGAAGATATTTTGAAAAATGTTAATAACCAAACAGATCTGGGGCACCATTCACTTCCATAATATTCTTTTTTTCTACATTTACAAGTATTAATTTAAATGTGTCTTTCTATTTCCCTAAAATGAATATATTTTGAAAAATGTTAATAACCAAACAGATCTGGGGCACCATTCACTTCCATAGTATTCTTTCTATTTCCCTATAATGAAGATATTTTGAAAAATGTTAATAACCAAACAGATCTGGGGCACCATTCACTTCATAGTCTTCTTTTTTTACATTTACAAGTATTAATTGTGTGTCTTTCTATTTCGCTAAAATAAAGATATTTTGAAAAATGTTAATAACCAAACAGATCTGGGGCACCATTCACTTCCATATTATTCTTTTTTTCTACATTTACAAGTATTAATTTAAATGTGTGTCTTTCTATTTCCCTAAAATGAAGATATTTTGAATAATGTTAATAACCAAACAGATCTGGGGCACCATTCACTTCATAGTCTTCTTTTTGTACATTTACAAGTATTAATTGTGTGTCTTTCGATTTCCCTAAAATGAAGATATTTTGAAAAATGTTTATAATCAAACAGATCTGGGGCACCATTCACTTCCATAGTATTATTTTTTCCCTTCATTTACAAGTATTGACTTAAATGTGTGTCTTTCTATTTCCCTAAAATAAAGATATTTTGAAAAATGTTAATAACCAAACAGATCTGGGGCACCATTCGCTTCCATATTATTCTTTTTTTCTACATTTACAAGTATTAATTTAAATGTGTGTCTTTCTATTTCCCTACAATGAAGATATTTTGAAGAATGTTACTAACCATACAGATCTGGGGCACCATTCACTTCCATATTATTCTTTTTTCTACATTTGCAAGTATTAATTTAAATGTGTGTCTTTCTATTTCCCTAAAATGAAGATATTTTGAAAAATGTTAATAACCAAACAGATCTGGGGCACCATTCACTTCCATAGTATTCTTTTTTTCTACATTTACAAGTATTAATTTAAATGTGTGTCTTCTATTTCCCTAAAATGAAGATATTTTGAAAAATGTTAATAACCAAACAGATCTGGGGCACCATTCGCTTCCATATTATTCTTTTTTTCTACATTTACAAGTATTAATTTAAATGTGTGTCTTTCTATTTCCCTAAAATGACGATATTTTGAAAAATGTTAATAACCAAACAGATCTGGGGCACCATTCACTTCCATATTATTCTTTTTTCTACATTTGCAAGTATTAATTTAAATGTGTGTCTTTCTATTTCCCTAAAATGAAGATATTTTGAAAAATGTTAATAACCAAACAGATCTGGGGCACCATTCACTTACATGGTATTCTTTTTTCTTAGTATGGAAGTGAATGGGGCTCATGAACGGTTTGGTTACAAACATTTCTCAAAATATCTTCCATCGTGTTCATAAAAAAAATTAATACAGGTTTGTAACAACATGAGAGTGAGTAAATGATGACAGAATTTTTTTTTGTGAACTTTCCCTTTAAAGCTTGCATTCTAAAGGCTATTGTTTCACATACTGATCAAAAAATGACAAAGGCACTTCATAAGTGTTTATACACGTTTTGAAAACAAGATTATTCTTTTTTCCCTACACGACTAGGAAGCCTGACCAAACATGGCCAATGTACACAGGAAATGTTCAATAAAAAAAACTTTAACAAGTGTTTAATAAGTGTGTTCTTGTTTTAAAATGGAAATAAATTGTTCAATCTTTGCCATTAAGAGCTCATACGGTATGATTTTCCAGTCAGCTCTGCTCAGTCAACTAGACCTAAATTCTCACACTCAATTAAAAATGTGGAAATAAATGTTGGTTATATTAATGCTGAAGGGGGCGTTTCTATTTGTAAATGTCTTAAAGGGATAGTTCACACAAAAATGATTTACTCTCATGTTGTACAAACCTGTATAAATTTCTTTATTCTGATAAACCCGAAGGAAAATATTTTGAGGAATGTTCGTAAGCCCCATTCACTTCCATAGTATTCTTTAACCTACTAAAGAAGTGAATGGGGCTCACGACAGTTTGGTTACAAACGTTCCTCAAAATATCCTCCTTCGTGTTTATCAGGACAAATAAATCTATAAAGGTTTGTAACAACATGAGAGTCATTTTTGGGTGAACTATCCCTTTAAGGTCATTTAGGAGGGGGGAAATTACCCAATCCTCAGTGACTGACCTGAGTGGACCTCTGAGAAAGCACTAAGCACGACTCGTTTATGAAAACCCTACGGCCCCGAAACCCCTTTTAGAAAATAAACGAGCGCCGGATTGGCGGAGCCCGGTCACATGACCGCAGCCGCCGCGCTGTAGTTTCAACGACAGCTGCCTGCCTGGGAGAACAGAGAGAGCGCGCATCGCGACTGAAGCGCGAGAGGCGGCCGTGCCTTCAACGCTTCGCGTAAACTTTCCACAGCATGGGAGACAAGAGAAGTCCTACAAGGTAAAAACAAACCGAGAAAGCCGTCCATACGGAGATAAAACCGATAAAAAGAGACTATTAGGCTGAGTGTGTGCGTGAATGAGAAAGACGCAACAGAGTGGCCACCATGGCGGACTGTATGTTTAACGAACTAAAGTATCATCAAAGCAATGAAAAAGCGCTCCCGCCGGGCGGGAATCGTGACTTTGTACGCGGATAAGACTAGATGAGTGTGTCGGAGATTCCTACAGTTCGAGGTGTGATGTTCACTCTGTTTGTTTTGCTTTTTGAAGGCCGAAGCGGCAAGCGAAGCCCTCCTCCGACGACGGCTACTGGGACTGCAGCGTGTGCACGTTCAAGAACAGCGCCGAAGCGTTCAAATGCATGATGTGCGATGTCAGGAAAGGAACGTCAACGCGGTGAGTACATCGCATTATGTTTGCTTGGGAAAACAGGACTCAAAACGCATAGAAAGCATTCAACTAGCTCTAGATCGTTGCGTTCGCGGAGCGTAGGTCGTAGGTTCGAATCCCAGGGAACGCACATACGGATACAAATGAAGCTTAGGAATGTCTCACGTGACTGTAATGTCCAAAATACTACGTAAGAACATATAATGTATAATTTGTACGTTTATGCTTGTATTATTCTGATTATGACTAAACGTATTCCATTAAAGGTGCCAAAGAATGCACTGAAATAATGTTAAATTGTATGTGGCTTTATTAAGTTTAAAAATGATCTAGAGATGGTTTACATGTCGATTTACAACCATAGGATTTGCTTTTAGAACGAAATGGTCCATTATTAACTTATTTGAAAGGGTTGTGAATAATAATGTTGAGCTCTGCTCTTATTGGCTGTTTCACAAAGCAGCTCCCTTCAGTAGCTCTGCGTGTAAACAGAACCGTATGTTTGAGCCTGTATCAAAAAATGGAATTTTGAGGAATAATTAATTGTTCGCAAAAGGACGTTTTTTGAGTTTTTTTCAGTATGAACCTGCAAAACGTAACTGTAACGTAAACATTAGAACTTCAGCCTAAACGTTAGCATATAGCATTAACTAGCAACTTTGTTTTTAGCATTGTAAAAACATTGTGCGTATTTTAATGTGTAATTTATGTTGGGGTGTACATCTCGACTGTAATGTCAAAGTTGGTGTTATGTGAAGATTGGCCCGTTTTCCTCCGGTCTTTTGCATGCTAGCAGGTTTACATAAGAATAGGGAAACAATCACGACTGAGGCTCATGATATGTCATTACCTCGTATTATTTATCTATGCTGAGGTAAATGCAGTTTTACATTCTACGGCACCTTTAATTTTTGTATGTCATGCAATGCACTGCGAGTCGCTTTGGTTAAAAGCGCATACATAAGTAATGTATATAAATCAATGCATTGCAAAATGATCTCACTGTGGGCTTAAAAATCAGCACTGATTCGATTTTCAGAAGTCAAATGGAGGTTTAAATGAGCCATTGCACACAGATTCATTATTGTTCAGTTAAACGTCCATTTGCCGTACTCATTTACCGTAATCTCCAAGTTGTGGGGCCAGCGATTTTATAGTCTTGATTATTTGCAATCAAAAAGCAATTGCGGCTTTACAATTAGCATTGGGTAATGCCTTTCCCATGTTTTCTAAATGCATCAATCCCATGGCAGTGACCCAGGAGAGCGCTAATGACCCCATCAGAAAAGGAACATTTAATGGGCTTGTATTTTCTCACCTTCAACTTCTCTATCATAATAATCCACTCTTACCAATTCCGCGTTAGCAATCGTCTACCTCCCTTATGTCATTAAGATAAGATCAAGACAGGAAGTAAACATTTCTATTATTATTATTATGAAACGAAAAGAAACAGATTAAGATGATGATGGACCTTGGCTCTCGATAGCACCAGATAATTATCGCTTTTTTCACGATGCAAGCTAAATTATCATTGAGCGCTCGAATCGTAAGTCCCAGTTGCTAAATTAAGGTATCATAACAGAGCCAACAAATGTTCATTTTCATTGCAAAACCGTGTGCAAGGAAGGCGGGTGTTTTTACGTGGGGGTGGGGAGCTGTCACTCGTCCAGGTCAACACAGCAGCTGGCGTCCAGACAGCCTGAACTCATTTGCATTCAACGGCTTAATCAAGAACCCTGTCATCAAAAGAGGCATCATGCGCGTGCACACATGGACACCCGTGTCCATAAATAAAAGCATGATTGCACATCTGCCCTCTTTTAATGCCTCTGAGACAGACACAAATGATGGTTTTAATGATGATGTCCCCTTGACTGTGATAGTTATGGGACATTAATTTACAAGTGACTGCTTTTTAAATGCATGCATGCATCCTCAAAGCTAAATGCAAATTCATTTTTGTTACACTTTTTCTACTTGATTGACGCTGAAAGACTCGTACTTCTGCTTTATGCTACATTTACAAAGCATTTGTTTGTGTAGAGGCAAAGATCGTGACTTATTTCTGCTTTCGTACGTTATTCTCCTAAACAGCCAACTATAAGGGTATTAAAGAGCACCTATTTCATTGCTAAAAACAATGTTATTTTCTGTATTTGGTATAATACAATGTGTTTGCATGGTCAATAGTTAAAAAACACATTATTTTCAACATACCGTACATTTTTGTAGCTCCAGATTTCATTCTTTTCCTGAAACGCACAGTTTTGAAAAACTCTATGTCCCTGATTGGCCAGCTAATCTGTGTGTTGTGATTGGCCTGAAAACCTCTGACGTCAGCCGGAAATGTGACGCTCCTTACCATGTTTGAAAGATTCGGTTGCTAACAGGAGTTAACTTACAGGCTGTGAGTCCGAAGTGGTAGGAATTATGATAATGTCGGTCTTTACTACATCACCAATTCCAGGAAGTAAACTGTTGCCTACAATCCGTAGAAAAGAGATTTACATTGGAGACGATAACTCGTGTCATTGTTTACTTTGGGGTTTGTACCTTTTGCATATCGTTAACGTACTATTACACACTTACACACCAAAGGAAACTTAAAAATGTGAATTGGACAATAGGTGCTCTTTAAAGAAAGGGGTTTACATTTAGATTAGTAATCGAATCTAATCTATAAAAATCGATAATAAAATTCGTTGTCTGTGATGTCACATGCTCCCACACCACCGTCGACAGCGCGGACACATTTATTGTTGTTGGGTTTTTTCATAAAAAAATATACATTTTTTGACATTTAAAAATGTTTTACTATTTAAAATTATTTTTTAAAGTCTTAAAATATCAAAACGATTATATAAGTAAAACTCTGTAGTAGTGTTTGCACTTTTAAAAGTACACTTTTACACATGCATACCCTAATTTAGTGCCTTGATACTATAATAAGTGAAAAAATTTACGTAAATGTTTGTTTTTAGCCGATTAGTCGATCAAACGGAAAAAACAGTCGATTAATCGATTATGAAAAGTATCATTATTTGCAGCCCTGATTTAAATTGTGGTTGCAACCACTGGATAGTGGATGAGTCTTTGATATGGCTATGATTTAGCACCCAATGTATGCATGGCAGCGAATGATACAAGTGTAAATTTAGAGCACATTTGTTGGCTGTTTCATCAAATACGTCATTCGGATAGGGCGTGTAGCTTTTTTAAGCATTTACGTATGAATAAATACTATATTTTTTCAGTCGAACCCAGCTTGAGATTAGCGATACAAGCTCCCGACCAAATGATCACTTTAGTGTTGCTTCAGCATTGGCTCTATTTGCTCGTGTTCGAAAAGAGTGATTTGTTTACCTGGTTGTTCCCTCATGCTGACAGACTGACAGTTAATTGATGAAGCTTCAGCTCCTCATGTGAACCCGACCCCAAACTAGCCAGCAAACATCTAATTTCAGCATACTGACACTGTTTGCCCTCGGGCGAAAAGAGTCATTCTGCAGGAGAGAATATTACACCATTCAATTGCAACAAGCACGGACACAAACCCCCTTTTAGACCAGGCCAGATTTTACTCAAGGCCTCTCCCGATGACAGATTGAGCAAAGGAAAGCCACAATATGTTTTGTTTCGCCAGACGAGCATGTGAGTTTTATTTGACTTGACAGTTATGTATGTCTGTGTTGTCATAACAAATTTAAGGCAGTCAGTTATAATTTGTTGACTTAACCTGTGAGCTCTACTGGGGTATCGCTGAGAGGTTCAAACCCATCATCCTTCATGGTCGTCAGTGTCGGAGAGGTGATGATGACACGTGAATTATTTCGATTGTGAATGATTAGTAAACAAAGGACAAAGTCGTTGGTATAATTGTTCTTTATGGTCAAATGCGCGTATAGTTGCGAAAAACATGGCGACACATGAGACATGTTTATGTTGCTCGAACAACTAGTTGACTAACCAGTCTTAAAGAATCCCCTGTATTATTTGACTAGTTTTGGGTTTACTTACCCCTGGGGAATGCATTTCTTAGCCAGTGTTCGCATAAGACGAATTCTTGTTTGGAAAAATTGTTCAAATGAGCACCACAGATTGTAGGGGTCTCAAGACATGCTTTTAAAGGGTACCCCGACTATAAACACATGTATGGAGTAATAAATTAACACTGGAATTGGCTATATGAATGTGAAATTAAAAACCGTACAAATATCATAGTTTTAATAAACTTTGAAAGTCTTTTCACTCGGAGGCCATTTTTTACATCACAATCAAAACGCAATATATTAACGCTACAGCGAGGTAAGCATGGTAAACAAATTTTCAATGAGTAGATTATAAATAATGTGGTCTTGACACTTGCATGCCATAAAAACACAAGAACATCGCCCTCTTCTGTTCAGCCATTTCAATATGAACCGAAAAGTAACATAAATAATGAAAAATACAGAAAACATTCAAATGAAAGATGATCAAAATAAAGAAGACTATTTGAAGCTTTGTTCATACTCGCACTTTGGTCCGCAACGCGAGCCTTCACTCATCTCGCACACGTCTCAATAAACGGACGAGGCGTTAATAGTTGACATGCTCGCTGTTGCACTTTTCTTTGAAACGACAGGGGGCGACGCAAGCAATCGAGTCAAAAACAATCACAAAGAAGAGGATAGAAGTCGTTCACTGTATAAATATAAGAACATGAATAAAATGCTAATCTTAAATATGTCTTTATTAAACATTATCATTTCATTAAAGTTTTACTGAACAAACAGTACAGAAATCTCAAGGTTTATATTTTATTCTTCATCCAGTGTATATAAGCCAGTAGTTCTTAATCATACGTAAAGAAGTTGTTTTTATTGGTAAGGTTTCCAGACTTTAAGAGTGTCAGATAAATAGTTTATGCAATGTTGTGCATGAATTGATAAAAGAGATACGTCTCACAGGCTTGCCTGTTCGGCCAGAATCGCCTCAAGGTCGGTCATTTTCAGATGCAGAGCCGTGCTCGCATCTACAAAAATTGCCGTACCCAATGCGCACGACCGCACACTCCCAGTTGACGTAATTTTTGCCGCGCGCACCATAATAAATTCAAAGATGTTTTACCTTGCACAGCATGCCATCAGTATCCCAATTGAAGCACCACTTCTATAAAATATATATAAAAAATATAAACAGAAATTAACTAGTCGACCATTATGACCTATCACATTGTGCGGTTTAAAGGAAGGCAAAGCAGCGTGTGAAATTCACTTTAATTGCATGTTTGCAGAATTCCCAAGTGCAGCACTGCGATCGCTCATCTCTTTGCCCAAAAAGGCGAAACTAATGCAGTCTGAGAAAGCCTTCCCGGCATGCCTTTGCTAAATTAACCCAAAGGCACATAAAAAGGCCACCTTAAGGAGTAATTACAAGAGTCTGTTATTATTCAGTAGACACATTTTTGCATAAACTTTGCTATTTCTGTGTGTACTATTAGAAACAAGTGACCTCATTTCGATTCAGAAACCGTTCTGGGCCCTTGATGAAAGCAGAAGGGACCTGGAAACTAAAGCCAGAGGGATGCAATGCAGAACTGCAGTGCTGGATTTTAAGAGAAGGTAGCGGAAAAGCAAAAGCTTGGAAAAACGGGCAGAAATCAGTATGGAAGGGAGATCTGGGACGGTGGGAGGCAAAGGGCCATCTGTCAAACGAGGGGCTTGGCAGTGGAGCGATGGAAGGAGCAGTATGGAGACTGCATGTTCACACAGTGTAGCGCATTAATCATGATGTCCCCTCCCATCATTTAAACCCATGAGTACACAACTCTTCCCAGTACAGTCATTACACCATTTTACAAACATGCACATATGAACACATCTAAGAGACTCTTGGCTGGGGTGAAAGAGTAATGTGGGAAAGCTGAGAACTTCTGTAACAGAAATGGTCTTTGTAGACATCTTGAGATGCATGTGATTGATTGTAAATGAGATAAAAGCTGACATTGACTTGTTTTACAAATTACAGTATAGCGTGGCCTTATAAAACACTCTTAGGAGGACGGTTAAAGTTATTAAGCACCATCCCCCTGCTAGAAAAAAGTCCCTGATATGTATTTTGAAGTTAAATATTAATATATAATATAGTGACAGACAGATATTTGGCAAAAAAAGTATTGCCATCGGCCGATAAATCTTTATAATCGACCAAATAATCTTTCTGTTCCTAAAGATTTATCATCCGATTATAAAGATGTTGATAGGCCGATATATCGGCTAAAATTTGCCAAAACTTTTAACGGCATCGGCCGATAAATCTTTATAATCGGCCGATAAATCTTTCTGTTCCTAAAGATTTATTATCCTATTATAAAGATGTTGATAGGCCGATATATCGTCCACAAGAATGTATCCTCATCGGCCGATAAATCTTTATAATCGACCAATTAATCTTTCTGTTCCTAAAGATTTATTATCCGATTATAAAGATGTTGATAGACCGATATATCGCCCGCAAAAATGTAGCCTCATCGGCCGATAAATCTTTCTGTTTCTAAAGATTTATCATCAGATTATAAAGATAGTGATGGACCGATATAGCAGCCGATATTTGGCAAAAATTTATTGCCATCGGCTGATAAATCTTTATAATCGACCAATAAATCTTTCTGTTCCAAAAGATTTATTATCCGATTATAAAGATGTTGATAGACCGATATATCGCCCGCCAAAATGTAGCCTCATCAGCCGATAAATCTTTATAATCGACCAATTAATCTTTCTGTTCCTAAAGATTTATCATCCGATTATAAAGATAGTGATAGACTGATATAGCAGACGATATTTGGGGAAAAATGTATTGCCATCTGCCACAAAAATCTTTCTGTTCCTAAAGATTTATTATCCGATTATAAAGATGTTGATAGACCGATATATCGACCGGTAAAAAAAATTATCCTCATCGGCCGATAAATCTTTATAAACGACCAATTAATCTTTCTGTTCCTAAAGATTTATCATCCGATTATAAAGATAGTGATAAAACAATATAGCAGACGATATTTGGCAAAAAAAAAAAATATTGCCATCGGCCAATAAATCTTTCTGTTCCTAAAGATTTATTATCCGATTATAAAGATGTTGATAGACCGGTATATCGGCCACAAAAATGTATCCTCATCGGCCAATAAATCTTTTATAATCAACCAACTAATCTTTCTGTTCCTAAAGATTTATCATCCGATTATAAAGATAGTGATAGACCGATATAGCAGCCGATATTTGACAAAAATGTATTGCCATCGGCCGATATATTATAAAGATGTTATGGGGTGGTGATGGCGCAGTGGATAAGACGAATGTATTGCCATCTGCCAATAAATCTTTTTGTTCCTAAGTTTGTTGTTCTTAATTAAAATGTATGTAATTAAAACCGTAAAACCAAAGTCTGACAGTCAAATTGCCAATGATTATTTACTTTTTAATGTGACGTTACGTCTTTTTCAGACAGTACTGTGAGGTATTGGATTCATTGTACATGCATATGTCTTTGTAAATATTTTTCAAGTACTTAAAATGGGTATATTTATATATTATGCATAACAAATATTTATTGAGCATCACCAATTTTCTGTTTGTCTCTCATTTACTATTATTACATTTGTGTTATATTGGCCAAATTGCTTTCTTAATATTGCATCAGCCATTAAAAACCCCATATCGGTTGACCAATAGTATAATAACAACATGACTGTAATTGACCATTCTCCCAAGCAAATCTTTCCTACATTGCTCCGTTAGATGTGTGCTTTGTATTTATCTGCTGTCTTTGTTCTCACATAACGTAATGTAATATCAATGTTTCATGACCATTTATATATATTTATTTGTAAGTAGCCATATAATAAGTAGGGTAATGTACAGTCACCGACCACCTGTACATTATCTCTTACTTATAGCGCAAAGTTGCAATGGCAGAAATAATAGCTAGGATTATACAGAGCTTAGTCGCAACATGTGAGCAAGTAGTTTCACAAAATCTCTTTCTCCCTATTAAAGGGGCTTGAGAAATCAGCAGGATTAGCATTAATGTTATTTTTCCAGCAGAGAGGAAATGTATTACAAAAATCATTGATTGATTTTCTCTGAACAGCAGCAAGCATGATGGGTGTTAGGCATCAACAACCGGCTGCGGGGTTTTGACATGCAAAAGGCCAACATCTAATAATGAGAGTTTTCACTTGGGCTTAGGATCAATGCTAATGACCGGTTCTTGGCTGCTTTACTTTAAGGCTGTTGATGCCCTAATTTCACAATGTGTAACTTCATTAGCTATTCCCAAAGCTTCCAAGGGTAATGGATGAAAACATAAACGTTGCACCAGCACTATAGATACTGGGAAGCTATTCGTCAAATCAGAGTGTTTGCGTGTCGCCAAAGCAGAGAGCAGCAATGGAAAAAATATAGTTTTGGATGCGTTAGATGCTTTGTAACTAGACTTTTGGGTGGGTTACTGTACTATATACTTTTACCTGATTATGATGGTACTACAGAGTATCAATTTGCATTAAATCAAGCTGTGCCAAATTTCGATACCAGAGAACGCATCTGGGTGCCAAAAATAGTTTAAAAACAATATAAACAATAACCAGGCCCATTTTATTTTGTTGCTATTTTTTGTGGTGGGGCCAGTGAAATATTGGCAGGGCAAGTTAATATTTTTACTAGGGATTTTTGTAGCCGACACAGAGTACAGATTTGTTGTCTTCATGATCAGCCGAAACCAATGCCCGATATAGCGTATATGAAGTAATACCACAGATGTTGCTTGGTAACATATATTATGTTATTACTGTGTCAACATATATTTTTTATGCTATTTTAAAGACTCACACTTTTTAAGACCAATGAGATTGGACCCACTCAAATTTTCTCTAATGTTGCACATATGTCTGCTTACTTAACTCTTTCCCCGCCATTGATGAGTTTTCTCGTCAAATAAGAGAAAACATTTCCCTGCTAATGATGCTTTCCTCATGAGTTTTTACGGTAATATGTAATTCCGCTATTACATATTCCGCGTTTTATTTGTTTGAAAGCAGAGGGTCTGTTCTTTCATTTGATATATTTGTGTGTTAATATATGTATAGGAAGGCATTTTGTGAAACTTTAGTGAAAATCTCAAAAAATGCTGACAGGCAACTTAAAAAAAATTAAGGCACTATTTTTTTCCAATAGCCAGTCCTTCCAGAAAAACGTGGAGGTTTTTTTTGTGATTGTTGCGGGCAAAAATCATTGATCTTGCGGCACGTTTTCTTATAAAATGCGATGGAATATGTGGGATATTTATGCAATTTTATGCCATGAAATAGCGGGACCTTGCCAAAATTGCATGAACTTGCAAAAACTGTGTGAACTTGCAAAAACTGTTTGCAGCTTTTGATTGATGCGAAAGTGCGGCGTATTTAAAAAATGCGGCCCCCGCGGATTATGTGGACTTTGGCTCATTATGCATTGAATAATGCGATCGCATAATCGCGTTTTTCTGGAGGGACTGAAAAACGAATGAATTGAATGAACACATTAAATTAACTTATTAATAACAATATTAATCTACTTATACAAAAACTTTGAAACTTTAGTCGTTTCAGTTTTCGGCCAAGTGCATCCAGAATTTTCAGTTTCGGCCCAGATTTTTTTTTTTGGTGCATCACTATTAGAAAGGAAACCCTATCAACAACATATTAACATATTACTAACCTGTAACTGTTCCTGTTCAGTGGTGGAGTATTGCATTAGCAGCGTAAAAGGTTGCGGGTTCAATCCCAGGGAACACATGCTGAAAAATGTATTAGTTGCTCTGGATAAAAGCGTCTACCAAATATAAAGTAAACCAATTAAGCAACAAAATGCGGAAAACCACCCATAATGCAGAAGCATTTGTCATTGAACAAACCCTGAGCAACAGGAATAGTGATGTTCCCCCTAGCAAGCGACACAGACAATCGGTTTGCATTTTTAAACAATAAGCTAATAGTTCTGCATTGATACTCTTTGAATTCCCAGTGTTTGCGTCTTCCTGCTGTTGAGAGGAAAAGCAACCAGTTTCTCAGCACATTCTTGTCGCATTACTCTATGCAGGCAAGATTTCTCAACCCGCTTCCAAGCTCGCCTGTTTTAACTTGCTCTTTCCCACATAGTCCTTTCTCACATCTCGCTTTCTCGCCTCTCATTCTTGCCTATTTTTCTCTCATCATTTTTCTCCACAGGAAGCCTCGTCCCGTTTCCCAGCTGGTAGCCCAGCAAGTCCCACAGCAGTTTGCTTCACCCACACAGCCCAAGAAAGAAAAAAAGGAAAGGACTGAGAAAGACAAGAACGAGAAGGAGCCGATGCTGAAAAAGAATAGCCACAAGAAAATGAGGTGATGAGGTGTATCTGTATAATTTTAAGAACTTTAACGCAGGATCACTCCGTCTAATCTGATTCCTCTCCGCCCCACAGGCCCAGGTTAAAAAATGTGGACCGGAGCAGCGCTCAGCATCTGGAAGTGACAGTGGGAGATCTGACGGTTATCATAACAGACTTTAAGGAGAAAACAAAACCCTCCTCCAGTTCTTCCTCTATCGCGACATCTGGAGACCACCACAGCCAGAGCGGATCCAACTCGGATAACACGGAAAAGGAGATCTCCAGATCTTCATCCCCACGAGGAGAAGGCTCCTCGATCAACGGGGAGTCTCACTAGGAAACCTAGGATTATGAACGCTACTTCCAGTGTCCTGCGCTCAATATATACATTTTATCCTGGACAGACACAGGAGCGAATTTATGTATGCCAAGACTTACGAAGACACAGACTTAACCCAGCAATATAAGCCATTTCTCACTACTACCACAATAATACATGAGATTTCCCAGGATACGGGTTGGCGAAATTGTAGATTTTGTAAGAAACTTTGATGATTACTGAACAAATAGAAGAAATCAATTGAAAATTTTTAATTTCTGTATAGCACCGACATAATGTATTAGTATTACGAATCAGATTAGTGTTGTTTGTTTGGATTTAGACATTGACGCGCGGCCTTCTCTTTACTTTTGTGGCATAGTTTTGTAATTTACATCCCAAGAATTAGGCTTGAAGCTGAAAAGGTTTTTGTGTTTAAATGTGTCGAATTAACTGGAACGTTTTTGCGAATGAATTTCCTTCGGCATTAATGCCGTTTCCGTTGCAGCGGTTGCATATTGTAACTTTAATATTCATTATAAGGCGAAGGTTAAGCCGCCTAATAATAACTGTGACCGAAACGAAACTTCCTTTATTGATTGTTTTTAGCACCAGCTGGTACTTGGTATGGTTTTAAGCAAAGTTTGATTATCTGTTTTTGTTCATTTCATATTTTCGTCACTTTTCACGGTAGATCGCATCACGTGTGCGGCTAGTTGTTCTACCAGCATTGATTTGTGTTCAAATGTCTTGATATAATTCTGTTCATTCTAAAAAAAAAAATTACATTTATGACTAAAATTGTAAAATGTATTTGTAAGATGTTGACTCATTGCCTTTATGACGAACGGTGGTATATAAATATATTGCAGTATAGGAAATATCTCTTAATAAAATTTAAGGTTTAGACCCCCGTTGTCAACGAAACAAATTCATTTCAGGGGATCTTAAAGACGTGATCATCAGATTGAGGTCGTCTGATGAACATCATTGTCAGTTTCAGTTCTCTGTAGCATGCATGAAACTATTTACGGTGGACCTTTAAACATTGAGAGACTGTGTTGCAATACTGGACATTTGAGTTCATTTAAACACAAAGGTATGCTTTGTTTCTTTAAAGCTAACAGTAGTGTCTTACTGTTTCTAACAAAACATTGTTTTCCTGTACAGTGTTTCTGTATTGCTCAGTGGTTGAACATTGCATTAGCAGCGCAAATGTTTTGTACACCAGGAAATATTTAATGATTTGTTCTTTACTGAAACTTGATATAGAAAACCTGCTTGGCTGGTAGACAAGAACAGAAAGGCCGGGGATATCTAAAGATATCAAGTAATAAATATTTTGAATATTCATAATACTGTGACATTGAAATGGCTAGCCCTTACAACATTTGCAACTATTTTAAATATACTATTTTAAAATTACATCTCTGCTGAAGAAAAAAAACAAAAGAAACCATCTCAAACATCTCATGCATTTAATGTTTATAATGAGAATTGTATTGGTTTTAATGTAAACTATGATGGTCTGCTGGTAATGTGTTTTATTTAGTGGGATGATGGGAACCAATAGGCCATGACTATACGAATATGACCCAAAACACTATACATAAAGGAATCTTGTAATAGTTTTAATGGCAAACAGCATATGGTTCATAATGGTATTTGCAATGGAAGCTTTTGCAACTTTTTTTATTCATTTATATTTTTAAAGTACATCCCTGTTGAAAAAACTTGGAAACCAGTTATTCTAATGCATTTAAAGGGGACATTTCATAAGATTTTTAAATGTTAAATAAATCTTTGATGTCCCCAGAGTGTGTATATGAAGTTCTAGCCCATAGATGATTTATTATAACATGTTAAAATTGCCACTTTGTAGGTGTGACCTTTTAAATGCAAATGAGCTGATATCTGCACTAAATGCCAGTGCCGGTTGGATATTGTAGATTAAGGGGCAGTATTATCCCCCTCTGACATCACAAGGGGAGCCAAATTTCAATGACCTATTTTTCACATGCTTCCAGAGAATGGTTTACCAAATCTAAGTTACTGGGTTGATCTTTTCCCATTTTCTAGATTAAAGGATTCCTCCACTTTCATAAAAAAGAAATCACGTAGTAATGTAATTGAATACTATTAAAATAAGCATTAAAAGTCCTTTACAAGTAGTTTAAAGGAAAACTGCCTCACCCCATGTCATCCAAAATGTTGATTTCTTTCTTTGTTCAGTTGAGAAGAATTTAGTTTTTTGTGGAAACCATTCCAGGATTTTTCTCAATTTAATAGACTTTATTGGACCTCAACAGTTTTAATGCAACTACAAAGGACTCTAAACGATCCCAAACGAGGCATAAGGGTCTTACCTAGCAAAACGTTTGTCATTTTCGGCAAGAAAAATAAAAAATAGGGCACAACTTCTCGTCTTGCACTAGCCGTGTGACGCGCAAGCGTGACCTTACGTAATTGCGTAAGCATGTCGAATGACGTATGCAAAACTAGCGTTTACAAGTGTAGAGAAAGAGGACCGTTTTGATGTTGTTGTATGTGGAATGTTACTAATTAATGTCTTTGGGTCAGTTTATTGTTTAAAATGGATCCGCAAATGTGCGTTTCACATATTGACGCGTGACCTTTCGACATGCTTATGCAAAAGCGCTGGTGCATCACACTGCTAGTGCAAGATGAGAAGTTGTGGTTTAAAAGTGCTTATTTTGTATTATTATTATCAAAAATTGTTTCACTAGATAAGACATGGGGTGAGTAAATTATCAGGATTTTATTTTTATGAAAGTGGAGTAATCCTTTAATAGAAGCACTGGGGACCTTTAATGGTTATAATGAGAATTGTATTGGGTTTTAATAAAAACTATAATGATCTTTGTGAGTTTATACTGGTAATCTGTTGGGTTTTATTTGTGGGATGTTATCTGGTGGATGGGAACCAATCACCATAAAATCCTACTGGAATAAGACCCAAAACACACAATTTAAGACATTTGTAATGGTTTTAATGGCAAACAGCAGATAGTTTATAATGAAAACCATAAAAATGTCTATTGTTGTTTTTTTTTAGCAAAGAGTACTAACATTTCTTACTGTATTTATAACAGGGATAAACAAAATATAGCAAAACATACAGAAAGGTTTGGTCCTCCCAATGGATCTATGGGGAAGATCTTGTTTGTGGGGGATGGTGGTGGTCGTCAGTGGGCGAGTTCATACACAAATCACGCCGTACACATTTCAAGTGAAAACACGATCTGTGTAACTTAGTTTATAATGCGGATGTATGTTCGTACATTTTTCTTGTGCATGGCTATCGCCCTTCTCTCTTTAATATTTGTGTTCAGTAAACACGATCCAGAAACTTATCCAGCCGGATTAAAGGAAGTTAAGATGCCCGTGGGGAACTTCAACAGAGCAAGAGCAAAAGCAAAACGACGACCCGCGACTGCAGCAGGGTCACACAGATTCGGGTAATCGGATTTATTTTATTCATTGGCTTACTCATCTCGATATCTTGCATGAATTAGCTTGTTTAAAAGACGGTTTCACCACAGTGATTTTTGTAGCAGTTTTAGCGTTGATGTTACGCGTTTCCTTTAGGAAATTCACCATGGTGAAAGTAAAAAGTAAGCATGTTTTTGATAACGTTGACTATAGTTACCAAGGTTTAACTAATGTTACAAACGTCATGGTTAAACTATGGTTACTGTAACTTAGTGAGACCATGGTAAATGTGCGATTACCATAGTTTTACTATGGTAAAAACCAAAACAAAATCTATTCTTGCTATAGTTAACACTGTTCATTTTGCAAGGGGCCTTTTTTGTGTACAGACTGAAATAAGTCATTTCTTTATGAAATTGGTCACTTATAATTATGTATGAAAACGGGATATTCGAATGCATTATTTACGGGGTCACGAGAACCGGAAATGTCGGACGCTTGTGAAACGCACGTGATAACAGCGCGTGTAATTCCACACTGACTTGTGAAACTTTTTGTAGATGAAAGTGCTCACACCTACCTGTGTACTTTTAATAGATGTGCCCTGGGCTGGCAGTTTCAAGTGTCGAAAGAGTTGTAGATGGAGGGTACTGACGAAATAGATCACACCTCTCGCGCGCACACACCTGTGTTTCAGGTGATTTATACTTGCGGTTAGGGTTAGGTAACACTGTGGACAAAAATAATATATCGCTGCTGAAAAACAATACAAATAAAAGTTTACATTACAAACAACATGAACCATCCGCTGTTTACAATTACAACAATTTTTTTTATTTTGATGTGTGTTTTTGGTCTTATTCCAGTAGGATTTTAAGGGATAAAAATTCTGTCAGCATTTACTGCACCCACATGTTGTTGAAACCTGTTTTCATTTATTTAGTAGTATTTCTTCCTACTGTGAAAGTCAATGGTGCTTTTGTTTCCTGCTTTATTACAAATATCTTCCTTTGTGTTCAGCAGAACAAAGTCATGTTGGTCTATGCAATAATGATGTAATGTTAAATGCAAAACTAAATATAATAAGATCCGAGTTTGATTTGATTCACTCTGAGAAAAAAGGTACATGAAGGTACAAAAGTTGTAACTGGGGTGGTACCTTTTCAAAAAGTACACTTTTGTACCTAAGAAGCGCATTGGTTCCTAAGGTACATGCTGGGACCTCAAAGGTTCATATCTGTACTTAAATGGGACATTTTTGAAAAGGTACTGTCCCAGTGACAAAAAGGTACAACTTTTGTACATTCTTTTCTGAGAGTGTTGAAACACTAAGGCCCAGTTTTACAAACAAGGCTTATACTTAGATCCAGATTAAAATGCATGCTTGAGTTGTCTTACCCCCCAAAAAATACCAGGCCTAATGCAGGGTTCCAACCAGACGTGGTAGAGGCGGCAAGCGCGAGTGATTTACATGTTAAGTCAATGCAAAGAGGCGTTTAGGCATTCTGCGGCGCAGATGACGTGGCGCTGATGGTGCGTTCCCCGCGAATTAAGCGTTGCCGCGGGAAATGCGCGAGTTGAAAAATCTGAACTTCGGCGGATTTCCGCGCCGCGTTAACCAATCAGGACCTTGCTGTAGTAGTGACGTGATTACAGGAAGCGAGCGGAGTCTCAGAGGAGTCGCAGAAGCCCCTCCCATGACGCGAATTTCCATGTGAATGTCTCAAATGACTAGAATTTCACGTGCGCCATAATGTTGCATTCAAACCAGCCGCCAGTAGAAAGCGGCAAACACGCGCTATTCGTGCGTAGTTGGACGCTTTAACATTTGAGTTTACTTGCTTCATTCACACGTAAAATTCTAGTCATTCGAGACATTCACGCGGAAATTCGCGTTATGGGAGTGGCTTCTAAGACTCCGCTGAAACTCCGCTCGCTTCTGGCAATCACGTCACTACTACAGCAAGGTCCTGATTGGTTAACACGGTGCGGCAATCCGCCAAAGTTCAGATTTTTCAACTTGCGCGTTTCCCCCAGCAACGCTCAATTCACGCGGAACGCGTCATCTGCTCCACAGGATGCCTAATCGTATCTTTGCATTGACTTAACATGTAAATCACTCGCGTTTGCCACCTCTACCGCGTCTGGTGTGAACCCTGCATAAGTGTGCTCATAGCTGGGCAGCTGGATTTGACTTCAAATATTACCCAAAGAATTGATATAATTTGGGGGGAAGTATTAATCCATCTATCTTTATAGTAACCTGTTTATGAGGATTAATCCTTAATCTGATGACCTGTTTGCAGGGATGTTAAACACAAAGTGAATGCTGCTGGACAGCATGCGACAACGATGCACCTTGCAGTGGTGGCCTGCGGACAAAGACGAAGAGAAGCGGTCAACATGCTCAAGACGGCAGCCATGCTAAGCAGCCGAGCCATGAGATTTCACATCTTTGCAGAGGATCAGTTGCACGCTAGCATTAAGGCAACGGTCAGTATGATTCTAATGTTTATGAAATTCTCACTATATGCTGAAATGTATATTTAAAACAAACTAAGAGAGCTTTAATGCTACAGCATTAAAACACAGAAGTTTTTAAAGGTGCCGTAGAATGTAATACTGTATTTACCCAGGCGTAGATAAATAATACATGGTAATGACATATCGTGATTGTCAATCGCGATTGTTCCTCATTCTTATGTAAACCTTGTGCATGCAAAAGACAGCTGGAAAAAAAAACAATCTCAACATAACACAGACTGTGAAATTACAGTCAAGATGTACGCCCCCAAAATTAAATGACACATTAAATTAAGTACAATGTTGTTACAATGCTAAAAGCAAAGTTGTGACTGCTGAGTTAGCGCTAAATGCTAGTTAATGCTATATGCTAGCGTTTAGCCTGAAGTTCTACTATTGAATTTACGTTACATTTTGCCGGTACAAATAAAAAAAAAACACTGAAACTTACTTTTTCTAATACAGGGATCAAACATAAGGTCTGTTTACACACAAACAGAGCTACTGAAAGAGCTGCTCTGTGAAACAGCCAATAAGAGCAGAGCTCAACATTATTATTCATGACCCTTCCAAATAAGGCAATAGCAGACTATTTCATTCTAAAGGCAAATCCTAGGGTTGTAAATGGACATGTAAAACCATCTCTGGATAATTTCTGCACTTAATAAAGCCAAATTAAAATATTATTTCAATGCATTCTTTGGCACCTTTAAAGTCACTGAGAAACTGTAACGAGAGAAAAAATTAACCCATTTTCCTCTTATACAGTTGGATTCCTGGCCAGCTTTCATTTCTTTGAAATTCAGCTATGTTGTTCACCCCATTTCATTCCCGAATGACCACCACGAAGAGTGGAGTCAGCTTTTCAAGCCGTGTGCATCCCAGAGACTCTTCCTACCAGTGAGTATTACTGTATGGTTTATGAGTAAATGAGGGGGCAGCGGCAGCCTCATTTACATAAAACAAGCCATAAATATAACACTTTCTTATTAACATAAGGGCCTTTTTTATATCCACTCACTAATATTGCAATCCATCACAAGTTGTTGGGAAAAATGCGCGTTTTCCATCTTCTGTACAGATGATCCTGAGAAATGTGGACTCTTTACTGTATGTGGACACCGATGTCCTCTTCCTACGGCCTGTAGAGTTCATCTGGGACACGTTGGCACGTTTTAACTCCGCTCAGTTGGTAGCTATGGCACCAGAACACGAGGAACCTCGGATTGCCTGGTACAGTCGCTTTTCCCGTCATCCGTATTACGGAAAAACAGGCATCAACTCAGGCGTAATGCTGATGAATTTGACCCGGATGCGAATGGCACAGTTCAAGGTGAGGCCCACAAACAAAGACAGCTTTGTGCATCTTACATGCCTTTTGCTTGTTCATTTTGTACACTTGTATTTCAATTTTAGTCCAGAAGAGGATGCCAAAGCTCTCCTTACAATCTTTTACTTAGCTTGAGAGTAAAAAAAACTATAAAGTTTACATACTTTAACCCTTTGTTTGTGTATTTTCGTCCGTCTTTATAAACAGAATGACATGACTTCTGTTGGTCTTCACTGGGATGAGCTACTAATGCCTTTACTACAGAAATATAAGCTTAATATAACCTGGGGTGACCAAGACCTCATTAACATCATCTTTCATTACAATCCAGGTACGCCTTTTTCCTACATCAAACAAAATTTGCGTAGCTTTATGGCTTTCCATATTTAAGTAACAGATGCGTGTGTGTGTCCGAACAGAGATGCTGTTTGTTTTTCCTTGCCATTGGAATTATCGTCCCGACCACTGTATCTACGGTAGCAACTGCATCCCGGCTGAGGAGGAGGGCGTGGTCACCCTACACGGCAACAGAGGAGTGTTTCACAACGACAAACAGCCAGCCTTCAAAGCTGTGTATCAAGCTTTCAAACAGGTAAGTTACCTGCCAAACTTCCAGTTGTAACTTTTGCAACGTTTACATCTGGACTCCCTCTTTTTTTCTGGCAGTACATATTTGGAGAGGATCTTCTGAGGTCATTCTTGTTACCCCTGGAAATAGAGCTGAACACAACCACGCACACGTACTGTGGAAAAGTGAGTTCTTTTTTTACCAGAGGGCTCGGAAAGTCTGTCAGGAGGATTCGGAGAGCGACGGCACCGGGTGGATAAGAGCGACGCTGAGAAGTGGCTGAATAAAAGCGGGAATGAATTCGCAGAAACTGGATAAAAGCACAACTGCTGTACCAGTCGTGTCTGGGCAGTCAGATCTAGGCTTAAAATCCTGGCAGTGCCCCGGGGAGCAATTTTGCATTTAAAATAGGCGTCAAACACAGCACATATGTCTAGGTTAAAACAAGGCAAAATTTGGGCTGTCTGTGAAAACCTAATAGACACATCCTGCAAGATATTTTTGCATAAACGACCAAATTCAAGTTTATTTTATCTAGATGTGTTTTCCTTATAGCCAGACTATACCTGGTTTATAGTTAACCTAAACAGTGAAATGATGGCTGATGCTTGCTGGGGCAGATTTACTGGACTTAAGACTGGATGGTGGCCTTAGTTGAAGTTTTAATGGGTTGATGTTTACACACAAAGTAAAAATGAAATGTGCATTTCTACTGATACGTTTTAAAGTCCCTTACGAAAAATAACCATGGTTTTACTACAGTTAAAACCCAAAAACCTGGTTATTGTAGTAAAACCATGGTTACCACAAAATACCCATGGTTTTCAAAACTATAGTTAAACCATGGTTAGTGTAGTAAAACAATGGTCTTGCTAATAGTAATCAATACACCAAAAAAAAAAAACATGGTTACTACACAAAAAACATGGTTAATTTTCGTAAGGGGCGGTATTTGCTTTAAATTTATTTATACTGTTAAACCGTTATTGAATGTATTGCAGACATAATGTGGGACATACTTGACAATGTAATTATGTGTTTGTGTAAAATATTTAGTTTTTGCCCAAAAATAAAAAAATTCTCTCATTTACTCACCGTTATGCATGGATCCAATTCCCCGGTCCCTTTTAAAGGTGGGGTGCATGATCTCTGAAAGCCAATGTTGATACCCCAATAGAATCTGGACCTTCTTTTGATAGACCCGCCCCACACATAAACAACCCATGCAATGATGTAGGTTAGTTTTGGTACTCGGCCCGACTCCCTTTTCCAAAGTGTTTTTCAAAAATCATGCACCCCGCCTTTAACTAAAAAAGAATGAGCCGTTTTTATCTACATACACTGTGGGTCCCCTTACATGTAAGTCACCATTTCGCACCGCCATTTTTCTACAGTAGCCCTAAACGGACAAACTACTTTATAATGTGCGTTTTGTCACTTTGTTGTCTCAGGCGATGAGGTTTTTGTCCTGTGGCGGCTACCGTAGCTCTATGCGTTTCGAAAGTGAGGGGTAAACTGTGCACTAAGCCAGTGGTTCTCAAACTGGGGTCCGGGGCCCCCAGGGGGCCGCGAGAAGGTGCCAGGGGGGCCCCAGTTTTATGACATTTTATAAAATACATTCATTTCAGAACAGTTTTTTGTCATAAATGATCTTTGGGGGGGCCGCAAAGGAATGCACCGTACACAAGGGGGGGCCGCAAAGGAAAAAGTTTGAGAACCACTGCACTAAGCTGTTGGTTGCAATTCACAATCTCACCTCTAGATGCTGCTTAAAATCTACATACTGGACCTTTAAATGATGATATTCATGTAAAGTAAAACTATCAACATATTTGACTTCATGACTTTGTTACTCATTTACACTTCTTGTGAAGACTTTTTTCAGTGCCGAGGCAAAAGGAATATCACTTTAGCTGGAGGCCAAGAAAGTGAAGTAATTGTCATTCACGGCCCATTTTACTTCTATAAAGTGACATTTCCAAGTCTAGATATTCGACAACAAAGAAAACTGGGGCGCATACCAGAATAAAGCCAAACCAAGTGCATGTTTGCTATGCACATTACCCAACTTTGATATTTGTTTCATTAAATTCTTCAGTGCCTCTCTGATTGTTTGACACGCCAAGCTTCATATTTTGCATATCGTTGCAGTTGGACTTGAAACACCGGCTTATGTCCCCACAGGGCATTTTTCAGTCTTGTGATGAGCCAATTTTTGTGGGACTTTATAATTAGGAGTGACAGATGGTAAAAGGAATAAATATACTGTTGTTACAAAATAGCTCAAAAGCTTGACATGAATACCAAACAAAATATTGCAACCATATTTATCACTGGCATAAAGACCCAAATGCTGTGTTGTTTCAAGCCATAGTTGGGTTGAATATGGATATTTTCTACACTCTAAAAATGCTGGATTTGGGTCAAAATTGGACAAGCCCAACCTGCTGGGTTGTTTCAACCCAAAATGCTGGGTTGTTTTAACACATTGTTGGGTCAAATATAAACATTTTCTGGGATAATTTCAACCCAGCTGCTGTGCTCGTCCCTTTTTGACCCAATGCTGTGTTTAATTTTTAAAGTGTACGTTCATTTAAATTAGTGGTTGGGTTTGTCCATATTGTACCCAACCATGGGTGTGAGGTAAATCCAAGTAATTGAAACCAGCAATTACAATATTACAAGAACTATTTATACAATATTTTATAAAAACATTTACAGCTCTTCCACTGTTCAAAACAAAATTACACCCTTGACACCAAGACCATATAGAATCGAGATCATGGGTCTTCAACAGGGGGTCTGGGGTCCCATGGAGTCTGTATTGGTATTACTGGAGGTCTTCTAAATATTGTTAGAATTATATTTATTTAAATCAGAAATTATACAAAATGCATTAATAGGCTAATAATAAGAAATTCAAACTTAATTAAAATGAAGGATTTCACATTAAATCTATTAAAATCGCCATTAAATTAAAATTAAAAATGTACATTTTATATGAAATATAGGGGTATTTTTTTTACAAATCTGTGAGCTTCATTGTTTGTTAAAAATTAATATGCCCTTATAATCTTTTTTCAAAAACACAAAACTCCCCCCTTCCTGAAGCGATCTTTTTTAACTTCCGGCCACGAGGAACGGCAGGTGGGCGGGGCCTAGGAAAAGATCGCAGCGATTAGGCTTGTTCGACTTCATGTGGTGCCACAAGAACAGACAGCCCGATGACGTCAAAGTATCGCGAGAGCGATTAGAGAACTCATACGAAGTCTATTTTCGTCTCGCTCTCGCGGTACCACGTCATCCGCCTATCATTTCTAGCAGAGCCGTATGAAGTGGAACAAGCCTATTAGCAAGTAGCAACACGACCCAACTTCCAAAGATCCAATCAGTTCTCAATGGCCGACTTCAAGTCCCGCCCTACCTTTACCAGCATATGAGTATGAATGTGTATACCAAAAATGATTATTTTAATATCTTTGTCATATATCTTTGTCTTTATCTGATTTTCTCTATCCAATAAAGGTTCATCATTGCCCTAAAAAAAGTGAAAAACCTCTGATCTAAATTGATCAAACAGATAAAAAAAATATGTAGTTACATCCACCAGGGTGCAGCATTGTTCTGGCCATAAGTTTTTTCCTAATGTTTTTGAGCCTTATTCTGTGATACAAGCAAGAAAAATAATGGATTTTTTCCCAACATTATTCATATCTGAGCATTTTAGCAGGTCTAGATAAATATGTGGACTTTCTGCGCTGATACTTTGAGGAAAATGTGCAGAATGGATTTAAACATGGAAAATGTGAGCAGTTGGGAATACTCCATATAAGCAACTAAATTATAAGGCAAAGTACTAATTAAACAAACATGCAGTAGGGTACGTGTTAAAGTAAATAATGAGTATGCAATTTATATGCCAGCATTCAATCCACGATCACTTAGGGCACTTTGTGAAGTTCACTGATCATGAATTATTTCTTGTTTAAGCATTGGCAACCTTTACTTTGTGGTCATAATGACTTGACAAATTACTCAAAGAGATTGATTTCATAGTGTGTTATCCTATAAATGTTTTCATAAAAGGCCATTTGTGAGCTTCTTCTATCATAATGTGCAATCATATTCATGCATCCAAGTCAACTATCAATAGCTTCGGTTTAAAATGAACATCCCAAAACAAAAACAAAAAAACCTTCAGGCCTATTGTACGTGTCCTCATCTGTATGCCATCCATTAGACATTGACTCAGCCCCTCGTTTACAATAGACACCCTATCTTTGCTTCCCTTCCCATCCCATCATTTCTCCCTCGGACAATATTTACCTCAAGTGGGAACAAATAGATGTTTTTCGAGTCAACAAAAAAGCAGCCTGCGGTTTGGAGAAAGAGACCTTATCTCTCTCTCTCCTATTTCCCCCCAGTGAGCTTTTCAATTAGGTAATTATAGCCATGTGAAAGGAGACTCGGCAGAAAGCCCCAGTGCATTGTGGGAGCACCTGTCCCCCACAGACGCCAATTACCTGGCACGTGAACCATCCTATTGTGTGGCCGATCGGAGGGGTCCAAGTCTGCAGGAAGTGTAAACCCAGCCAATGTGTGGTGTCTAATCAACGGCCAAGAGGAATCTGTGAAACGGGTACAGAGGAGAAATAAATGATGCTTGCTTCTTTTCTCGGTTGTTTATATATGCATTTGTATTCAGTTTGGCAGACCGCCGGTATGTAGCGGCTGCTTCACACCGTGAAGCTTAGAGAAGCATTTTTGTACCGGCATCAACATAATGCATCTATCACACTTTTCGATCACCTTTTATTATGCACTAAACTGTTTGGTGTTGAGAGAAATGCATTTGTATAAAAGTGCAAAGCCAAGGTGAAACAAAAGTCCAGACGGTTTCATCAGACGCACGTGCAGTGACGCGATTACACGTCATAACTTTACTTTCGGTTTCTGGTTTTTTGAACTCTTGAACAAATACCTCGTCGAAAATCACAAATGTTTGGAGTTGTTTATTTTGCTTGTTATATAAATAAGCTACTTTAAAAGGACTTTGTTGTTATTTATTCTTAGCCGAGTTTACCGGAAGTTACGTGTTGACCACGAACGCCGCTTGTTTATGTTGTTACTGCTGAAACCGTCTATATTTAATTACACTTAGTAAATGTACTATTATTTCACCATCATAGTATTCGAAAAACAGTAGGCGAAAAGGACCCGGATGACCTACTACTTCCGGCAAGATCCCGAAGTGTTCATTCGATGGACACTTTCTATCCTGTGAGCACCAGAGGGGCATTATTGTTATAAAAAAATGCCCAAATGCGGTAATGCTGCGTTCAGACCAGCCACGGTAGAGGTGTCAAGCGCGAGTGATTTCAATGTTAAGTCAATTTAAAGACGTGTTGATGCGCGTTTGGAGTTCTGGCGGCGCGAATGAGGCGTTTGGCGTGGTAGAATTGAGCGTTGCCACGGGAAATGCGCAAGTTGAAAAATTTGAACTTTGGCGGAAAAATGTGCCGCGTTAACCAATCAGGAGCTTTCTCTAGTAGCGACGTGATTACAGAAAGCGAGCAGAGTGGCAGAAGGCCTACCATGATGCGAATTTCCTCGTGAAAGTCTCGATAACTAGAATTTCACGCGCATCTTTCACGTGTAAATGAAGCGAGTAAACTTAAAATGTTCAAGTGGCAAACTAGACGCTGTAGGCGCATATTTTACGCATCAAACTCGGCTCAATTGCAAATGGGTGATTCTCACGAAATCAAATCGGGCGAAGACGCGTTTGAGGCGAATAGTGCATGCTTTCTGGCAAATGCGCCGCCCATATCGCGTCTTTCGCATCGCCCCACGCGAGGACGCATCTGATCGCGTCTTTGCACATTGACGTTGTATGTTATCTAAACTTGCATCTGGTGTGAACCCGCAGTTAGAAGGTGTCCAGCATCAGAATTTTTAAAAAGCCCTTTAAGCCAATTTTTTTTGCACATATAAGATTAAGGTCTGAACTTACTATAACCATTATTTTTTGTGGATTTAAAAAACTTTTCCTATCGAATTATTTAAATTTTTTAGATTATCATTATCAAAAATTATCATTACCGCAACATGATATTAAATTAAATGTATGCATTTACAAACTCATGTTTTGGTAATGAGAACTAAAAATTTGTCTAGGTACTATGACAAACAAAATTTCAACTTTTATCTGGAGAAAAAAAATAAGAACTGCTTACCTGGTATCCATCTTGAGTGTCACAGTCAATTATGTCCCTTCCAACTATTTAAAAAAAAATGTTAGTTCCTTAAGGGCTTAAACAATGATTGAAAATGGTTGCGGCGGATGAGAAAATTGGTCTTGGACACATTTATATTCCTTATTATTGTCTCTACATTTACCAATGATCACCAAATACCACATGTTTCTTTACTGTAAATGTTTATAGTATAACATGCACTGAAGCTTTTCATGGACACGTTGCGGTAATGAAAATTTTCCCCTTAAATGTGGAAAAAACAACAAAATTGGTTTGTATGATGTCATTTGAAATCATGTGCAAAATAGAACATGAAGAGATGTTTATAACTGTATGCTTCTTATTTTGATAGCATTTACTTTTATTATCAAAATGTTTCATGACACCTCATAAGTCTAATTTCGCGAGAATCACCCAAATAAATATATTTAACAGCTGTCCCTTGTGGTTAAATTGCACTTGTTTAACGTCATTTCAGTTAACGACTAACTTTTAGTTATGACGATGTATGTCACGTGATGTATCAACACGGATGTAGTACGTCCAAATTCATACTATCCATGTTAGTCACAGTATTCAGACGCAGCCCAAGACTTCAAACCTTTTCAAGCAAATAAGCCTATACAAATGTATATATAAATGTATGTGTTTATGGTGACCTAAATAGACATTTCCTGCCTCTTGGTTGATGTAGCTTAGGTTTACTGTCTCCCAAGTGTCCCAATTTACGCTCAAGTCCGTTTCACCGTGCCGTATTGATTCAGTTTGAATTCATTTCCCAGTTAAAGTCTGTGTGGGGAGATGATGATGAAATCCATGGCAGTGAAAAAATCTACATGTGGGCTTCAAAAATGTCCTCACAGTGATGAAAATGTATGTCATTTAACACAACTACCCTGTAAAATATGAAATCTATGTTTCATTAAAAGATCCTTGTGGTGCTGATGGGAATATACGCGTTTATGTTTAGATTTGATCACTTCAGCCTCACATTAAAGCACAAGACGGCGTTTGATCACATGAATAGGGTTTGTGTTGATTGTATCAAACGTGCTGGTTGTATTGATCATATTGAAGATAAAAACACACAATGATCCTATCTGACACTGGAATTTGTCTTCATGTTTTGATCAGGAATCAGGAATGATGTGACATGAATCCAACTGTCTGTCCACGCTGAAAGTGAATCTGAATATTTCCAAATTAATTCAGTTTCACTGTGAGAGGGGCCATAAAAACAAAGAGAAAAACAAAATGTCATGTCTGGTTCTTATCTTCTGGTTGCTTTGTCACTGCAGATCAGTTGAAATGTCCCTTAACGTATAAGAATGATATTTATTGCTGAAAAGAAAGAGGAGAGGTTTTTATGGATGCTGTGAGCGACTGTGAAACATCATCTTCACTGTGGTTTTGGTCTGATTCAAGCTGAGGTCTGACAGGTTATATAACTTTCACCTTTTGACTTTGTGACTGTCTTTGCTTATATTACAACTATGAGAAGAGGACAATTTCAAAACAACTAACATGATTATGAACTTTTTGTCATTGTTACATTTTGGGCTAAAACTTATACGAATGTAAAAGTGTATATATAAGGGGCTAAAATATTAAGTGCATGCTGAGTTGTGGTTTTGCCTTCACGGGTTCATGGGTATTTTGCCCATCAAGCAATTTTGCGTTTAAAAGAACTCTAATAGCCGTCTCTGAACACAGCCCAGACGTCTAGGCTAAAACAAGGCAAAATTTGGACTCAGTGAAAATGTTATAGACGTCTAACCATAGCCCAAAAGTAAATTAAATATATACAATCACTGTTGACTTTGCTTACATGATGAAATATCAAACATCTCAATTTGGCAAAAACAACATGTAACAAAATTCAAGTTGGTTTCTGCTAGAAGTGGGTTACTCGTAAACTATATTTGGGTCTGTCCTAGATGGAAAATGGTTGCTTGGGCGTAACAATACTGTCACCAAATGGGTAAAAAAAATGAATTATTGCTTGCAAATATGTTTCATACAAATCCCCTTTCTTCCATTGGCTGGTCAAACACGATAAGAAACTTGAAAAGTCTTGAATTTATATGTGACCCTGGACCACAAAACTAGTCATAAGTCACACAGGTATATTTGTAACAATAGCAAAAATAGACAGCAGAGTAGTGTTAATTTCGTCAGACGAGACAAGAATATGTTCGTCAACAACCTTTTTTTCCATGACTAAGATGAGACTATGACGAGACTGCACAGATGTCCCAAAACGCTAACTAAAACTAAATTAACATACATTATTGTTGATGAAGATAAAATCTCTCCTAATTTTTGTCTACAATCGTCTCTACTAGAAATATCAGAAATTATTTATTTAAAAAAAGACAAAAATGTTTTAACTAAAACTTGACTATTGAGTTTTCTTTTGACTAAAACTAGACTAAAATGACAAGACTTTTAGTTGACTAAAACTTGACTAAGATACCTTGAGTTGTGTTTTGATTGAAGACTAAAATGACGAGATTTTTAGTTGACTAAAACTTGACTAAGATACCTTGAGTTGTGTTTTGATTAAAGACTAAAATGATGAGACTTTTAGTTGACTTAAACTAAAACTAACAAGGACATTTAGCACAAGACTAAGACTCAATTAAAAATAGGTGACAAAATTAACACTACAGCAGAGATGACTCTGGGCCGGATCCGCACCAGAGCTGCCGACTTTGGCACGGATCTGGCCCAGAGCCATCTGATTGTATGGATCAAAATGATTGATTTTTTAAATACCAAAAATCATTAGGATATTAAGTAAAGATCATGTTCCATGAACAGGGTCTGATTAAAAATGTTAATTTACAATAAAAAAAGTCAGACGCACTTAGAGGGTTTTGCATCTGAGCTCTTTATTTTTTCCTCCTTTGCATTGATAAACCACCCGAATTTCACGAGGATTCACAAGGTATGTATTTTACGAGTTGGCTAATTCCTATGAATTCGTACAAAGTGAATCATACGAAAAACGATTATTATAAAAAACAATAAAGAAACCCCACCTTTACCCCAACGTTCGCCACGACATGTAACCAAATTCCAGTTGATTTCTGCTAGAAGTGGGTTACTCGTAGACTATATTTGGGTCTAACCTAGATGGTAAAATGATGGCTTGTTTGCGCGTAATAATACTGTCACCAAAAGGGTAAAAAATTAATTACTGCTTGCAAAATGTGTCATACAAATCCCCTTTCTTCCAATGGCTGGTCAAACACGATAAGAAACTTGAAATGTCTTGAATTTATACGTGACCCTGGACCACAAAATCAGTCATAAGCAAAGTCACACAGGTATATTTGTAACAATAGCAAAAAATAGACAGCAGAGATGACTCTGGGCCGGATCCGCACCAGAGCTGCCGACTTCGGCCTGGATCTGGCCCAGGGTCATCTGCTGATTGTATGGATCAAAATTATAATTTTTTTTATACCAAAACTCATTAGGATATTAAGTAAAGATCAAGCTCCATGAATATATAGGGTCTAATTAAAAATGCAAATTTACAAGAAAACACGTCATACGCACTTTGCGCATCTGAGCTTTTTAATTTTTCTTCCTTTGCATTGATAAACCACCCTGATTTCACAAGGATTCGTAGGTATTTTATGAGTTGGCTAATTCCTATGAATTCGTACAAAGTGAATCGTACAAAAAACGATTATCATAAAATAACAATAACGAAACCCCACCTTTAATCCCAATGTCACTGGGCCAAAAACAAATCATACAAAAACTTTCACACTCACATTGCCATTGACTGTTTAAACCTGGGTATAACATATTGTATGTGTTTTATACAAATGGTCTCCAACAAGGTTGCTCGCACAGAGTCTGTAAGTTGCCCACCAAAGCACATTCTATTAATAGCCTCAATTTTAATTTTTTTTTATTACATATTTTAATATTAGCTTGGCTTTTTTATGTAAACATTTTAAACAATGATAAACATATCAACAACTTAAATAAAATCAACAAGTTTTGTTTTATCCATTGTGGTAGCCCTTGCTCACAAAAAGTTGGAGACCCCTGTTTTATACGCTATAAATTATCTGTTTTTTTTAAAGCAATAAAACCCCAAATGCTCTTTGGTAAAAGCAACATAATTCAACCTCAGTAAGTAAGTAAATGGGTTTACGAAAATAAAGACATATAATGACGTCTGATTTCAGCTCTGTGTTTGTGTGAGTGCCGAGCATGTTTAAAAATTGCTGTGGTAAGCGTTTCTCTGATTCATAGGATCGTTTAAAAGGAAAAGCAGCAAAATGTGTATCTGCTAACATAGTGACCCAGTCCATCTTCATGTAAGGCAAAGGTAATTAAACTGTCACTTTCCGATTCAAAAAATGCACCCGTCACCGCATCTTCTAATGCAGAGGAATATTTGTCACCTGTGCTTGACTCCTAAATGGCTTCAATTGCGTATTCGCACCTTTGATTTGTGCATAGACCCGTGTCAATAAAGCATCCCCCCCACCCGCTCTTCCACATACAAGATGTCGTCTCAAATGAACATCTCCAATTAGAAAGGAGTAATCATTCACTTGTTGGCTTTACATTTACATTTATTTGTTGCAATCTGTGCAAGACGATTCTTGGAAATGAATCTAATCACAATGAGAATAATTGAGAAGCTCAGATGTAAAAGCCGCTAAACGCCACCTCTGTCAAAAATGAGATAATGATATTAACCGAATGCTCTCGGCACTTCATCAAATACTTTCACTTTAAATCTGCATGGAAAAAAACTCCCGCACACTATCATATACTTGCAATTTAAAAAAATATTTATTCACAACAACGTTTCGGTCTCACGACCTTCATCAGGTATACCTCACCAAGGTCGTGAGACCGAAACGTTGTTGTGAATATTTTTTTTTTTTAAATTGCAAGTATATGATAGTGTGCGGGCGTTTTTTTCCTTTCTGATACGACCTATTGTTGGTCTTTTTTCCTACGCACCTATTCACTACAGGTGTGCGATGGAGTTTGTTCATTACTTTAAATCTGCATAAAACCGGCCTCAGGTTATTCAGAAATATTAACATTTTAAAATGCTAATTTACAAGAAAACATGTCAGAGGATTTTGCATAAGCTCTTGAATTTTTCCTCCTTTGCATTTCTGCTGATAAACCACCCTGATTTCACGAGGACTCGTATGTATTTTACGAGTTGGCTTATTCGGTACAAAGTGAATTGTACGAAAAAATGTACGATTATTATCATAAAAACCAATAATGAAACCCCACCTTTAACCCCAACATCACTGGGGCAAATTGTACAAAAATGTCCACTTCGTAAAATACGTATATTGTAAAAAATATGCAGTATTTTGTCACATCAACAGATATTTTTATGTTACTTTAAGTTAAAAAATTTGAACTTGATTTTATAAGTTATGTCAACTTATCATAAGCCCAAACTTAAAATAGTATGTTGAATTGACAAAAAAAAGTTGTTTTAACTTAATGCTGCATTTTTTACAGTCTACGAATTGCCAGCGTTGGATAAACAAATCATAGTTTGGCACTGGGACTCTTAGGAACTATGGCAATTATAGACAGATTAAAAACAGATAAGAAAACGCTGATGTTGTCATGAAATTTTTTCATAAAGTTGCGCTGTTAGCTTAGCATGCCGCTTAGATCTTTTGTTTCTCTTTAACATCTCCAAAGGCTTTTCTGTATCCGTCTGTGCTCGAATACAAACCCTTAAACACTTGTGCATGCTTTTGTTTTGCTTTGTTTCCAATGCACTGTGTACTAAGCACGGCCGCCTTTGTATTTCCTCCTAAACCAGAGCTGCACATCCATGTCGTTCCCCTCATTAAATTTAAACTGAGGAAGCCATAAATGATAGGCCTCTTATGCGTCAAACACATTGTGACAAAAATCACAATGGTTGTCTTTTACGCCACCTTTTCAGCTCATTCAATCTTGGACTGTTACCATTGTTCCAGGCCTGGCCTGATAAAGCGCAGATAATGTTAACCGGTTATCGCGTTCGCAGAAAAGAGGGCAAAAAAAAGACCCGAGACAGCCACCGAATTAGCGACTTTGATGAATTGTGCTTTTAAACGCGAGAGATTAGCATACTGATTGGACTGATTATTTGTAATTGCACTTGGAAGCGAAAGGCGGCCGCTCTGGAGAGCGCCGGTTCGCGTTTCAAATCCCTGAAATCACAAGCTCCCTGAATAAATCTTATTCGCTTAAAAATAGTCTAAATGTGAGGTTTTGTTTTAGAAATTCAATCACAAAACACCCAGACGGCAGCAGGTCTTTTTTTAGAGAGCACACTTCAGGGCTTCTGTGCGTGGGGTGGGTGAGATATGCGATGGGGGAAATGTACGTGAATTTATCTGGGAATCGCTGCGAGTAAGTAGTTTCACCTGAGGCAGAGCATGTGTCCTTCAAAACCATCTGCCAACATTTGCACCAGTTAATTAATTTGTCCTTCACAGAATAGGGAATACAGATCCTGACAGATGCACCAGACACAAGTACTGATGCTCAGGGGGACGCCATGTAGCATCTAGAGGATTTGAAGACATCTACCAAGAATAATCAATCTTGTTGTTGGAGCATTAAGATGTTTTAAAGAAACGTTCAAACTGTCGTAAAACTGAAAACTTTAGGCCACATAGGTTGGATGTTAATATTTGTTGGCTTAAAGGTGTATTGTGTAACTTTTAAAAGATCTCTTGGGTACAATGGGTAAAGGTGCACTTACCTTTTGGAGGATCTCTTGCCAGAAATGCAATATAATATACATAATTATATTATTAGTGGTGTATAAAACCTGACATAATGAACTGTTTTGTTTTTATACCTTAGAATGATCTGTTTTTATTTACGTATACTGGGGGTCTACTTTCATTGAAGTCGCCGTCATGTTTCTACAGTAGCCCTAAATGGACAAATTGCTTTTTGGAGCGTGTTTTGTGACTATGTTGTCTCAGACAATTACATGTTTGTCCTCTAGGGGCTACCGTAGCTTCTCTATGTGTTTTAAAAGGGAGGGGTGAGCTGTGGACTGAACCGTTGGTTGCAATTCACAATTTCACCTCTAGGCGATAAAAATCTACAAATTGGTCATTTAAAGTAACAGTATGTAAGAAATGTATATCAATTAATCATAAAATGGCCCTGATATGTCACTAGACAGTAACTCTTTCACCGCCATTGACGAGATATCTCGTCAATTAAGAGAAAACGCTTCCCCGCCAATGACGAGATTTTCCGTCTTTCCACAATACCGCTATTATCCACCAACTGTTTTTGAAGAAACCTACCCATGTTTGAGAGGTGATTACAAGAGAACTAATGAAGGTAGGATGAAACAGTTAGTTTTTTTTTAAAGCAGAGGGTCTGCTCTTTCATCTGATATATGTTTGTTTATATATTTAAAGAAGAACATTTTCTGGAAGGCATTAAACTTTTGTGAAAATCATGAAAAATGATGGCTTGCAAATTTTTTTAAATTCATATTTATTCGTACGACCACATTCGTACATTTTTGAAAAATTTCCCTTGACATTAGGTAGAGGTGTGGTTTGTTAAACATACGACTATCATAAAAACGTCATTGTTTTTATGATAGTCGTACGTTTTTGCATGATTAACTTCGTACGTAAGCAACGTACGTACGCTTCGCGGTGTGCCTAACAACGCCCTTCAGGCGTTACTTATTCACGATACAGCACAGCCTCTCGTACCGTATTGCTTAATTATGCAAAAACGTACGACTATCATAAAAACAATGACGAAACTACACCTCTACCTAACGTCACAGGGGTCAAGGGAAATTGTTCAAAAATGTACGAATGTGGTCTTACGTATAAATATGAATTGGCCAAATAAATTAAATAACATTGTCGGAAATGTACATTTAAAGTTTTGGCTGCAAATTTCCAGCCTGATCTTAAGACAATTTGCACATATTTTACGAGTTGGCTAATTCGTATGAATTAGTACGAAGTTAATCATGCAAAAACGTACAAATATCTTAAAAAACATTAACGAAACCACACCCCAAACCCCAACGTCACAGGGGCAAAGTCGTGTGGTCATACGAAATAATACAAATTAGCCAAATAAATTAAATACGTTGTCGGAAAATTTTAATTTCGAGTTTGATTGCAAATGTCCAGGCTGATCTTCAGAGAATTTGTACGTATTTTACGAGTTGCCTAATTTGTATGAATTAGTACGAAGTTAATCATGCAAAAACGTATGACTATCATAAAAACAATAACGAAACCACACCCCTACCTAACATCACAAGGGTTAAGGCAAATTGTTCAAAAATGTACGAATGTGGTTATATGAGTGAATACAAATTGGCCAAATAAATTAAATAAATTGTTGGAAAATGTACAATTCAAGTTTTGACTGCAAATGTCCAGCTTGATCTTAAGAAAATTTTTACATATTTTTACAAGTTGGCTAATTTATATGAATTAGGACGAAGTTAATCATGCAAAAACGTACGATTATCATAAAAACATTAACGAAACCACACCCCTAACCCCAATGGCACGGGGGCAAATTGGTGTGGTCATGCGAATTAATACAAATTAGCCAAATAAATTAAATACATTGTCTGAAAATTTACATTTCGAGTTTTGACTGCAAATGTCCTGATCTTAAGGGAATTTGTACATATTTTACGAGTTGGCTAATTTGTATGAATTACGACAAAGTTAATCATGCAAAAGCGTATGATTATCATAAAAACATTCATGAAAGCACACCCCTAACCCCAACTTCACAGGGGCAAAGCATTGTAGTGTCACATCCATAACGCTGGAACTACTTATGATGTTACATTTTTTACACAGCCGTTGGAAAGCTGATAAACTTTTAAGGTTTATCTACTTTGGTGTTATCACGTACACTTTTTAGATGGCTGGTATTAATGTTGCACGCACAGCGTGGAAAGACCTTTGTTTCGATGCAATGCATCACTGTCACATAAATGAGGAGCATTAAATATTGACAAAGGCTTGGAATGATGTGCATATTAATTCAAGAGACCCCAATAAGAATCATGCAACCAAAGACACACAAAAAAGTTTGTATCTAGGTCTTGCTACTGTATATTTGCCGGTTTTGCCTCCACAGCACATTTTTCCTGAATAATTGCTCCCATTCTGGTTATGAGCAATACTCACAGACTGCTTCTTAGAAGCACAAACTCAGCGTATTGAGGTCAACAAAAGCCCAGACTTTATATCAGCTCGCCTTAAAGGATATTTACTCTAAGGAACAGCACTGCCATTGCACACAGGCAATAAAAGTGAGAAAATAAATCTCTTTCCTTCTCATTTGCTACAACAAATTGTGCATAAACACAAGAGGAAGGCAATATAATCACCTCGAAACTTCTAGTTCAACCATGCAGATTAATTAAAGACAGAGTTTATGAAACATGATAATGACGTTAAACAATTCATCTGTGCTTGCGTGCTTTTAATACATACTAATAAAAAAGGATTTGAGTCCACTTGGCGCAGAGCACTACGAGTAAACGGTAAACTGCGAACTTATGTGGCATATAATGCATGACTGTATATAATTCTTACATTAATGCTAGACATGCACCGATATATCGGTAAATAATTGGTATCGGTCGATAAAAGCAGCCAATAGTCATGGCCGATATATCCTGACAATCAAAAGAAAATGGGAAAATGCTATGAATCTGAATAAATAATACTCAGAAAATTCAATCTTCAGAATTTAGTTAATGTAAGTTAATATAACCACCAACTATCGGTATTGGCATTGGTATCGGCAGATATAAGTCTGAATAATCGGCTATCGATATTAGTGGAAAAATGATCATCTGTGCATCTTTAATTAATACATTTAACTTTTTGCATGTGTGTTTTTTTGTCATACAGAGCTCTTCCTCTTCAGTAGACATGAAACATTGACAACATTCATCCAAAAGATGCACTGAACAGAAAATGTATGCAGTTTTGGGTTACTGTTTTCAGTAGTTATTGCATGATACTATTCAAATTAACTCAAGTTATGTCAATTTGTAAGTCTGCAATGATTAGTCAATTTATCAAGCACATAATCACATAATTCATCAAATCCCTCTTTGTTAACTGAAGTCTTAAGTGGCTTTTTAAAGCACACATCGTTTAGAGCCGAATTGGATTCATTTGGCGCCGCAGAATGTTCAATACTCTGGAAAGTCTCATTCATAGACATGCGTGGCTCGACTGACTTTCGGTTATGATTCCAATCACAAACACTTTTATTGAGTTTAATTAGTTCAATCAATATCTCTTTGTAAGACTGTTTATCTTGCTGTCTGTTGATCTGATTAGCCGGCACACAGAACGGTCGAACGTTCACTTACGCATTCGAATTCACTCCACAAATGAATCTTTTATTGATCAGAGAAGTGCACGTCTGACTCTTGCATTATATATATTGCTGTTTGTGCACTTTAGAGTGCTATAACACTATTCGTTGTGGGAAAAAGTGCCATATTTCAATTCAATTCCTTCTTGTGTCCAAAAGAGAAACTATGTGGTTTTGCAGCAGCATATTCTTTACTAAATTCAAAATGATTTGCTGATAATATGTTACATTTCAATGACAATGCTGTGGTTTGGTCAGTATATGAAAAGTTCAGATGCAAAACTCTCTTCTTGTAAATGAGCATTTAAATTTTAGGTTCAGTAATTTAACTTTAATGGCATTGAAAAGGTTAGTAGTCAGTAATTGAAATATTAACATATTTAACTTTTTTCGCTAAAAAAGTTCATACAAGCTTTTTAGGCACTTCCAACTCTATCTCATACCAATTCGTACGTATTTTATGAAGTGGCTAATTAATTCGTACAACCACATTCATAAAAATTTTTACAATTTGCTTTTGCCTTGTGATGTTGGGGTTAAGGTGGGGGTTCGTTATCGTCTTGTATACATGGATGTCATGGACGTCACTCATTTGTCTTCCGCCATTTTGAGGACCTGAAGTGGTCGCAAAAGAACTAGAAGCTATGCCTTCCTGTGAGCCTCAAAATCGCTATTTTAACAACACTAAGAAGGCTCAACACAACATGATATTTTGCTCGAAGTATCGCCTGTGTCTCTACACGTGAACTCGAGCATTGAGAACATTGTTTGTGACCACACAGAGTTAACTAAAAAGAAGGTTTTGAACAACTGACTTTGGATGATTTGGCGTCCGCTCGCCGCCTTCTTCCCAGTCAAGATGTATCGATCTCCAATTGCGAAGAAAGGATGAAGGAGAGTAAAGATTGATATCTCCTAAAGCATAGTTCCATAAAAATGCACGGATAAGTCGTTGTTTTGTCGCAAGTGAAAAACAATATTGATCTTCTAGTTCAGGGGTTCCCAAACTTTTTTCCTGCGCACCCCCTTCTATGTCCCAACCGGGTTGGCGCACCCCCAATCCCCACTTCAAAAAACAAAAAAAAAAAAACAAACGCTACAAAGATTTTAGACTCATGTTTAATCATGCGCAAATAACCAGGGGCCGGTTGCAACAGCCAGACGTTAAGAAGTTGGGTGTTGAGCTTAGCTACGTCTGGTCTGACATTGTGAAAAATAACTAAAATAAAACTCAGCGTAGATGATGCGCTCCCCGTGTATGCGTTTAACCACTGTGATATTTAGATGCCATTCGAGTTTACTATGGTAAAAAACGTACACTTACTGCCGTCAGCTTATAGATGATATATGAGAGTTTCCTCATGTTTACCAGTGCGCTCTCCTTCTAGATGCGTGCGTAACTTGCAGACCCATCATTCACGAAAGCCTTTACTGTTCGCACAAAAGGTGTATAATAGTTTGCAGATTCATTATAACAGCTCAAGTTTAAAACAAAATTAAATGAAAGCTTTTAATAAGTTCTCTACAGTGTCTTTGTAAGTATTTATGTATTTTTACCATGCATGAAAACACATTGCTCGCGTATCCTGTGCATTAGACGTGCCCATGTCTCGTCATATTTCATTATTTCTATTTTTGCCATAAAAAGTCTCTCTCTCTCTTGGTCCCTCTCCTCCTTCGTGAATAACAACTTTATCATAAGACCTCCCACACTTGACAGTTTCCCTGATTTCAGCCAGTTAAGCATATTTATAATATATATGGAATGAATGAAACGAGTTGGCACGCATTTAGCGGCTGCAGTGCATAACAGAAGAGCAGTGCGTAGAAAAAGACAGCAGCTGTCTTCTACGTTTCTACCAAAAACGAATTAATTATAGTTTTTTATTTAAAATAAAAGCGATTACAAAGGAAATGTTTACTGTTCATTTTTTTATTTATTTATTGTATGGAAAAATCCCACTTAAAGAAACAGACCGCCATTACATTTTTCCTCTCACGCACCCCCTGGTGGCAGCTCGCGTACCCCTGGGGGTGCGCGCACCACACTTTGGGAATCCCTGTTCTAGTTGAAAAAGGAGCCTCATATGAGATTCATTCTTTCGCATTCGGAAATTCATTATTTACGTCTCTCAGAGATGACGAGCTGACACCATAACAGCCAACGTCAGTTGTACAAAACCTTTATTTTTAGAAAACTCTGTGTACACAAACAATGTTCTCAATGCTCGCGTTCATGTGTAGAGCTCCAGGTGATACTTCGAGCAAAGTTTCATGTTGTGTCGCGCCTTCTTATGTTTTAAAATAGGGGAAGTTCGGTAGCAGCGGATGGCGGCTGGAAGAACGCATCAGGGATCGAGTAGGCATCACACCCTAACCAAGATAGATTTTTTTAAAGTAGCGTTTATTTTCATGACAGTCGAGATGTGACATGTTGTCTTTCGTAGCCCTTTACTGTATCCGTAAGAATCATAGACAGTAAAAGATAAGAAATCCGTAAATCGTAGCAAGGTAGCCAGTGCTTGTCAATAGCCTAATGGTACTTGGTAGGTCCTCAAGATGGCGGCATGATGTAAAAGGTCACATGACTGAAATCCATCTATAATCATCGTACATTTTTGAACGATAACCGTAATACGAATTTATACGAATTAGCCAACTCGTAAAATATGTATGCTACAAATTCTCTTTGTTCAGGCTGGCACTTCTAAAAAAATCTTCTTGCAAAATCCCTAAAGATGCAACTAGAAACATTGCAAATGATAAAAGTCAGAATTCAAAATGCAGGTGTCTGCAATGAAACTCTAGTGACGTATGGTTTCTCGTAAAGTCTGTATGAGCCAGATCAATCTTTTTGAGTGCGTCTCTAATTTATTTTGGCTTCAAAGGGCTTTCCAAAGGATTTCTACCATAGCATAGCACCGTCTGTGCTCCTCGGAAACGGGAATCGGCCATCAGACCCCACAACTCCATAGGGAAATTTTTCCAACCACTTTCATGTTTATAATATTAGTCTCACTAAATAACCCCAAAGATTGTTGGATTTGGAGAAAAATGGGAAATATAGCCATATGGCTTATTGTCATGTGACGTTTCAGATTTATTAGATCCTGCACTCAGAATATTGGTGAGTCAAACTGAACAGTGTGGGCTACACTAAAGAAAGCAATAAGTTTAAAAGGAAAAAAGCAGAAGCTGAGTCGTTCCACTAAGCGGGGTCCTGAGTAAAGCTAGACATATAGTTACATTTTTAAGCATACATGAGGGTCCACGTACAACTTTGTCATCAGAATAGTATGCGTGAACTAATTTTTTTATCCAACCTATTCTCCAAACCATACGATTGCTTTGGTCGTTTGTCCATTTCACCAAATACGACCAATAGATGCTTTTACTTAATTAGCAGATCTACCGGCAGCAGGTGAAACTAAATATATTAGGGTATAAAATGATATTTTGGGGTATAATTTTGCTATGATGACATGTACTAGAATACGATTTTCTATTTAAACTGCCATCATTATTACACATTACACTATTCAGGCATGTATAGGGCAAATAACGTACCCATTTATTTATTATATGATATAAACACAGCATACGAAACCAGTCACATTTTTTAAAAATATACTTAAAATATACCAAGTGTACTGAGGTCAAATGAGATCTGACTATGGGTTTTGATCACAGAGTTCTTCATATAAAGTAATCGTATGGCTTCAGTTCACAAGGTTTGCAACGCGAATGGTTTGTAATACTTTTATACTGCAATAAAAACCTGCGAATGTACTTTTACTTGCGTGTTGTGTTTTATATGGTTGAGAAGTGGTTGGGTTTAGGGTAAGGGTGAGCTAACACTGGGGCAGTACGCTTTAGAAAAGTCCTAGTATGTACCATTTAGGTATATACTGTATGTGTATACATTTGGTACCAATATGTACCTTTGAGACAATAATATTCACTTTGTGGTACCAATATGCATCCCTAAGGTATTAAAATAAACTCTTTAGGGGCAAATGTGTATTTTTTAAAAGGGTACTGCCCTGAAATAGTAAGGACAGGGCTTTTCAGAGTTTGGCTGGTTAGCATTAAAAAGCACCAATGGTCCGATTCAATGTTTTTACATTTCATTTGGTGTTTAAGTGTGTATTAGTACATGTTAACGATATGCAAAAGGTACAAACCCTAAAGTTAACGATGATGTGAGTTATCGTCTCCAACGTGAATCTCTTTACTTGGACTACAATAATACTTCCAGGGCCTGTTGACGTGGACAAGGCCGACATTATCATTGTTCCTCCCGCTTCGGACTCGTAGCCTGTAAATTATGCTGTTAGCAACTAAATCTTTCAAACATGGTAAGGAGCGTCACATTTCCTGCTGACTTCAGAGGTGTTCAGGCCAATCACAACGTACAGATTAGCTCACCAATCAGGAACAGAGCGCTTTTCAGATGGATGAGGTTTGTACAAAATCTGTGCGTTTAAGGAAGACAGGGATTTTTTGAGCTACAACAAATATACGGTATGTGGTTTTTTAACCATTAACCACGCAAACGCATTGTATTACTCAAAATACACAAAATAACGTTACTTTTAACAAAGAAATAAGTGCACTTTAACTGATGGCCATTTAGATAAAATATGGCCTAATCTGACTAAATAATTATAGATAGATGTTTATATTTTATCTGTTTTATATATAAATATTTTATAGTTTTACTAGTGCTGATTTTTTTGGACTATTAAAATTGTAACACATCATAGCAGTTGCTAGGTGATTGCACATATTATTGAGGAGCCATTAGCCAATCAGCAACATCGTGGAAGTGATGTAATTTTCTTCCAGAGTAAATGCCACTAAAAAACCTTGCAGCTGAACTGAACATCCACAAGTAAAAGTCATGGATGTCAAAGAGATATTTCATGCAAAATAAAAAATAATCACAATTTGTTTTCCTACTATGGAAGTCAAAGAGCACCGTCAACTGTGTGTGTGCTTATCATTATTTATCAAAATATCTTCTTTGGTGTTCAACAGAAGAAGCTCATACAGGTTTGGAACAACAGAAGGGGGAGTAAATGATAACAGGATTATTAATTTTGGGTGAAGTATCACTTTAATTTCCCTGGGTGCCTCCACAGCCAATAACTCCATTGACACAAATACAAATAGATTTCCAAAAAGTATCTTGAACCATCTTGTGCACAAGATCTCCACTTGCACAATGAGAAAATAAGATTATTAACAACAAACTTACACTAGCTATGTTGTGCTTTTGACAGCTTGTTTAGAAAGCGGCCGTACGTTCACAGAGTGCAGAGTGTCCATCATCAAAGCCAAAAGACAGAGCAGACACGCTGTTCTCCTCCCACCCCGACAACTCTCTGTTCTTTTCCCTTCGAACTTCACCTACCCTCGTTTCTGAATTCAACCTCATCATTTCTGTTTCTGTCTCATCTCTCGTCTGAGAACTCTGGAGTGCTTCAAAAAGCACGACGGAGGGAAGTCCTGCTCCTTTACTCTGAACAAAAATACTGGAGTTCAGCTAAAAAAATCCCAGGAGCAAAAGTCATTAAAAAGCATCTGAGATCCTGTGAGACTCGCCAAATTGAGTTTTGTCTGTGCAATTTGTTCAACGGTTTTAAGACCACAACAATATATAACTTTTAGTACATCACACATGGATTTATTAAAGGGATAGCTCATCCAATGAAACTTTTGCATTATTTATTAACACTCATGTTGTTCCAAAAAGAAGGCGTTTGTGAAGAATTGAAGAAGTGGTCCAAAATAGACGAAATGAGCACCTCAGGACAAACAAGACAAAAAAGAAATTGAGAATGCTTACAACAGCTGAAATAATTCATATCATTCATTTTATGATTCATTTACAAAATAATGTACTGAATATTGTGTATAGGCCATAAATGGGAAGACTACGGCAATTAAAAAAGTTAGCATGTTAATACCTAAAAGCAGATTCAGAGTTTTCTGCCAGGTGAAGTGTGCACATCAGACAGCAGTGGTTCTTCATTATAATTTGTAGCATGGAGAGAGAGAGAGAGACGAGAGAGAGAGAGAGAGAGAGAGAGAGAGAGAGAGAGCAGGAGAGAGAGAAACTCTCTTTGATATCCACAACCATACTGTTTAACACATCTCTGCTCTGTCACTCATAATGAGCATTTATGAATAAATGAATGTGAATGAGTGGTAATGAGGTAAACGACTCTTACACATAAATAATACAGAATGCTTAAACCATATTCGATTTGTGCAAATTTCCCATGATATTGGCTCCATAATGCAAGACACAAAAGTGATTTATAAGGAAAGAAATGAGGAGAACTTCAAAAATTAAAAATTAGAAAAAAAAGGAAAAACATTAAACGTTGCACACGTGTTAAAAATTTGGTAAAAAAAATGTGGTATAAGTTTCAGAATTGGGCGTGTAAAAATGGCTCTATAGCACCACCAATGGCAGCTGGTGACTGCTTTACCAAGGGGCGCAAAATCAAAATAAGTGTTGGGAGTGTCATGTGTGTTGCTCGTCATTTCAAAATATGTGTTCGTTGTGTCATGTGATCCATGTGCATAATGTGTCGTTTCAAAATACTTGCCTACTGGACACACGTCTAAAGGATTTATGATAAAAGACAAAATACTCGCTTAACACTAAACTCTGATTACACAGGAGATTAAGTGAGTATCTGGAAAACGCGAGCATCACTTTTATCATAAACCCTTTAGATGCGTGTGCAGCAGGCACTTATTTGACATTTTGCATTGATCCACATGCCTCACATGACGCACCAACCACATATTTTGACATGACGAGCCACACACATGACGGCTAAATACATATTGTGACGAGCTTCCCATCGTGCGCCCTCGAAAAATAGGTCACCGGCTGGCACAAAGTGCCACCTACAAAAAATTCAAAGAAACAGGTTAGGTTAACCATATAGAAATTTGGTAGGATCATCTCTCCCCCAGGACCTACAAAAAAGTCTCTTGGATCTAAGCTCTAACGAAGTCAGCCATTTTGAATTTTCCCTCAAATTTTTTGACATTTCCAAGCTTTGTACTTTGACAAACTCCTCCTAGAGATTTAATTATATCATCATCATATTTGGTCAGTGTCATCTTACGATGCTAATTTGCGGAGATCTTGACTTTTCGTGGAGGCGGCCTGACAAATTTCGCATTTCGCCATGAAACAGGAAGTTGTTCTTATTAAGGCTTACAATGTCTGACCTGCCCCTGCATTTTTTATAGGAGTCCTGACACATTAAACATGCCAATATTCAGTTACAGTCATCGCGCCACCTGCTGGCAGCAGTAAGTGACATGTTTTAAACTGTGATATACTGCTGATAGAGATGTAACCAGAAACTGAACTCATATTTCGTCAGTCTAATCTCAAGGCCTTTGCGATGATAAATGGAAAGAACTTTTTATTAAAGAATATAATTATTGAGAAGCTCCATGTGCTCCAAATATTCATTATTAGAAAGCATTAACACAAAAGATTGTGCATCTATTAATTACAGACATGCTTTGTATAATTTAACAATACCCAACAAACCCCTCACACAGAAAAACAGAGAGAACAATAAAAAAGAACCAAAGTGACCTGCATGTCAAATAATTTACATTACAATCATGCTGAAACTTTTACAGAAAGCAACGGTGGGTAGCTAGCAATAAAAGCAATGGAGGCTATTTAAAGGGGTAGGTGAGTCGAAAGCCATGTTAAAGCAACCCAAAGCAAGTAATGGGTAACAGCATCAGTGCACGAGATGTGCAGCGGTGTTATCATTTTAAAACAGAAGCAGACAGGTCTTTACATGCATCACACATCCATACCAAAGATGAAAAACATTCGACTTCAAAAAGCCTCCAACCTCTCTCTCTCACACACACACACACACTTCCGGTAGACTTCCACATCAAATCAATAACAACAGAGTCCTTTTAGAGTAGTTTATTTCTGATAACGGGAAGTAAATTACCTTTGTTCACATATCATATCTAACGCGTATCAACTATTGCACAGAGTTAACGTTACTGTGTAAAATTAAACAATGTTAGCTACAGGTCTTTGAATTCTTGCCAGGCTGCACAGCTTTGATCCATGCTTGTCGTCTCCCTTCATCTTTAGCAAACCAAAACACTTTTTTTCGACAAGGTATTTGTTTCAGAGATCGTTTTAGCCACTGGCCAGGCCGATAAATTAATACAGACCAAAAGTTCACTTCGGTTCAGACGCTATTACTGATTACTGATACTGAGAAAATCTTCTTTGCTTTCAGTTTTCAGCAATATTAACAATAGAGATGTTTGTTAATAAAATAACCCATTCACGACTATACATTCATAATCCAACAGATCTGATCTTAATGCCACTGACTGACAGGATGTAGGTTTAAATGTGACAGGTGTGGTATTTGGGTGAGATGCAAATCTGAGAAATGCCAAAGCTGTCTGACTAATGACATCATTGCCGTTTATCTCGCTTCTTCATCTTAAGCTTAATTAGTTCGGGAAGTCAATCAAAAAGCAAATCAATTCCTTTGGCTACAAACATCTCCGCATGCTGAACACACAGGAAAGACAAACATTTTTGGAGAATAAAAAATTAAACATTTGAGTTATATAACAATAATTTATTATTCTTTTTTGCATGTAGCACACAACACGTAGACTTGGCTACAAAGTTGTCTTATACATCGAAAAGAGACCAGAAACATGACAAGATAACTCTGTCTCCTCACAACCTGTGGTAGAAAAATGAGCCTCCCTACAAGGCACATGAGTGTGGTAGGAATTCGATATACAGACCGAGTCATTTGGCATTATAAAGATGGAACAAAGGCTACATAACTTATAACTCAAAAATATAAATAATATTCGTTCGTTTTAGAACAGTACAAAAATCGGTATACAATACCATTAAAATGGTAACATCGTGCGTCTGCCAAATGTGTAAACCTGATGCTGAAATGAAGACCTTTTAAAGAATATTTACATTTCTAGATCCAAAAGATGAAACGGCAGCAAAATGCCGACATCGCACATTCAAGTACTTTATCCGATGAAAACTTTATAAAATACAAATGCATGGACAGAAACACTACATTAAACCACAATGTAGTGCGTTAAAAACGTCTTTTATACATTCGATCAGAAATCACAGCGAGGTCTGTAACGGTAGTGTCCAAATATCAAAAGAGAGTTTGAACATTCACATTTCTTGAAACGACACCCAGTCGAGTTAAAGTACGACTCGGCTTCAAGGAAAAATATTTGCATCTTAACCTTTATAAAATGGCCACTTGGAACGAGGCAAGTACATAAAAGCAAGACCACACCCTTAAACGGTGGTGACTGAGAGGAAGGCGTTGTGAACTTTGGTGCCCTCAGGCGCTCGTGCCCCGTGGCTCATTAGCTCTTGAATGGTCATCCAGTTGTCTAGGATCTTCTTGTTTCGTTTCTTCAGCATCTTTTTATGGCTGAGCTCCAGGATGCTCACTTCCCCGCTCGCTGTCCCCACAGACTCTTTTAGACACTCCAGCCTGCTCTTCTGCATGAACTCCCTCCTGCGTCGTTGCTCTCTCGCGCGTGCTAGCTGCTGCTTGCGTTCCTCTTTGCTCCAATATCGACCCATCTTCAGTTCGCTGACTGCGTCGTCATCTGTAGTCATCCCCCCGCTACGTTCCTCACGGATCCGCAAGGCTCGCTCCCGTAGGATGCGGTCTCGTGCGGGTCTGCGTGCCACATACCTCGTTCCATCTGCCCGGACTTTGACCTTCCATTCTAGCCGGCCGGATTGTGAGGGACCGGGCCGTCCACGGAGGCTGAGAAGACTAAGCTGGCTCTGGGAGTATTCCAGAGAAGAAGAGGAATGTTGTTGTAGGAGTTGTAGGTAGCTCTGGTAACGTCGTGTGCTGGGGAGCTGGGTTGTTGCAGTGTTGCTGTGGTAGGGTGAAGGGTGGTACAGAGCGGCTGCGACTCTGTTGCGGTTCCTTTCGCAATGTTCGTCATCTGCCGGGAGGGCTGGGTCAGATTCTGAGGGGTTGCTGGGGCTTTGCTCCAGGCTGCTGGAGAAGGCCTGGCTGGGACCTTGTGAACCAGGACTGGTGATGGGAATCTGTAAAGGGGTTGTTGAGGTGGTGTAAGTATGGGCACGACTTTGGCTGGGAAACGTCAAGATGGGGCTATTGTATGGACTCTGTATGTGATGGGGACTCTGGAGGTTCTTCTGATTGGTCAAGTGGACGCGCTGGTGTAGCGAGTGGTCAGGTGATCCTTCCGTTCCCAGTGGCGTTGAGCGGGAGCTTTCTGCTGTGTTGTAGGCACTAGAGCTGTCTTTATCTCTCAGCTTCTCCCCTTGAAGTCTTTCAGGATGCTCATTAATATCTGCAAGCTTGCCACGCCGCAAGCGATTTTCTTTATCTGTTCGGGGTGAGTCGTGTTTGCTCCGGCGGAGCTGGTGTGCCTGCATGATGCTCTGGCACTCGCGTTCAATGCTGCGTAGCTCCTCGTTTAACATATGCAGCTCCCGCGCCACGCCGCTTCCGCCTTGCTCCGTCAAGCTGCATTCAATAGTGCTGCTTCGCCTGTACACCAATCCGCATTCCCCACCATTCCGTATCTGGCACTTGAGTTCCAAGAGCTGTTGGAAGTGGTCGCATTCTACTCCACTCTCACTTATCCTTTCATCCTGACCCGACTCAAAGCTTATGGTGTCCATAGGAACCGAACGTGAGCCTGCCCCCCATTTGTCCAGAAGTTGTTTTTGAGTCCGGGTTTGGGCGTGAGAGAAGGTTTCATGTTCAGAGGTCTCCTCAAAACTGCATTTTATACCACTGTCCTTCTCTAGAATGCTAGAAGAGCAGGTTGCCGTATCTGTAGATACTTCCTCCTCAAGTCTTTTGGACTGCAAGAAACGAACAGACATGAGTCTTCAACGGCCGTCAAAGGATCTAGAAGGAACATATCAAACGGTCACACTCACCCGCTTCATGCGACATGCTGTTTGAAGGATTCCTTCTTTTTTCTGTTCCTCTAAAATCTCCATCTTCAGTTCCTCTAGGAAGTCATGGTGGGCTTCATCAAGCCAGCTCCCATCCATCTAAAGGAGACAAGACAGATAGAGTTCACCGGTTGTGCACCAACCAAAGAGGTCCACAAGCTTGTTGCCATGCATTCTGGGATGGCATTCTTTGTGCTGACAAAGCTATATTAGAATTTATCTCTTGCACATGCACATTTGTTTGAAACCATCAACAGTGCCTATTAGCTCACCTGTCCTTCAGGTCTGGTGACAAGCAACACTATGGATCTGGAATTTTCATTTGAGAGAAGAGCAACAGCCTCTTCCTTGTCCAGCACGTCATGACCGTTTATCTGGAAGAAACATGGATTCAGAGAGACAATGAATCCCACACAAAGATAATGATAGACTGTCAAGATTTTCATACCGGAAGCACACTTCATCAAAGACAGAAGTGGAGCAAAATTGCATTTCCTCACACGCGCACCAATGCGCCGGGCTCCCGCCGTGTGATAACAACCTCCAGTCAATTATGCATTTACTACAGGACAGACTTTGCATCGATTACCAAGACTGCCGACTGGGCTGCAGGAGCCGCAGCATTTATAAAAGCATTTTGGCGGCACACACGCCTCCGACACACAATTAACCAGGATCTGACAGGTGTCGTTCATCTTTTCTCCTACAGAGTAATGGTACTGTCACTGAAAGATAATAGGGGTGGGGTGAATGAGACAGGCGCCGGGTGAAGCACTGCATTCATCTCCTTCACTGTTACATCCGCAGATGCCTCATGTCCTTTGTACTGTATCTCTCTCCGTCGTCTTTTGCTCGTAAATTCTCTGAACCTTTAACCCCACGGCCTCCGCTGAATGTCACACGGTCTCTGTCAACACGCAGTAAAAGCTGAGGCATTTAAAACTGATATTTAACCACAGTTTATCATGATGATCTAGTTTATTTACGGGTGGCTGACTTTGTTAGTTCAATTTACATGGCTATAAAGACAGGGACAGATAAAGTCTGAGACCAATTGTGAAAATGCTGCTGTTATGGCCTCTTTCGAAATTTTTCATTTCCAGGTAATATTATTAACTTAAGTTGGAGATTTAATTTAAAATTGATTATTAAGACATATTTTAGATTTTGTTTATATGTTTTGTTCATATTCTGTAGTGCGCAGAGATGGATGTCACAAATTTGCTAACATCTTTAGAAATAGTGATGTAGGTTTTTAAAATTATGATCGCAAAAGCTGTACTGTCAAGTCTTGCGATAGCTAGACCACTGACACATGACGAAAAAAAAGATGTTACATTTATTAAAATTGCGAAATCCTCCGGATTCAAATATTGTTGGAAAAATTTTGTATAATGCAAGTACACAAAGAAACAAAATATAAAACAATGTTTCAGTGATTTTATGTATATTTTAATGGGACCGGGGGAAATTTTCACAGCCTGTGAAGATATACCGAAACAAACCAACATAATCACAAATGTCGCAATGGTTTACAAAAACTGAATGATTTTAATACTTCAAAACGTTATGTATAGTCAAAGTTTTAGGTCGATGTAAATAGACTGGTGAGACAGAAAGAGTGATGCTTTTTTATCCTAGAAAGAATGTGAAACGTGTATAGTTTTATACATTTATGAAGGGTAAATGTTTTTAAAATTGAGATTTATTATTTAATCTGAAAGCTGAATAAATAAGCTTTCCATTAATTTGTTGATTTGTTATTATAGTAAAATATACAACTATTTAAAAATCTGGAATCTGAGGGTGCAAAACATCAAAAATATTGAGAAAATTGCCTTTCAAGTTGTCCAAATGAAGTCTTTAGCAACACATATTACTAATGATAAATAAATTTTATGATATATTTACGGTAAGAAATATCCAAAATATTTTTATGGAACATGATCTTTAAGTAATATCCTAATGATTTTTGGCATAACAATTGATAATTTTGACCCATACAATCTATTGTTGGCTATTGCTACAAATATACCCGTGCGACTTACTTGTTTTGTGGTTTCAGCATTTAAAATTGTTATATTTAAGATATTTTATTATTATCCAAATTGATTTTACAAATTAAATCTTTATTGTACAGCATATCGCATAATTTTGCAAGTTATCACCAGTGTTGGGGGTAATGCATTATAAGTAACGAAGTAACGAGTAAAGTAACAAATTACTTTATAAATGTACACATTAATATTTGAGTTACTTTTTTTTAAAGTAATGCGAGTTACTTTTCGCTTTAATTAATTCAATTTAAAAATAAATTAAACTGAACATATTAACATAGAATTACGCACTCTGTGCGCATGAGCGGGAACAGTTTGAGTCAGAAACGGAGATGGCAGGCAAGAGCTTGACATTTTTTGCGAACACTAAATATTGTAATGCATTACTTTTAAAAGTAACTTTCCCCAACACTGGTTATCACATTTTCTTCAAACATTGGTTCATATCAGTGTTGTTTTCATCAACGATAACGATAATGAAATGATTTCGTTGATGCACCTTTTTTTATGACGATAACGTGACGATGACTAGCTAACAATGGCTCTTAGGTGACTAAAACAAGACGAGGCGCTTAAGTGTTTTCATTGACAAAACGGAACAAAATTTCATTTCTGCCTATTTTGCGTGAAATCTGTTTGTTTTTAGCTAAAAAGTATCAGCAATGCTGCCGTTTCCTATCCTTGTTTTGGGTACGCCCACCACCCGGCTGCCGCCATGCCACACACCAGATTTCACACAACAACAACACACCCGCGGCTGTGTCGAGTTCGAAAGGACCATGGCGGTGAGGCCAGTAAACGGGCTTGGTAGTCGGAAACGACAAGATGATGATTTTAGTATAACCCATCAGAAAGAAAAACTGAATGCATAGTGTTGGGAGACGACAGTAAATGTAGCCACAAACTAAGTGTGAAGAATAGCACCAACCTCAAGCGGCACCTGAAGGCTCATCACGCTAATATTTTTTTAAAGGTAACTAACAAGCCATGCTGTTAACATATCATATACATTCAATTTTACTCAACAATCGGCTTGTGACACATTTCATTTTAAGCTTAAGGTTTTACATGTATCTACTTGTCAAACCTAAGCCCATTTCCAATACTTTTTAACCTAAATTAATTTGTTAAAGACTACTGTTTTTACTAAAATTGACTTAAAGGAATATTCCATTTTCTTAAAAGAAAAATCCAGATCATTTACTCACCACCATGTCATCCAAAATGTTGATGTCTTTCTTTGTTCAGTCGAAAAGAAATTATGTTTTTTGAGGAAAACATTGCAGGATTTTTCTCATTTTAATGGACTTTAATAGAGCCCAACATTTAATACTTAACTCAACACTTAACAGTTTTTTTCAACTGAGTTTCAAAGGACTCTAAGTGAACCCAAACGAGGCATAAGGGTCTTATCTAGCGAAACGATTGTCATTTTTGACAAAAATAAAATAAAAAATATGCTCTTTTAAACCACAACTTTTCGTTTAAGTCCGGTCCAGCGCGACCTAACGTAAATGCGTAGTGACGTAGGGAGGTCACGTGTTACATATATAAAACGCACATTTGCGGACCATTGTAAACAATAAACTGACACAAAGACATTAATTAGTATCAGTTGACATACAACAATGTCGGAACGGTCCTCGTTCTCAACACTTGTAAACACTTGGGCAGAGTTTCGCGTTCGTCCTCTGTGACCTCTTGACGTCATGACGTATTGCGTGGGGTCACGCTGGCGCATCACGACCGGATATACACGAGAAGTTGTGGTTTAAAAGTGCATATTTTTTATTTTTCTTGTCAAAAATACAATCGTTTCGCTAGATAAGACCCTTATGCCTCGTTTGGGATCGTTTATAGTCTTTTAAAACTCTGTTGAAAAAAAACTGTTAAGTGTTGAGTTAAGTTTTAAATGTTGGGCTCTTTTAAAGTCCATTAAAATGAGAAAAATCCTGCAATGTTTTCCTCAAAAAACAAAATTTCTTCTCGACTAAACAAAGAAAGACATCAACAATTTGGATGACATGGTGGTGAGTAAATTATCTGGATTTTTCTTTTAAGAAAATTGACTAATCCTTTAAACTTGACTAAGACCTTTTGCGTTTTCATCGACTAAAATTAGACTTAATCTATCAAGTTTATAAGTGACTAAAATGTGACTAAAACTAAAAAGCATTTTTGTCCAAAAGACTAAGACTAAAACTAAAAGGGCTGCCAAAAACAACACATGTTCATATGGGTTTTATGTACCACACCTGTAAAATTCTGTCGCCCTGTCTGATCCGTCCATCCCTTGCGGCAATGCTGTTTGGCTCAACCTATAAACAACAAACGTGACATCAATATGTGAGCTTATTAATAGGACAATTCAATATAAAGTCATTTAAGTTTTGATACAAAACAGAGGGTGGTAATCTGTCCCCCACCCTAATGGATGGAATAAACTTACTACAATCCATATCAATATGTATCATGTTCTTTATAAATTGTTTTTTTATTGACGAGTACAGATATAGTAGTTAACTTCAAATTGTAAAACGGCATCCATTGATATAACACAATGCCTTTATATCTTTGTGTGAAAGTAAGTCAAGAAATGAAGGCTCATACATCAGAGATGTATAAATTATGAATATTTGAATGAACTATTCTTTTTATAGACACGTTCTGTATGTTGTTTACTATAATCCATTCCCGTGATGATATGAATGAGAAAATAATCTGTTTCAGGAGCAGTTTCTCCCTGTTTGATGTCAGGTGGTCTGAATTTACATATCTCCAAGCGAGAAATGGTGTAAGAGTCGGCAACATCTGCACAATAATTCTCTCCCTGTCTGTGTCGAAACACGTTCTCCGTTTCGTGCCTTTGTTTGCCAAAGGAGGTGAGTGGAGAAAAAGTGGCATTTTACACTTCCCGGGAAACAAGAGAGGTGCCATTCCCTGCTAATTAAAATCAGCAATTAAAAAGCTTGAAAAAGGCCCATCTATATGCTGAATAATTTCTAAATCTCTACTCTTCATGTTTTGCACAGTTCTGGTACTTTCGTTTGACATTTGAACTTCGGAAAGGAGGAAATCATCCACAAATGTTCCATATTAAGTCCTTTTGATTTTACTCGGATGTGGAAAAATTAGATTGGATCAAACCAAGCTTTTATCTTTTAATTAATTTTTTGAAAATTTAATTGATGCTTAAAGCGTTCAGTAAGATTTTTTAGATCGCCCAGATTTTATGCTCATTGCCACATCTTACAGTTGAGACCTATGTTTGATAATGAATGAATCAAAAAACCGCTCTTTGCTTATAAAACATCCATTGTACATACATTTGTTTTTCAGGTTTTCTACAACAAGTTTAAGTTGATATGATAGGTAATCTCTATCGCTCATAATTGCTCACCTGGCCAACAAAAATAGCCGCATCTTCTTCATCCTCATCGGTGCGGTAACAGAGGGTCAGACCCAGTTTTTCCTGGCTGTTCATTCGACAGAGCTCAACCTCCTGTAACACAAACACACCCAGATATTTCAAACATACATTGCTGAAAAGTCAAATTGGAAAATCTGTTAGTTAGCAGATATGCAGGTTAAAGGTCACCAGTCGCGGGTCACTCATTTGGTCTCTTTTGAAAGGGAAACTATGGGGTTATGGTTAAAGTCCTGCAGAGGATTATGTCAGTGGATCTGTGATATAATAATGTAAGCTTTTATGATATAGGTCTAAGCTGATGTTTAGCGCTGAAAGACATTTATTTGTCAAGAAACAGCAGGTACACTGCAAAAAAAAATTTCAAGAAAAAAAATTTGTAGCATTTTTGTCTTGTTTTCAGTAAAAAATATCTAAAAATTCTTAAATTACACTGTAAAAAATTCTGTAGAAGTTACAGTTTTACTAGGTATTACTGGCAACTAGCTGCCAGTAACTTACTGTAGATTTTACATTTATGTTATTTACTGGCAACAGTTTGTTCAAAGTTAAATGAACATTAAACATTTTCACTCACTTTATCTTCTACAGTAAGTTACTGGCAACCAGCTGCATAATTACAGCAATTTTTGTTACAGTGAAGATGCTTTTTGATAAGCAAAACTACCCAAGAAAATAAGTCTAGTAAATTTAAGTGATTTTGTACATAAAACAAGCAAACAAATCTGCCAATGGGGTAAGGAAAAAAATCTTGAACATTTCTCTTAAACACTTAATTCAAGAAAAATTCCTGAAAAAATATTTTTTGCTCGTTTTATGCACAAAATCACTTTAATGTGATATTTTTTTTATCTAAAAACTAGACCTATTTTCTTGGGTCGTTTCGCTCATCACTAAAAGTATATTAATTTAAGAATTTTTAGATATTTTTACTGAAAACAAGACAAAAATACTAAGAACATTTATTTTCTTGATTTTTTTCTTTTCTTGATTTAAAACGAGCAAAAAAAGAAAAATGTTCAAGATTTTTTTGCTTACCCCAATGGCCTTTTTTTTGCTTGTTTTATGCACAAAATCACTTAAATTTGATATGTTTGGTCTAAAAACTAGACTTATTTTCTTGGGTAATTTTGCTCATCAAGAAAAAGCATATTAATTTAAGATTTTTTTAGATATTTTTACTGAAAACAAGACAAAAATACTAAGAAAATGTTTTCTTGAAAATAATTTTTTGCAGTCCACCTGAGGCACTGTAAAAAATGACTTTCTTAATTAGTTTTTTTGTCTTGTTTTAAGCACAAGTATCTAAAAATTCTCAAGTCAAGATGCATTTTCTTGATGAGCAAAATAACCTTAGAAAATAAGTCTAATTTATAGACAAAAAATATCCAATCTAAGTGATTTTGTGGATTAAACAAGCTGACAATAAAATCTGACAATGGGTACACTGCAAAAAAAAATATTTTCAAGAAAAAGAATCTTATTTTTGTCTTGTTTTCAGTAAAAAAATAAAAAATATCAAATTTAAGTGATTTTGTGCATAAAACAACCAAAAAACTGCCAATGGGGTAAGCAAATTTTCTAGAATTTTTTTTATGTTGTGATTTTTTTTTTGCCTACCCCATTGGCCGATTGTTTTGCTTGTTTTATGCACAAAATCACTTAAATGTGATTTTTTTTAATCTAAAAAAATTAGACTAATTTTCTTGGGTCGTTTTGCTTATCAAGAAATAGCATCTTAATTTAAGAATTTTTAGATATTTTTACTGAAAACAAGACAAAAATACTAAAAATGTCTTTTCTTGAAAATATTTTTTTGCAGTGTAAGCAAAAAATCTTGAACTTTTTTCTTAAACACTTAATTCAAGAAAAAATCAAGAAAAATTTGCTTACCCCATTGGCAGATTTTTTGCTTGTTTTATCCACAAATTCACTTAAATTTGATACATTTTGTCTAAAAAGTAGACTTATTTTCTTAGGACATTTTGCTCATCAAGAAAAAACATCTTGATTTAAGAATTTTTAGATATTTTTACTGAAAACAAGACAAAAATACTTAGTAAGAAAGTCATTTTTGCAGTGTTGCCAAAACCAGGCGTACCGCTTAGACTCGGTTCATTCAAGCAAAGCGACTCATTTACCGGTCGACGGTCCTGACCGAGCACTCGTGTCATACATCAACCAGTCCTCCTTCCCCATTAACCAGATTTACAACAGCGACAATATGACGTTCCAGCTTCTCTTCCAGGAACACATATCCCAAACTGTCAAATATCCTTATTTGGCAAATAATTTCTAAAAATGAGATACCAACACCTTCACGAGAACGTCCACGGTGTGATATAAATAGCTGGACTCCCTCATATTTCAGCCCAACCCGAGTTACTGTCAGTCCACACAATGGGTGCAATTCATCACCAACGGCTTTAATACGGCTTCATATTGATCGTTTAGAAGCTCGCCGATACTTCATATTTTCCTCAAGCCTATTGTGTTCACAGGAAGGGATCAACCGATCCGCCGAGCAAAATAATCCTCCACAATCCGCTTTAAACCAGATCGTCCACCTGAGGCATTGCAAAATTATAGTGATTATTCTACGTATATTACAGATTTAAAGATGTGACGTATTCATATACCCTCTGAATGTTATTAGTTTGGGCCGGTTATGAAAGATCTTGTGACAGACAGCTGAAGTTATTTCGGATGGAAAGAGCTCGTCCATGCATGAAGCGACGTAGGCTAATGCAGAACCCAGAGAGTGAAGCCGTCTATCATTATTTACTCACCTATCAAGTCTTTCCAAACCTGTATATTGTATTTTTTTCTGTGGGACACTAAGAGGAATCCTGAAGGATCCTCACAAATGTGGGCTTGAAAGACGTAGTCACTCTAAACTGTCGTTGTATGCAAAATAGTATGTGAAATGGTATGGAAAAGAACGTTTTCGCTGCAATGTTTTACGGTAAAAATAACAACAAGAGCATGAGTTTGGAAAGATACGAGTGCCAGAAAATAACAATGACAAAATCCATAATTATTCCTTAATTAAAAACCCATCGTAAATAGTATCCACTACTTTCGCGAGACGTCTGGCAACAAGCTGTTTGTGTAGCGTCAAGCAATCTTTATTAATGACGAACCATTAAGAGATATACGTGTTTTTCTTACAAGTACTATCAATAAGAGATCCATTAGAGAAGAACATTAGTGATACTAAAGTAAAACTAATCACATCCGTATCTGGCCTTCTGTATCTATCATTCAGAGTTATAATGGCATCATTTGCGAGATCTCCAGCTGTAGCAAAAACCCAAAAATGAAAATGATGTCATTATTTATTCACCCGCATATCATTTCGTGGATCACAAGAGGAAGACTGATTTGCATAAAGAGGATTCACATAAATCTTTTCCATTCAAATGGCAGTAACCACAGAATGTCATGCAACAAAAGTACAAAATGGCCTATGTCGTTATATAAAAATACTAAGTACTATTCCACCACATCCCAAAGATGCTCTATTGGGTTGAAATCTGGTAACTGTGGGGGTCATTTTAATACAGTGAACTCATTGTCATGTTTAAGAAACCAATTTGAAATGATTCGAGCTTTGTGACATGGTGCATTATCCTGCTGGAAGTAGCCATCAGAGGATGTGTACATGGTGGTCATAAAGGGATGGACATGGTCAGAAACAATGCTCAGGTAGGCCGTGGCATTTAAACCATGGCCAATTGGCACTAAGGGGCCTAAAGTGTGCCAAGAAAACATCCCCCACACCATTACACCACCACCAGCAGCCTGCACAGTGGTAACAAGGCATGATGGATCCATGTTCTCATTCTGTTTACGCCAAATTCTGACTCTACCATCTGAATGTCTCAACAGAAATCCAAACAGAGTCCAATTTTGTTGAGCTTGTGTAAATTCTAGCCTCTTTTCCTATTTGTAGTGGAGATGAGTGGAACCCGGTGGGGTCTTCTGCTGTTGTAGCTCATCCGCCTCAAGTTTGTGCGTGTTGTGGCTTCACAAATGCTTTGCTGCATACCTGGGTTGTAACGAGTGGTTATTTCAGTCAAAGTTGCTCTTCTATCAGCCTGAATCAGTCGGCCCATTCTCATCTGACCTCTAGCATCAACAAGGCATTTTCGCCCACAGGACTGCAGCATACTGGATGTTTTTCCCTTTTCACACCATTCTTTGTAAACCCTAGAAATAGTTGTGTGTGAAAATCCCAGTAACTGAGCAGATTGTGAAATACTCAGACCGGCCCGTCTGGCACCAACAACCATGCCACACTCAAAATTGCATAAATCTCCTTTCTTTCCATTCTGATATTCAGTTTGGAGTTCAGGAGATTGTCTTGGCCAGGACCACACCCGTAAATGCATTGTAGCAAATGCCATGTGATTGGTTGATTAGATAATTGCATTAATGAGAAACTGAACAGGTGTTCCTAATAATCCTTTAGGTGAGTGTATTTTTTAACTCTTCCCCTGCCATTTACGAGTTAACACGTCAATTAAGAGAAAACGCTTCCCTGACAATGATCAGGTTTTACGGCAATTCATATTTCCGCTATTATCCACTAGGTGGCGCCCTTACACAACTTATAAAACACTGAAGCATCCACTGATCCTTAAATAGTAAAAACTCTGTGTATGTTGTATATCGCTCTGAATCTGATCTTTAACAAAAGTAAAAAACACCAAAATGCTTTGGAATGACCTTAAAGTAAGTACAAATGACAGAAATTTCATTTTTGGGTAAACTATTTCTTTAATATAAAAGCAATATCCCTTGGACCTTCTTCTTTATTCGCTTTAAACTTTGTTGGAACCCATAAAAATATGAACTTGATTACGGTAAGTAGGTCTGCATTTTAACTCATTATGACCCTGCGGACTTTAACTCACCTCACATTCAAATTCGTCGGCCCTTTCCACTTCTGCCTGAGTGGCGGATACGTACTCCGGACAATCGAAATATTCACGATCCACTGTCTGAATGGAATGACAGCTGGGGAAGAAAACAAGAGAAAAGCATGATTTACTATATAGTTAAATACGTAAGCACATATTAAACAGACCCCAGAGCCATGCGTTACACTACTCGTCAGACACCAGAATTTGTTTGTAGTCAAAGGGCGCATGCAATAACAAACAATACTCATTAATCTGTTAACACATTATGTCGGGATACAACTGCAAATGAACCGTTCCAAGATCCCAAGCAATCTGTGCGAAGCCTGGTCGTACACATACACACGCAAATGAGATGAATCCTTAATTTTGTTTAGCCGTATCCACACACACACACAAGCACATAAGGAGGTATCTGATCAGATCATCCACAGAAACGCAGTGCTGAAGCCCTGAGTGATTTGTGTTTCATTGGACAATTTGAATTGGATGAGGGGCCATAAAAGAGGGTATAAAACACCAAGAGAAACCTGTGTGCCAGCCTGTTTGATATTTTAGCACTCCATTAGGTTTTAATCACCCTGCATACTACTCATTACAGGAAATGGATAAGGGAAGCCACCGCAATAATTACACATAGGCCCCGGCGTGACTTTACGACTGTGATGGGGAATAACTCGAAAGGGGAGGGGGGTTACGGCCATTGCCGCGTGATGAAGAAAATCGTGTACCGGTGGGACATCGTTGAAATTCAAACCTGAGTGGTTTAGAGAGACTTAGATGTAATGTTGAAAAGTCCACAGAGAAGATGCATGTGTCAGGATAAAGGTAGAGGCAAATTGTGCTATTAAATTAGCATTAATGGTAATAACATAGTTATAAAACGGTAATACATATGAAATAATATCTGCCTGTGAAATTCAGGCTCAAGTCTCAATCTAATGATGAGATAAGGAGCATTAAAGTGTGATTACAATCTTGAAATGATCTTACTCAGTCAATATTAACTCTTTCCCTGCCAATTACGCTTTCCTGATGAGTTTTTATGGTAATCTGTAATTCTGCTATTATCCACTAGATGGCTCTTACCCAATTTATAAAAAAAACTGAAGCAAAAACGAATTCAACAACTTTGTAAACTCCATATATGTGTTGGTAATCATTCTTAATCTGATCTATAACTAAATTAATTTACAAAAATGCAATTATTTCAGCTTTTTGCTCAAAATTTGGTATGTTTGAAGAAACCTTAATGTTTTTTTCTTTTGTACCTGTCAGACAGCAGGAAGGGACAGATGTCCGGCACAGGTGGGGTACTGGGTCTCATTTTGGCCAGAGCCATGATGTGCTCGAAGGTGATGTCCGTTTGAGTGCATACGTCCACCACACAGACTTCCTGTAGGTTGCTCTGGTTTCGGGACGAGTGACCCCGCCTCAGCACCTGCACCACTATTGGGTCTTTCCGCATGGCTTCCACTGCCCCTTCATGTCCGGACTTTGAGAAGTCACGGCCATTCACCTGAAAAGAACAAAGGCCAAACCCACAAATTGAAGAATTATTTACTAATCTAAAGGAAACTGTGGATCATAAGATCAGCACAATACATCTCATGGCGTTCAATAGATATTTCATAAATGTGAGCCTGTTTGTGGCTAAAGTCTCAATCTCATTTTAAGATTAGGTGCATCAAAGTTTAATTGAATTTATTGATTTCAATCGTTGACATGACCTTACTCAGTCAATATTAAAGAAATAAAGGTTAAATTTAAACAGAACGTTCTTCTACCTTTTTATGTAGAAAACAGTAAATCATAATAAAAATGACTAGGTTGCAATTTTAAAGCTCTTGTAAAAAATTTTAATGACTAGGTATTATTTGCCTTGGTTAACAGGTACAGGTGACTGCAGGTGATTGAAGTTATGAGGGATTAAAATGAGTGCCACAGGAATAACCTATATAGGAAAAGCAAGATAATGAAAGAATATAACATTAAATCTTATCTTTTTTTGGCTAATACAAACTCGCACCTGACATGTACGCGCTGCTTTCATGGACAACTTTGCTTTTTACTTTTTCTAGCTGACTGGCCACTAGCAAGCTAACATAATAGTCCTTTTAAAATTCCACAATATTCCATGACTTGGACAAAAATATTAATTTTCCTGACTTTCAATGTCTGGAACAGACCTTTTAAAATTCCGTGATATTCCATGTCTTGGGCGAAAAAATATAAATTTCCCTGACTTTCAATGTCTGGCATAGACTTTTTAAAATTCTGTGATATTCCATGACTTGTACATGTATGAAAAAATGTACATTTCCCTGACTTTTAATGTCTGGAACAGACCTTTTAATATTCCATGATAATCCATGACTTGAATGAAAAAATATAAATTTCCCTGACTTTCAATGTCTGGCATGGACCTTTTAAAATTCCATGATATTCCATGTCTTGGGCAAAAAATATAAATTTCCCTGAATTTTAATGTCTGGAACAGACCTTTTAATATTCCATGATATTCCATGACTTGAATGAAAAAATATAAATTTCCCTGACTTTTAATGTCTGGAACAGACCTTTTAATATTCCATGATATTCCATGACTTGAATGAAAAAATATAAATTTCCCTGACTTTTAATGTCTGGCATAGACCTTTTAAAATTCCATGATATTCCATGTCTTGGGCAAAAAATATAAATTTCCCTGACTTTTAATGTCTGGAACAGACCTTTTAATATTCCATGATATTCCATGACTTGAATGAAAAAATATAAATTTCCCTGACTTTTAATGTCTGGAACAGACCTTTTAATATTCCATGATATTCCATGACTTGAATGAAAAAATATAAATTTCCCTGACTTTTAATGTCTGGAACAGACCTTTTAATATTCCATGATATTCCATGACTTGAATGAAAAAATATAAATTTCCCTGACTTTTAATGTCTGGCATAGACCTTTTAAAATTCCATGATATTCCATGACTTGAATGAAAAAATATAAATTTCCCTGACTTTTAATGTCTGGAACAGACCTTTTAATATTCCATGATATTCCATGACTTGAATGAAAAAATATAAATTTCCCTGACTTTTAATGTCTGGAACAGACCTTTTAATATTCCATGATATTCCATGACTTGAATGAAAAAATATAAATTTCCCTGATTTCAATGTTGGGCATAGACCTTTTAAAATTCCATGATATTCCATGTCTTGGGCGAAAAAGTATAAATTTCCCTGACTTTTAATGTCTGGAACAGACCTTTTAATATTCCATGATATTCCATGACTTGAATGAAAAAATATAAATTTCCCTGACTTTTAATGTCTGGAACAGACCTTTTAATATTCCATGATATTCCATGACTTGAATGAAAAAATATAAATTTCCCTGACTTTTAATGTCTGGCATAGACCTTTTAAAATTCCATGATATTCCATGTCTTGGGCAAAAAATATAAATTTCCCTGACTTTTAATGTCTGGAACAGACCTTTTAATATTCCATGATATTCCATGACTTGAATGAAAAAATATAAATTTCCCTGACTTTTAATGTCTGGAACAGACCTTTTAATATTCCATGATATTCCATGACTTGAATGAAAAAATATAAATTTCCCTGACTTTTAATGTCTGGAACAGACCTTTTAATATTCCATGATATTCCATGACTTGAATGAAAAAATATAAATTTCCCTGATTTCAATGTTGGGCATAGACCTTTTAAAATTCCATGATATTCCATGTCTTGGGCGAAAAAATATAAATTTTCCTGACTTTCAATGTCTGGCACAGACCTTTTAAAATTCCATGATATGCCATGACCTGTGCGAAAAAAATATGCATTTCCCTGACTTTCAATGTCTGGAAATTCTGTGATATTCCATGACTTTGAAAGTCAGGGAAATGTATATTTTTATCGCCAATTTCAGGAACAGACCTTTTAAAATTCCACGATATTCCATGATTTGGGCGAAAAAATATTAATTTCCATGACTTTCAATTTCTGGAATAACCTTTTAAAATTCCATGATATTCCATGACCTGGACGAAAAAATATTAATATCCCTGACTTTCAATTTTTGGAATAGACCTTTTAAAATTCCATGATATTCCATGACTTGGACGAAAAAATATAAATTTCCCTGACCTTTTTAATGTCTGGAATAGGCCTTTTAAAATTGACAATATTCCATTACTTGGGCGAAAAAATATAAATTTCCCTGACTTTCAATGTCAGGAATAGACCTTTTAAAATTCCGTGATATTCCATGACCCGTGGGAACCCTGTGCACCTGACACCTGTCAAAACAGCCCAATCAGAACTCATTCACCCGAAACAGCAGGTTCAGCACCTGACCAATTAAATGTGCTTGTTATAAGCTCAGAGTATTCAGTATTTTAAACATTAATTCAAGACAGATTTGTGGCAAGCACACACATCCTACTACTGTAGATCAATGAGAAAATAGTCATACTTTATAAACAGAGCTGAAATATTTTTTATAATTCACTTAGGACAAAACATCATGTTATTTGATGATCGACAAACAACACACAGACATTAAATATAAATATAAAGTCTCATTTTATCCAATTTATAAAAACGGGAATAAACAGACCCAGTCTGTGAAAACCAAGCTGAAGTCATTTTTGTGATGTTTACTGTTATAAAATCCTCTTACATAATGTAAAGGACATTCAGTGAAAATATAACCTTGAAATCTTTAATATTGACCATGCTCCAAATCTCAATTAGATCTTGGATTTCACAAGCAGGGTCACATTTATTCGGTCTCCAAATCATCTTAACAGCATCCTTAACAAATAGTATAGGTAACCCCAAATAACCTTTCGCATCTGCTTCCCTTGCACATGCATTGAGCTTTCCAGCAGCTCATTCAATTGACAAATCGCAGCGCTGCTTCTATTGATTTCCTGAGCGAAAACATCACGGGTGCATCTCTATGGTTTATCAATTAAATATGATTTGTATTTACAGCTAGTTCTGCACAGCTACATCAGCACGATGTCCTTGAATCACAAAATTCACCTGACCTTTGCGTTCCATTAACTTTGCCCTATACATGACATATTTCAATTATAAAAATGTATACTTTGAATGCAAAGCAATGCACTCTTTTTGTAATGTAAATGTGAATCAGACTTCTTACAAAACCAAAACTGACTGGTGTGTCAGACATCTGTCTTCTAACCTCATAACCTCATTTAAATTTTGTTTCAGGAGAATATTTGACACCTCAGGCTGCTTTTGAAATCAGCGTGAACAACCTCAGCATCCGACACAACATGACAGTGACCTTTGCTCTCAGGCATTCATCAACTCGCAAATATCCCCCAAACACCATCAATGTCAAAATCTAAACAGACCTTCCCCCTTTCAGCTCATCAATGTCCAAGCATGACTATCATGTTTTTTACAGGAAAACAAGAGAGCGTGAGATATCCAAGCTGGATGTCTCACCAGATGGGCCAGCTGATTCCCAAGTTAGTAACTGACGGGGACACTCGGGGAAAGCATAGAGAGGAGAAGAGAGCTTTTGGGACTCTCACCAGATGTACAAAATACTTGAGTACTAAAATCTAGAAAATAATCTGGTGCATAAGCTGTAGCAAAAATAAAAACTGAAAGAAATCGACTTCTATTGAGCAGGTAAAGAAACGTTGAAGTTCACTTCGGTCAACGCTGATCAACGGCGATATGAATGTAAAGGTCATTGACGTCAATGAAACATGGCCGCCGCGTACCGTCAAAGTCCCACCTGCCCACCTCCATACACGACTCGAAAAAGGTCAGGTGCCACACGACTGGATAACAAGGAAAAAAACGCAGTCACCTCAGAGCTTTCATATTGATTTTGGACTTTTATAATATCAGCTGTGCCTCAAGAGGACCACGTGGTGAAGTGGAGAGCAGAAAATGCAAGAACCTCAGCTATCTAACATCAATGGAGGAGAGTACAATATGTATGTGTGTTAAATGTCAGAGCTGTCATACTTGGGTCAGTTCTCATCAGGTGATGCGATGCAATGTTTATTTACTCTAAGCTGAATGATATGCACACGTGAGATAAGCCCGAAGAAGCGATAAGACTGCAAGAGTGTGTGTCTAAACACATGTGGCTCGTGAGATAAGAATTGGATGAGGACCTCGTGGCCATGCGACCCGAACAGAAGAAAATGCAACAGTTAACACAAACACACACAAAGAGCATTACAGCAACCCAAAAAGTGCCAGTGGCTGTTTGGAAGAAGTCTGGCTTCTGTGCAGGCCCGGATTAAGAATTTGGAGGCCCCTGGGCACAATTTCTTGTAGGCCCCCCCACGCACACAATCAAATTATATATATATAATATATATATATATATATATAATATATATATATATATATATTAATATATATATATATATATATATATTATATATATATATATATATATATATATATATATCTAAATAATTAACAATTAGATTTTACATTTTATTTTCTCCCGTCGCTTGGGCCCTGACTGCGCGTGGGCCCCTGGGCATGTGCCCATAATGCCCATTGGATAATCCGGCCCTGCTTCTGTGACAAAAGACCAAAGTCAGTGAAAATTCAGTGGGTGTATTTATGCTGCACATTGCATGCTTTTGTAATGCTATGGATTCAAAGGTGACACCAAGCTGGGTGTCAAACAAGTGGAAAAGATATTCACCAGGCCCAAAGACATCTGACACACGGCCCTATTCTTAAGCCCAACAGCATTATATCTTCATAATGGGCTCATGGGAAAAAACACAAAGATTGCATGGTGTTGTGGTGACAACTATGAGAGTCGAACTATAAATCATGAACTTATCAGTTTCTCTATAAAAAAATCAGAATTTTGCATATTATTTTAGTGCCTGTCAAAATACCCCAACAATTATTATTAAAGCATGTCCAAAATGCTCCTAATTGGTAAAAAAGCTCTGTTTTCATGCGTGTACCTTTAAATGTAAATGAACTACAGCTCCTTACTCCCTTACGAACAAACAGTGAGCGCTTTTGGTTAAAAATAAATCTGATTCCTATGAATACAGTCTGGGACAATAGTATCTTTAGCCGCATTAGCGCTACAACGTGATAACAAACACATTTAGAAAAGCTTTTGAGTAAAATGAACCATTCAGTCAGTGGCCGTGTGGCGGGGCTTTATCAGTGTGATGTCACATTAACAAGAGAATCAAAACAGCATGTCTAATGAGACAGCTTTGGTTTAATGGGTGATTAAAAAAGAGAGGGTGGATTTTTTCATTGTTTCATTGTAGGGTTGTTGTGTTGACACACAATTGAAACAAATTTATCTAAAAAAAAGTGGATTTTGCATAATATGTGCTCTTTAATACTGTGCAAACATATGACAGAGAGACTTCGCATTATTTAACAGCAAATACAAAACGGCTGAAAGCTTTATTTTACAGCATTAAAAACACGCTCCATGAACTTGTTCTGTGTCATCGACTCATCGATTTTATTTAAAGTGTGTAAATGTATTTCCACAGGAATCACCAGAATTTCTCGCATACTGAAAACTAACTCTCTACCAACTCGCAGTGTATTTAAAATATTCACATATTCAAAGGAGACTATTAAGTATTTGCATATGCTATTTTCTATGTCGTATCTGAACCAATTAATCAACGTGGCAGAAAAGTAATGAGAGGCAATTAGTCCTCTAACAAAATTCAGACTGAATGAGAGGTGAAGAGAGAGAGAGAGAGAGAGAGAGAGAGAGAGAGAGAGAGAGAGAGAGAGAGAGAGGAGAGCGGAGAGAGAGAGAGAGAGAGCGAGAGAGAGAAGAGAGAGAGAGAGAGAGAGAGAGAGAGAGAGATGCGAGAGAGAGAGAGAGCTGCGAGAGAGAGAGAGAGAGAGAACTTGGTGCAAGTTGTGTTATTTATTAATAGCATTAAAAATAGTTTTTGTCTCATTACACATATCTAATCCAAGCATACTAAACAGATGGCAAACAAACAAGCCAACTGAGCAGATTAGTAATGATAACAACTTGGTATAATTACCTAAAATCAGACTAAATGCCGTGCACTCACAAACATTATCCAACATTATGAATGCGGTTTCTCAATTCTCCACCTGACAAAGCTTAAACTTTTAGGGGTGGTTTTCCTGGGCAGGGTTTATTCTAGTCCCAGATTAAAACGCATGTTTTGAGCTGTCCTAATTTCAAAACACCTTGTTCTGACGTA